>NC_035109.1:96227415-96580619 GCF_002204515.2 Aedes aegypti | reverse complement strand
GGGGATGTTTGCTGTTTTTTGACTGTAAGAGACAAGAGCAGCCATCTCTGGAGGAGGAATGTCTTCTGCGTCGCCAGGGAAATACGCCGAAACCATAATGGATCTCAGTACTGCCCCTAGCAGTAGAAACCTCCATCCTGACCGCTACGGATGTCCCTTTTGATGAATTCTGTAATTGGAAAACATTTAGTATCATTGCGTATTAGAATAGCTGCTCTGGGAGAGAGCTGGCTGTCATCATATACCAACCTACACGAGTTTAGTTGAATACCTTGTATTCGAGTTTTGTTGACCCATGGCTCTTGAATCAGTGCCACGGAAGGTGTTCTTTTGTGAATCTCCTGCAAAGCACATCTGTTGCGCACTGAGCATGATGGAGATTCACTTGGAGGATTTTAATCATTGCTGAGGCGTTCCGCATTTTCCGGACGTTTGCCGTCCTTCTTTGGATGTTGCGGATCATCAACTTTTGATTTTGGGGGATGTCTTAGATTTTGGTTTTTGTCCTTTCCCTTACCTAGGCCTGCTGGCTTATCCCCTGTGGTCAATTTTACACTTTTGACATTTCCACTGCCCTTATTGGGAGCCATTGAGGTGACACCGCTTGGGCCAGGAAGTGAGGTCAAATATGCATCTTTTCCATCAGAGGAAGACAAGCTAGCCTGTATGGTGGGAGTTGGTTGTGGGATGCTTCTAGAGGCCTCCTCAGATTTCTCTTGGGTCGGCTGTCCAGTTGGATTGTCATTGGAGTTTGGGGGTTGTGCTCTTTACTTTCCTCAACTGTATTTCTCCAAAGCGGAAGTTGAGGATGAACTTGGATTGAATGAGTTTTTCCATGGACGGTCCATCTACATTAAAGACCCACACCACATGCTTGTTGTTAGGAGTGAGCCCGTTGCATGACACGCCAGTTGTTGGTTATCAGATCGTTCTGACTCTCGATGAGAGCTTTGATACGATCATCGGTGTATTGTGCGCTTTGAGGGAAGAAGGCTCGAATCAGTTCTGGACGTTTGAATCTTATCCTCATCCATTGCAACCACCTCAACGCCTTCCAGGGGATTTAATGCAGGTGTTATCTCCTTTACCCATTCCGCAGTCTCCTGATCCTTACAAATAAGAACCATATGGCCAGACTTGTAGATAAGGTTAGAGAACTTGGGCTTCATTGTCGCGTTCCGTTGTTGTTCAACCCGAAGCAGCAGTGCCTCCTGGAGAACGTCCAGCTGAGTCGTTGAAAGTTGGGTCGTGGGGAAGTCTTTTGGGATTATTCCGACTCTCCTGCGACTGGTAATTTCACCGTAGCTTAGACTAGTCTGTTTTTTATCTTCTGGTGGGGGTTTGTTGATCGTCGAGGCTGTTGAGCTGTTGGTTTCCTGTTGCCCAACGCGCTTTCTCGGATTCAGGTGTTGTTTCATCCGTTTCTGCTTATGTTCTTCTTCAGCATTTGTAGACTTGTCAAGGTCCTGCCGAGTGCGTTTCGAAGGAGTTGACACCATAGTCTCACCCCCCGTGATTCTGGATAGGGCCCTCAGGGCGGCTTAAGCCACTTTGTCGGAGTGCTTTTAGCTGCTTCCTTTGGCTCCGAGTGATCTTTTTGGTGCCAGTAGGTTTTTGTTTGTTCGCGTCATCTGTTGGATGTTGATCGGTCTTCCCATCAATAGGACCCGAGGTGACGTTCGATCCTGTGATTGATGGCTGCGATCCTGACAAGTTTATTGTGACTGTAATTCCATCCTCTTCGTCGTCCATTGGTTCAACCGAAGGATGGAGTCCTGGGTCGTTCGGGAGTGTCAGAGGGAGGTCGGTTTCCATGTTTTCATGCGAACTACTGAGAAGCTCATCTTCGGTCAGTCCAAGCTTACCAAAAGCATTCTCTGTTTCCGTTTCGTCCGACTGGGAGAGGCAGTCGTCACCTTTTTCGAACTGAGGGAGGCAGTCGACACCTTTTATTTTGGTTTGATTATTTGCACTCATTTTTTGGTCCCACGAGTCGCTGGGGAAAGACGGTCCGCTGCATCATTGCCCCGCCCTAATGCAGTAAGAGCTACATACTGGAGAGTTCGCCCTGGTGCTCTCCAGGCTCCGTTAGCGATTGAGCATATTTTAAACCCCCTCAACCATTCATCCATCAGCACGGGTCGCATCACACCTTGGGATTGGGGTTACCTGATTAGTAGATTTTTACTACAGGATCAGGCAATCCGTAGTGTTATTCTTAGCCAGTTGAGACAACCACTACCGACACTACACGGCTATCTAGGCTGCTTGGAAAAGAAGATAACATTGAATATTAACTTCTATGAACGACCAAGCAGCCATCACCAGTCCGCCACACCATCTACAGAGCTTACTTCTGTCTGGTCCTTCGCAGTTCCGTGCCAGGTGGCCGTATTCCAGGCACCTGTAGCATCCCTCCGGTCTCTGGGAGATCTTCAGTGGACATACTGAACAACCGACTCGAATTTTCCCGACTTCCAGCGCTTTGTTGGCTGCGTCTACTGGGAGCTTTATGGACGCCGCCTGTGTACCAAGCGGTGCTCTTCTTAGCCGTACTGTCATCTGCACCGTTTCCAGATCGCACTGCTCCTTTATGGCGGTCCTCACTTCCTCTTCGGTGGTGATCCAATCCAGATCCCGCAATTGGAGTGTCACTTCAGGGCACATGGCTTTCACCTGCACCTTTTCGCCCATGACTCTCTCGGTTAGCTCTTTGTATGTCGAGCTTTTGTTCACCGAGTCTTTTTTTAGCTCGATGAGCATGTCTCCCGTCTGGGTGCGTCTGATCTTCTGAACGTCGGCACTAAACTCCTTTAGTTGAGGGTCCGTCCTCATGGCCCGCAAGACTTCAGCATAAGTGTCCTCGCTAGTTTTGACGACAACAGCTTCGCATTTTGCCTTCTTCCTGATTGGCCTTTGCTTTCTGGCACTCTCCTGTTTGCCTCTCTTCTTCTTGTTCCGGACCTCTTGCCATGGGATATCGCCAGGTCCCCCTCTGAGCACTTCATCCGCCGGTTTTGGATTTACGTTTTTCGGCTTCTTGGATACAGCCTGTCTTTCGTCTCCTGGTGACGACCTATGTCTTTTGGGGGTGAAACTTGGCGTAGTTCCTATTCCCGCTGACCTTTCTTTCCCCTTGCTGTCTTTCCGAGGGGCTATGCCGGTTTTTTCCGGCTGCACTACCGCAGCTGCCAGGGCCTTTTTGGTCGCCGCTAACTCGGTTTCAACAGCTTCAATCCTCTGCATCACTTTCCTCCAGTCCTTGACGGCGGATCCGAGGGTTCCTTGAATCCTTGCCACGAGGTCCTTAATGTCTTTGTGCACGTTGTGCCTCTTATCGACGAATTCCCGAAGCTCATCTACGACGGTTTTCGCCGCTTCCACCTTCGATTGCCTCGGGGGTAACTTCCACGCACTTTGCAGCTGATGTTGCTGCTGTCTCTCACGCTGCTCCTGCTCACTTTGCGACTTATCCCGCCGCTCCTGTTCACGTGTTCGCTGCTCGTGCAGCTCATCTTCGCTCTGCTGGTGTTCCAGCTGCTGCTGTTCCAGCTCCTGCTGTTGGCATTGCTTCGGTGGCGACCTCGGCAAGCCACTTTTTGCGAACGGATTCGCTGTTTCACCTACGTTGATGTTGTTAACTTCCATGCTTAAGGGTCCCCCCTCCAAGCCGCTATCTCCACCCGTCGTAAGTAGTCGTCCTTGTGATCCCATGGGTACCTTTGCTTGCAGTGAGGTCCACGCGAGGGCTGACACGGTCCTTCATGGGGTACCGGGTTCAGAGCCAGATCGACGCTAGTCAGGAATATCCATCTGAGCCTACTTCCACCAGCTAAGGTGGCGAGCTTTGAACGTACTAGGAGGCCTGCCACGGTTTTAACGGGACGGGGGCAACCGTTCCATTAGCCCACCTGCCGTTTCAGAATAGTGTCACCCATTCTTACTAAGGAAGTGGAATAGAGCGATTGTCAGCTCTATAGCGTCGTGTTTATACAGTCCTTGACCTTGTCCTTGTCCTTGCAGCCAGTATGCCGTAATTAGGATCTTACTGGCATCGATCCTAATGTGCCGGTTGGCACTCCAATGGTTGGGCTAAGGCACTTTGAAAGCGTTCAGGGTTACTTACAGATATGTGGTTTTTTGTAGAGATTCACCAGAGCCCACTGATGAACCCCCGCCACATCCTAGGTAGACCATGCTTGAGCCCCTGGTCAGATGGACCAGACGCTCGGCCACCTCCCGAAGGAAGTACCAAAGGTGGTATTCCATACGGCTGTATGTATGAGTTTCGCTTGGAAAGGGTAAAAATCCCAAGCTTCCACCTGGCACCTCCTCACTCTAGCTGATGTCAGAAGGACAACAGTGCCCAGGTTGCACTACCAGCTAAGTACGCAACCCTTAGCTGGCGGTCTTTGTCATCGTTAGACCCGTGGAAGCGTGAGGTAGGGGCTTGTGAGGACCAGAGCTATGTTGGACGCTCCTTCCTGGTTGTCGACTCACCATTTTGCAACCCTGTGTGTATGTGTGTGTGTATGTGTGTGTGTATGTGTGTGTGTATGTGTGTGTGTATGTGTGTGCGTATGTGTGTGTGTATGTGTGTGTGTATGTGTGTGCGTGTGTTACAAAAAATGTCACTCAATTATCTCAGCCGTTTGTCAACCGATTTAAACACTTTTAGCTCTAAAAGAAAGCTACAACATTCCCATAGAACGCTATTGAATTTCATTGCGATCGGACATTTTGTTACAGAGTTATGATTCAAACAATATCGTGAAGTACTAGAAAAAGCATATTCTTATATTTTCAACTGTCTGCATTTTGATCGATATCTCAGCCATTTTTGAACCGATTTAAGTTCTTTTATCGGCTAATGAAAGCTCTGACATTCAATCATAAGCCTTCAAATTTTCATTGAAATCGGATTACTAGTTTCAGAGATATCATTGGAAGAATTTTTTAAAGTACTGGAAAAAAAAATTCTCTGAAATATTCATATTTTTTACATTTTGATCAATTTTTCAGCTATTTTAAATCCAATTTAAGCTCTTTTTTCGTCGATTGAAAGCTCGGATATCATTCACAATCATATAGCAATCGAATTATAAATTACAGAGATAAAAATCATTATTTTCAAAAATCTCTAAAATTCCCCTTTTTACCCTTCTTACAACCATAAGAAGGGTATAAAGATCGCTTGAAAAACCGACTTTTGATCCGAGGCCCGGAGGGCCAAGTCTCATATACCAATCGATAGAGCTCGACGAACTGAGCACATGTCCGTGTGTGTGTATGTGTGTTTTTTTTTTTTTTTTTTTTTTTTTTTTTTTTTTTTTTTTTTTTTTTTTTTTTTTTTTTTATAGTAGGGTTTAAAAAAGCTTCAAAAGCCTGGCCTGTTGTGTGTTGGCACGGTGTGGGACTCACGTTAGGCGTGCTTAACCACTAAAAAACTTTCCCTACTGCTCCTGTGCCTCGATCTCCCCCGGAACTACATCAGGCAACTTCATCGGGGGAGGGCTGTGCTCATGCACTTCTGTGCTCATGCACTTCTTCAATCTCAGCCTCTAACTGTTCTGCTAGTTCGCTGTTGGAGCGTTTTGCCCAATTGGCGATTGAACATCTCGCCGGGACTTTGGACAGCTTTCTGTGCGACGACGCATACTTCCCTTGGGCTGGCCTCGCATCAGAGCTCTGTTCATCTTCTACTGGACGCTCATGTGCACTTCGTTGCTCTACGACGACTTGTTCTCCGCTGCTGCTGTTCTAGCTCTCCTTGTTCACCAGTTGGATGCCGAGGTCGGTCCAGCGATTCCGGTTGGAGGATGACTTCCGGTTCACTGGCGCCCAGACGACCCTAAACTGGTTTGTGACGATCGATGCTACTCGGCTTAGTCCCCGACGGTGGAGCTAGCCTACTCCGGCTACGTGCTTCTTCATGATTCGATACAGGCCGGTGGAGTGCCGAAGTCGGTCCAGCGATTCCGGTTGGAGGATGGCTTCCGGTTCGCTGGCGCTCCGACGACTCAAGCCGGTGATACGCTACGTACTACTCAGAGTAGTCCCCGGCGGTGGATCTATCCTACTCCGACAAAGATTTCCCCGGCGGCGGAAGATCTCTCGAACCGATGCTATCCGGGCAGATGCCGAGGTCGGTCCTGCGATTCCGGTGGAGGGAAGCTTCCGGTTCACAGGCGCCCCGACGATCATTTGCCGGTGCAACAACGCGATCTACTCAACTAGTCCCCGGCGGTGGACTTAGCCTACTCCGAAGCTGGCCGGGCAGATGCCGAGGTCGGTCCTGCGATTCCGGTGGAGGGAAACTTCCGGTTCACAGGCGCCCCGACGACCATTTGCCGGTGCTATTTCGCGAATTACTCAGCTGGACCCCGGCGGTGGACTCAGCCTACTCCGACTCGACGTTGGTCGGCCAAGTGCCAGGGTCGGTTCTGCAATTCCGGTTGGAGGATGGCTTCCGGTTTGCAGGCGCCCCGACGACTATTAACCGATACTACGCTACGCCCGCTCTACTCGGTCTAGTCCCCGACGGAGGATCTAGCCTACTCCGATCGCGACCCGGAGCTCTCTGGTCTTCACGCCATCTCCTTTGCAGCAACGACATAATCGCCGTTATTCCCCTGTTCACCGCATTCCAGGTGCTTTCATGCTGGCACATGTTCTGCACGATGTTGTCCGGATTTAGAACGCTTGCGGTTTCTGGCATCATCTCGCTTCGTATATCCCTGAATCGAGGGCAGTCGAATATAACGTGCTCCGGTGTCTCCTCGATATTTGGACAGGCCGGACAATGTGGAGATTCTGCGTGTCCGAATCTGTGCAGATATTTCCGGAAGCATCCATGGCCTGACAGAAACTGGGTCAGGAAGAAGTTAACTTCTCCATGTTTTCTGGTCGTCCACACCGACACGTTAGGAATGAGCCTGTGGGTCCACCTTCCTTTCTCCGAGTTATCCCACTCCTGCTGCCACCTGGCCATTGTGTCCAACCTAATGGTATTCCTCACATTCCGTGTGTCCCTTTGCTGGTAACATGCGATGTCTTCAGCCAGAGTGATGCAGATGGGGATCATTCCGGCGATAACGCACACTGCCTCCGATGATATAGTGCGGTAGGCACTCGCAACCCGTATAGCCATGAGCCGGAACGTACCTGCCAGCTTATCTCGATTACGTTTGGTTCCCAACGCTGCAGCCCAAGCCGGGACTCCATACCTCAGTATAGACGATGATACGGTCGCTAGAAGACGCCTCGTGCTGCTTCTTGGTCCTCCAATGTTGGGCATGATCCTGGCTACGGTGTTAGCAGCTTTCGCTGCCTTTTCGCAGGCATAGTCTACGTGGCTGTTGAAGTTTAGCCTGTCGTCGACCATTACTCCGAGATGCTTTAGAGAGCGCTTCGATGGGATTGCGTGCCCTCCGACGTTGATTTCCAACTGCTGTACCGCCTTGCAGTTGCTGACCAGCACCACCTCCGTTTTATGATGAGCCAACTGCAGCTTGACTCCAGTCATCCACGATTCGATGGTGTCTAGCGATTCCGCCGTCAGCATCTCCACCTCCTCCGCAGTCTCACCAGTTATCGCAAGAACGACGTCGTCTGCGAACCCGACGATCTCGACTCCATTCGGCAGTGACAAGGTTAGCACTCCATCGTACATCATGTTCCACAATGTTGGACCAAGTATGGATCCTTGTGGAACTCCCGCCGTGACTTCAATTGACATCCGTCCCTGGTTCGTGTCGTAGACCAGTACCCGGTTCTGGAAGTAACTTTGCAGAACTTTACACAGGTATCCGGGAACCCGCATTCTGTGTAGGGCTGCGGCAATAGCCTCCCAACTGGCACTGTTGAACGCGTTCTTGACGTCTATTGTTACCACTGCGCAGTATCGATTGCCTCTCCTCTTCTGCTTGGCCGCTTTCTCCGCGCACGCGATGACTGCCCGAACAGCATCCACCGTCGAAGTCTTTTTACGGAATCCGAACTGCTTTTTCGACAATCCGTTCTCGCCTTCCGTGTAGATCGTCAGCCTGCCGAGGATGACCTTCTCCAAAAGTTTGCCAAGAGTATCCAGCAAGCATATTGGTCTATATGAAGCAGGATCTCCTGGCGGTTTTCCCGGTTTTGGCAGTAACACCAGCTTCTGCACCTTCCATCTGTCTGGGAAGCAGCCTTCCGCTAGACACTTCTGCAACGCTGTCCTGAATATGTCTGGGAACGCCAAGATTGCTGCCCTTAGCGCAACATTAGGGATACCATCTGGTCCGGGAGCTTTGTTCAGCTTCAATCCTTTCGCAACCGTTATCAGCTCGGCGTTAGACACTTGTATACCGGCATTTTCCTCATCTACGTCAGCGTACGGTGTGGGCGGCCACGCTGTTGGAGCATGCGTAGGAAAGAGACCGTTCACTATCGCCTTCAGTTTGTCGGGACACATTTCAGCTGGGGTAACTGGGCCCTTGATCTTCGCCATCACTACTCGATAGGCGTTGCCCCAGGGATTTGCGTCAGCTTCCCGGCACAACTCCTTGTAGCAGTTCGTTTTACTCGTCGATATTTCCCGTTTGAAGGCGGCTCTGGCCAGTCGGTAGGTCACTTTACGCTCTTCCATGCTGGCTTCGGATCTAGCTCTCTGCACGCGTCTTCTGGCTCTTAAGCAGGCTGCGCGAAGGGTGCTGAGTCTGTCGTTCCACCAGTATGCAGGACGCCGTTGATTTCTTGGCTCCAATTTTCTTGGCATAGTTGCGTCACACGCTCTCGCCAACACTTCTGTCAGCTCTCCTGCATCCATGTTTGGAGCGTCGCTTACTGCTCGGAGTGCTTCGACGAAAAGATCCTTATCGAAATGCTTCGTCTTCCACCTTCGTTCTCCATTCCTCCTCTGCCATACTGCACAACTTCTCTGGCCAACGCAGTAGTAGATCGCTTGATGGTCACTGTGGGTGTATTCTTCGCTAACTCTCCAGTTCATATTGGTGACTAGTGACGGGCTGCAGAAGGTCACGTCGATGATGGACTCCCTACCGTCTTTGCGAAATGTGCTAGCGAGACCGTCGTTACACAGCCTTACGTCGAGCTTCGCTAGAGCTTCCAGCAAACTGTATCCTCTCGCGTTGGTCAGTCTGCTACCCCACTCCACGGCCCAAGCATTGAAGTCTCCTGCTATTATTACCGGCGTTCGACCGATCAGCTTGTCGGTTAGCACATCCAACATCTGGGTGTACTGCTCCAGTGTCCATCTCGGGGGGGCGTAACAGCTACACACGAAGATTCCGTTAATTTTAACGATCACGAAGCCCTCGTATGAGCGTTCGACAACTTCTTGGATAGGGAATCGGCCCATTACTTGAATTGCCGTCGTCTCTGCTCTGTCTGATACCCAATTGCCGTTATCGGGAGGAACCCGATACGGTTCTGCAATGATCGCAATGTCGCACTTTGATTCTGTTGTCGACTGCCACAACAGTTGTTGTGCGGCGTCGCAATGATTGAGGTTCACCTGCGTTATCTCCATCATCATTACTGCCCTGCCTTCGCCTTCTGATATTTGGGGCACTTGAAGCCACCCGTCGTATGGGCGTTACCTTCCTCCACCTTACACAGCATGCATCTAGGTGACTTCAGGCAGTCCCTGCCAACGTGACCTTTTTCACCACATTTCCTGCAGTGTTCGGACCTGTCCGGGCCTTTGCAGTTTATTGCCCGGTGGCCGAAATCCATGCATTTGAAGCATCTCTCCACCGGATTTGTCTCCCGAGGGATCAGTTTCAGCGGGCAAACCGACCATCCCACCTTGATCTTACCAGCCTCGACGAGTTTTTTGGCTGCTGCGACTGGTAATCGGATCGTCGCTATTTGCATACCTCCGTAAGCTCTCCTCAGCCGGATGGACTGTGGTGCTTCTTCCAGGTTGCATTGAGATAGCAGTGCACCCCTCACGTCGTCTTCTGTTGTGATCTCGTCCAGTTCTCTACATTCGATCACTGCCTCCTGGGATAAGGCTCTCACGCTTGCCTCGTTGCCCAGCGACTTCGCGACGAGCTCTCGGCAGGCCGAACTCTTGATCGACGGATCTTTTTTAAGCTCAAAGAGCATGTCACCTTTCTGGGTGCGCCTGGTTCTCACCACGTTTTCACCCAGCTCCTTAAGCTCTGGGTCCTCCCTCACTCTCCTGAGAATCGCCGCGTAGCTTGTCTTATCGCTTGCCTCAATGACAAGAGCATCGCCCCTGAACCTCTCGCGAGGTGACCGTTGCTTTTCTTTCTTCTTCGGTTCCTTTTTTTGCCGCTTCCTCTCCTTACGAGCTGTATTCTTCTCCCTTTGACCTTTCACGGTGCGCCATCCACTGCCGTTCTGCTCACTGACGCACTCATTGCCGCTTCTCTGCTTTTTGGGATCTTCCTCCTCTCCTGGTGTATCCCTCGTTCTTTTTTCCGTGCGGGTGGTCGGATTGCTCCTAGGCGTCTCCTGTTCAACGGCTGTTGCATTCACCGAAGTTAATGCTTTTTCGGCTTTTTCCGCTCTACTCCGCAATTCCTTCTGCCCGCGTTCTGCGGCTGTGACGGCAGACTTGATGCTCGTGACCAGCTGCTTGATTCTGAGGTGGACGTTGTTTTTCGTCTTGACGAACTCATAGAGTTCATTGACCTTCCTCTTTACTTCCGACAGCTCCGACTTATCATGCTGCCGGTCGTCTTGAGCGGTGCTACTCCCCGACTTTGGTGTGAGCACTTGACTCAGGAAGCCTGCATCCCGCTGGTTTCCCGGTAGCTCACTCGGTGTGCTGCATCTGCTAGTGCTGGCTGCTACCGTCTGTGGTATCACTGGCGATCTCTGCATCTTTCCGCTCCTTGCGAATACTATCGCGTCTTCGTTCCCTCCACTAGATTCTCCATCCAAATCGATTATTTGCTCCATTCGATTGGGTCCCCCCTTCGAGCCGCTATCTCTACTCGTTGTAAATAGTCGCCTCTCGTGATCCCATGGTTGTCTATGCAAGCAGGGAGGCCATGCTAGGGTTGACACAATCCTTCATGGGGGTTGTGTTCAGAGCCGGATCGGCGTAAGTCAGGAATGTTACATCTGAGCCTACTACTCACCGAGGTTGGTGACGAGTTTCGAACGTACACGAAGGCCTGCCAAGGTTTTATCAGGACGGAGGCAGTTTCCTCATAGTCCCATTCGCCGTTTCAAGTTGGTGTCACCCTTCCTTACTCAGGGAACAGTAGAGTACGCTGCCAGCCCACGACTGATAGTCGACGTATCCAATCCGTAATCCGTGTCCTGTCCGTTGTTCTGCGTTATGACCAGTATACCATAATCAGGATTTTACTGGCATCCATCCTGATGTGCCGGTTGGCACTCCAGAGGGCTGTGTGTATGTGTGTGTGTATGTGTGTGTGTGTGTTACAAAAAATGTCACTCAATTATCTCAGCTGTTTGTCAACCGATTTAAACACTTTTAGCTCTAAATGAAAGCTACAACATTCCCATAGAACGCTATTGAATTTCATTGCGATCGGACATTTCGTTACAGAGTTATGATTCAAACAGTATCGTGAAGTACTAGAAAAAGCATATTTTATTACTTTCAACTGTTTGCATTTTGATCAATTTCTCAGCCATTTTTGAACCGATTCGAGTTCTTTTATCGACTTATGGAAGCTCTAACATTCATTCATAACCCTTCAAATTTTCATTGAAATCGGATTATTTGTTACAGAGATATCAATAGAAGAATTTTGTAAAGTACTGGAAATAAATGAGTTTATTTTAGAATATTCAATTTTTTACATTTTGATCAATTTCTCAGCTATTTTTGATCCGATTTGAGCTCTTTTTCCATCGATTGAAAGCTTTGACATCATTCATAAACATGCTGCAATCGAACGTAAAGTTACAGAGATAAAAATCGATTTTATCCAAAAAAATCTCTAAATTTCCTCTTTTTACCCTTCTTACAACCATAAGAAGGGTATAAAGATCGCTTGAAAAACCGACTTTTGATCCGAGGCCCGGAGGGCCAAGTCTCATATACCAATCGATAGAGCTCGACGAACTGAGCACATGTCCGTGTGTGTGTATGTGTGTGTGTATGTGTGTGTGTATGTTTTTTTTTTTTTTTTTTTTTTCATGCATCTCTAGGAGTTAAAAAAAATCTTCTCAAGACTGGCCTGTATTTGTTCATGCTCATGCCACAGTGTATGGTTTGGCACTGTGTGGGATTCGCAATGGGGCGCCTACCCACTAAAAAACAGTCTCCTAGGTACACCGTCACCGTAAAGAATTCTTCTCCGGCACCACCTTGCGGTATTACTTCGAAGAAGAGGCGACACATGCTACGCGCACCCTTCATTAAGCCCTTCGGCTCCATCATTAATTTGTTAGTTCCTAATCCATGCCATGCTGAGCCCTTCGGCTCCCATTAATAATTTGTTAGTATTCCTAGTTTGTGATCTAAACATGCCATATTCAGCCATTCGGCTCACGATACCATGGGTGCCAGAAACTCCCTGACGAAGGAAGTTCTCTCGGTGCTGGACGCATGCCATTTAGCACTCCAGGTTCTCGCGCACTATTCGGATAGTCCCCGGCGGTGAATCTACCCTACCCCGACGAAGACTTCCCCGGAGGTGGAAGTTCTTCCGGTACCGATGCTGCCCGGATAGGTGCCAAGGTCGATCCTGCGATTCCGGTTGGTGGATGACTTCCGGTTCACAGGTGCCCTGACGACCAATTTGGCAAGACAATTTACACCGTCTTCAGCTCAAGGCTGCACAGACTGAACAATCACAAACATTAGGCAACGGACAACACGAAACACCCAGTAGCCCAATGATGAATTTTTCGTTTGACGAAAAGTTTCCACCGACTGGAGTGGGAATCGAACCCACACTTCATGGCACAATATGCCTAAACGACTGACGCCGCTAACCGCACGGCCACGAAGCCTACAATTTCCGGGGCTTTTCCACGATCTACTCGGTCTTGTCCCCGACGGTGGATCAAGCTTACCTACCGGTTGGGTGCCGAGGTCGGTTCGGCGATTCCGGTTGGAGACTGACTTCCGGTTCACCGGCTTGTTCCTCCCTCCACTTCCGCTGAAGCAATGACATTATTTTCGTCACCGCCATGTTCACCGCGTTCCACATCACCTCATCGCTACACATTCTATCCACTACGTTGTCTACGGTTACGTCAGCACCGCAGACCGCTGTCATCTCGCTACGTTCCGCAGCAAAACGTGGACACTCGAAAATGACGTGTTCCGGCGACTCCTCTACGACTGGGCACTCAGCGCAGAGCGGCGACTCTGCGTGGCCGAACCTGTGCAGATATTTCTTGAAGCAGCCGTGACCTGACAAGAACTGCGTCAAGTGGAAGTTGACTTCTCCATGGGATCTGCTCACCCATTTCGCCAGATTTGGAATAAGGCGATAAGTCCACCTTCCCTTCTCAGCGGTATCCCACTCGCGTTGCCATTTCACCATCGTGTCGGCTCGGGCAATCTTCCGGGCTCCTCCAGTACTACTAGCTTCGTAGCACTCCTTATCCTCTTCCAAAACGAAGCCGATAGGGGCCATTCCGGCAATCACGCATACTGCCTCCGAAGATATAGTTCGGTAGGCACTCGCTACCCGCATGGCCATCAGCCTATACGTGCTGCTAAGCTTGACTCGGTTCCTCTTCGTCTTCATTGCGGTTCCCCACGCCGGGCTAGCGTACCTCAGGATCGACGTAGCCACGCTAGACAATAGCCTCCGCTTACTGCTGCAAATCGCCGAGTTATTCGGCATGATCCTGGACAGCGCCGTGACTGCCCTTGCTGCTTTCTCGCACGCGTAATCGACATGGCAGTTGAAGTTCAGCCGATCGTCGATCATTACGCCGAGATGTTTTAGCTCCCGCTTTGAGGCTATGGTGTGTTCTCCCACTGTAATCTCAGCCTTCTGCACCACTTTTCGATTGCTGATAAGCAACAGCTCCGTTTTTTGGTGGGCTATCACCAGTTTCTTCTCGTACATCCAGTTTTCGACTGCGTCCACTGCTTCTGTAGCGAGAACCTCCACCCTTTCCAGTGAGTCACCAATGACCACAAGCGTGATGTCGTCTGCAAATCCAACGATTTTGACGCCTGTTGGCAGCCTAAGCGTCAGCACTCCGTCGTACATAGCATTCCACAACGTTGGACCCAGGATAGAGCCCTGTGGAACTCCCGCATTTACCGACCTCGACTTCTGTCCTTCGCTAGTGCTGTAGCTCAAGACCCGGTTTTCGAAGTAGCTTCCTAGTATCTTGCACAGATAATCCGGAACCTTCATTTTATGTAACGCCACAGCAATGGCTTCCCAGCTTGCACTGTTAAAGGCGTTTCTCACATCTATCGTCACGACAGCACAGTAACGGTTACCTCTTCGTTTTTTTGTCCTTGCTTTGTCGGCAGTGTCAATCACTGTTTTGATGGCATCTACCGTTGACCTTCCTTTCCGGAATCCAAACTGCCACTCCGACAGTCCACGCTCTCCCTCAGTGAACGCCATCAGTCTATTGAGGATGATCCTCTCCAACAGCTTTCCGAGTGTGTCGAGCAAACATATCGGCCGAAAGGAGCCTGGATCACCGGGGGGCTTACCCGGTTTCGGTAACAGAACCAGTTTTTGCCTTTTCCACTGTGCTGGGAAATGTCCCTCATCTAAGCAGATCTGGAGTGATGTCCGGAACATATCTGGGTTGGCCGTGATAGCTGCTTTCAACGCTACGTTGGGAATACCATCTGGGCCAGGCGCTTTCTTCGGCTTCATTTTCTTGGCCGCCTCTATGAGCTCCTCATTGGTAATGATTGCTCTTTCTTCACCTTCCTGGCCATACGGTGTCGGTGGCCAGACCGTTGGCGCGTGTTGTGGGAACAACCCGTCGACGATAATCTGCAACTTCTCTGGGCATGTTTCAGCGGGTACGGCTGGACCACTGATCTTGGCCATCGCCACCCTGTATGCATCTCCCCACGGATTTGCATTGGCATCGCGACACAACTCCTTGAAGCACGTTCTCTTGCTCAGCGAAATTTCTCTTTTCAGATCGGCTTTCGCCGCCCTCAATGTTACTCTTCGCTCTTCCCTCTCACCATCGGTTTTGGCTCTTTGCATCCGTCTCCTGGCTTGGAGACATCTTTTGCGGAGGTTGCCAAGTGTCTCATTCCACCAGTATACCGGACGACGTCTGTATTTCGGCTCGACCTTCCGTGGCATGGCAATGTCGCATGCTCGTACCATCGCAGCCGTTAACTCCTCCGATCTCAAGTTCAGAACCTGCTCTTCTCTTCTGAGGGCTTCCACGAAAAGCTCTTCGTTAAAACGTTTCGTTTTCCACATCTGCTCATGAGGTGTACTCGCTCTCTGTGAGCATTGTGTTCTTCCACCAATTCTATACCGGACCTCCTGATGATCGCTATGAGTGTACCCATCGCAGACTCTCCAGTTCAGGCTTCCCGTCTACACAGGACTACAGAAAGTGATGTCGATTATTGATTCCCGGCCATCTCTACGGTAGGTGCTGGTTGTTCCTTCGTTAGCCAAGTCTACGTCCAGCCTTGCCAGCGCTTCTAGTAGACTACGCCCTCTTGGGTTGGTGAGACGGCTGCCCCACTCAACTGCCCAAGCATTGAAGTCGCCAGCGATGACGACTGGTCTCCGGTCGGCTAGCTTATCGGTTAGCTCGTCCAGCATCTCGTTGAACTGGTCCAATGTCCAGCGGGGGGGTGCGTAGCAGCTACACACGTACACATCGTTAACCTTTGCAATAACGAAGCCTTCATCCGCCTGGAACACTATTTCCTGGATAGGATACCTCCCCATCGTCCAGATTGCCGCTGTCTTCGCCTTATCAGCGGTCCAGTTACCGTTTCCAGCTGGTACTCGATACGGCTCGGCAAGGATAGCTACGTCGCACTTCGATTCCGATACGGACTTCCACAGCAGCTGTTGCGCTGTGTCACAGTGGTTGAGGTTTAGCTGAGTTACCTCCACTGCGGTTTAGAATTTCTCGCTCGCTTGAAGGCCGGGCACTTAGGGCCTCCCGTCGCGTGTCTGTTGCGACTTTTGTCCTTGCAGATCAGGCACCTTTGCTTATTGTTGCAATCCTGCGCCTTGTGACCTTCGTCGCCACACCATCTACAGAGCTTACTTCTGTCTGGTCCTTCGCAGTTTCGTGCCAGGTGGCCGTATTCCAGGCACCTGTAGCATCCCTCCGGTCTCTGGGAGATCTTCAGTGGACATACTGAACAACCGACCCGAATTTTCCCGACTTCCAGCGCTTTGTTGGCTGCGTCTACTGGGAGCTTTATCGACGCCGCCTGTGTTCCAAGCGGTGCTCTTCTTAGCCGTACTGTCATCTGCACCGTTTCCAGATCGCACTGTTCCTTTATGGCGGTCCTCACTTCCTCTTCGGTGGTGATCCAATCCAGATCCCGCAATTGGAGTGTCACTTCAGGGCACATGGCTTTCACCTGCACCTTTTCGCCCATGACTCTCTCGGTTAGCTCTTTGTATGTCGAGCTTTTGTTCACCGAGTCTTTTTTAAGCTCGATGAGCATGTCTCCCGTCTGGGTGCGTCTGATCTTCTGAACGTCGGCACCAAACTCCTTTAGTTGAGGGTCCGTCCTCATGGCCCGCAAGACTTCAGCATAAGTGTCCTCGCTAGTTTTGACGACAACAGCTTCGCATTTTGCCTTCTTCCTGATTGGCCTTTGCTTTCTGGCCCTCTCCTGTTTGCCTCTCTTCTTCTTGTTCCGGACCTCTTGCCATGGGATATCGCCGGGTCCCTCACTGAGCACTTCATCCGCCGGTTTTGGATTTGCATTTTTCGGCTTCTTGGGTACAGCCTGTCTTTCGTCTCCTGGTGACGACCTATGTCTTTTAGGGGTGAAACTTGGCGTAGTTCCTATTCCCGCTGACCTTTCTTTCCCCTTGCTATCTTTCCGAGGGGCTATGCCGGTTTTTGCCGGCTGCACTACCGCAGCTGCCAGGGCCTTTTTGGTCGCCGCTAACTCGGTTTCAACAGCATCAATCCTCTGCATCACTTTCCTCCAGTCCTTGACGGCGGATCCGAGGGTTCCTTGAATCCTTGCCACGAGGTCCTTAATGTCTTTGTGAACGTTGTGCCTCTTATCGACGAATTCCCGAAGCTCATCTACGACGGTTTTCGCCGCTTCCACCTTCGATTGGCTCGGGGGTAACTTCCACGCACTTTGCAGCTGATGTTGCTGCTGTCTCTCACGCTGCTCCTGCTCACTTTGCGACTTATCCCGCCGCTCCTGTTCACGTGTTCGCTGCTCGTGCAGCTCATCTTCGCCCTGCTGGTGTTCCAGCTGCTGCTGTTTCAGCTCCTGCTGTTGGCCTTGCTTCGGTGGCGACCTCGGCAAGCCACTTTTTGCGAACGGATTCGCTGCTTCACCTACGTTGATGTTATTCACTTCCATGCTTAAGGGTCCCCCCTCCAAGCCGCTATCTCCACCCGTCGTAAGTAGTCGTCCTTGTGATCCCGTGGGTATCTTTGCTTGCAGTGAGGTCCACGCGAGGGCTGACACGGTCCTTCATGGGGTACCGGGTTCAGAGCCAGATCGACGCTAGTCAGGAATATCCATCTGAGCCTACTTCCACCAGCTAAGGTGGCGAGCTTTGAACGTACTAGGAGGCCTGCCACGGTTTTAACGGGACGGGGGCAACCGTTCCATTAGCCCACCTGCCGTTTCAGAATAGTGTCACCCATTCTTACTAAGGAAGTGGAATAGAGCGGTTGTCAGCTCTATAGCGTCGTGTTGATACAGTCCTTGACCTTGTCCTTGTCCTTGCAGCCAGTATGCCGTAATTAGGATCTTACTGGCATCGATCCTAATGTGCCGGTTGGCACTCCAATGGTTGGGCTAAGGCACTTTGAAAGCGGTACCAGGTCGCTTGTTCAGGGTTACTTGCAGATATGTGGTTTTTTGTAGAGATTCACCAGAGCCCACTGATGAACCCCCGCCACATCCTAGGTAGACCGTGCTTGAGCCCCTGGTCAGATGGACCAGACGCTCGGCTACCTCCCGAAGGAAGTACTAAAGGTGGTATTCCATACGGCTGTATGTACAAGTTTCGCTTGGGAAGGGTAAAAATCCCAAGCTCCCACCTGGCACCTCCTCACTCTAGCTGATGTCAGAAGGACAACAGTGCCCAGGTTGCACTACCAGCTAAGTACGCAACCCTTTGCTGGCGGTCTTTGTCATCGTTAGACCCGTGGAAGCGTGAGGTAGGGGCTTGTGAGGACCAGAGCTATGTTGGACGCTCCTTCCTGGTTGTCGACTCACCATTTTGCAACCCATGTGTGTGTGTATGTGTGTGTGTGTGTATGTGTGTGTGTATGTGTGTGTGTATGTGTGTGTGTGTGTTAAAAAAAATGTCACTCAATTATCTCAGCCGTTTGTCAACCGATTTAAACACTTTTAGCTCTAAAAGAAAGCTACAACATTCCCATAGAACGCTATTGAATTTCATTGCGATCGGACATTTCGTTACAGAGTTATGATTCAAACAGTATCGTGAAGTACTAGAAAAAGCATATTCTAATATTTCCAACTGTCTGCATTTTGATCGATATCTCAGCCATTTTTGAACCAATTTAAGTTCTTTTATCGGCTAATGAAAGCTCTAACATAAGCCTTAAAATTTTCATTGAAATCGGATTACTAGTTTCAGAGATATCATTGGAAGAATTTTCTAAAGTACTGGAAAAAAAAAATCTCTGAAATATTCATTTTTTTACATTTTGATCAATTTCTCAGCTATTTTTAATCCAATTTAAGCTCTTTTTTCGTCGCTCGGATATCATTCACAACCATATTGCAATCGAATTATAAATTACAGAGATAAAAATCATTATTTTCAAAAATCTCTAAAATTCCCCTTTTTTCAATTTAAACCTGCACATTAATCTTAAAAAAATCGCTGGCAAAATCATTTTAGGACATTAATTTTTCATTTCTCGATATTATTTTACAGGATGGCAACATGGGTTTATAGACCCTCTTAAACTATGATAATAAGCGTATGAAAACTAATAAAGTTCGATATCCGCCTTTTGACGTGCAGTTTCCTGGATTTTTTCGCAAACCATTAAACTATTAGGGCAGATAGAACATAGTCACAACATCCTAAAGTTTAGTTATACACCGGGGATTCGCTGGTTGGAACACGACTGCCTTCCATCTAGCGAATCCGACCCGTTAGTAGGAAAGACTGACAGCTGGTGAAAATGCTCCACACGAACGCATCTGGACAGCAAATCGCCACAAAACGCACATATACATACGCATTTGTTCTATATATGGAGACTTCAAAGCGACGAAACTCAGACGTCAAAGTCAGTTTGACATTATCTGTTGACATTTGAGTGCTTTTAGTTGGAATATTTTCCAACCAGCGAACATCCAACCATCGAGTCATTCCATGTAGCGGAACCCCAACGAGCGAATCCCCACTGTACTGGTACAAGGTTCCAAATGAATGATGAATAATAATTATCTCATACCTGTATGGAAATGTAAGAAGGGTTCAGTCTCACCATCGGTGGATTAAGTCAGGTTTTTTTCTCTGTTACCGCATTTGAAATGTGTATCCACTGTAGACCGTTGAGTAATAAACCGTTAAAGATCGTTAAGTGAGAACCACAGAGCCTTAATCCCATGTGCTCCCCAGATAGCCTGGTTAGGTTAAAGTTTCTAGCTTTGCACTTTTAAATTTTATAAAAAAAAACTTTTTAGGCGGTAAAAAAGTACCCACTTTGATAGAAACTAGTAAACAAACAAACAGGAATCTAAGACAAAGGGTCGAAAGTTGAAACCTCGAAAGGGCAAAGGATCAAATGAACAAAAGGTCGAACATGTTTTGTTTGGTTGTATTTTATTCTTTCTTTGAAAGACGATTTTCAACATTTTGTCCCTACTTTTTGTTCTTCGACCTCTAGTGTTTAGTTTAGTGGTTTATGAAATAAACAAAATGTTCAAGATGATTGATACTTCACCATTTTTTTGTATAAATTCTGAATGGCCCGAAAATTACATGGCGTTCATATTAGAAATGAAAAGAGCGGGCAAGTTTTAGTTTTTTTTTCTATTTAAAAAAAATAGAGACTTATTGTTATATCTAAACTAGATATATTGATGGATTAGAAGAATTTTATCCGAAACCACTGTGCGCCACCACCGCCGCCTTCCACATGGCTCGGCAGATGATATAGCGAAGCTACGACCGCCACCACCGTGACCCCAATTCTATCGCAATCGTCTTCGTTGGCGGAATAGTTATAATTTCGGTACCTCCAGAGTACACAAACTGTCAATTATACGTTCCCGGTCGGGGGTTTTCTTATCGCGATGATCCGATTCGAACCCGGCGAGAGAAGAAATCGGATTTGAATCCCGGGAAGTGACTCGCCGCAATGCACGTGCCGCTGTTGTTCTAGAGAACCGTTATGCGATGGCAATCTGAGCTTGGGGGAGCTCTAATTTTCAATGATTGTAGTCTTCCGACGATTGAACAAAGTGTTACATTTAAGATTGTAGGTTTTTAGAAACTATCTTGGCTTGAGGGTTGCTGGTTAGATAGTTTTACGGCAATCAAAACACCTAACCATAGTGCCATACCATTCGATACACCCTCCTTATCATCCAAGAATGATTCTTGGTTGATATATTTAACGATTTCCATTAGCATATATCCCTGACAAATGAAAAAAAAATCGAAGGTTGTGCTGATATTAGGGGGAGATCCCCCAGTGCCGGACAGCACCCAATACCGGACAAATCCGAAACATTGAGAAATCATGGTCCAATCAAGATGGTGTATTAGTAGAAAAGAAAGCTATTATGTAGACTAATGATTGCGTAGAATAACACATCCTTAAAATATGCATGCCTTTGTATAAAAGTAGAAAAGTTTGAAATTCTTTAAAAAATTGACGTATCCACTTAATTTTGAGCCTATTTAGTAAATATTTTGAATATGAAAAAATACATTGGATCCCGCAAGCATGATCGAACATAATCCTATTTTGATAGTATGAATGTATTTTGTACCTTAATTGAACTAAATATGAACAAATTACAATTTTGCTTAAGCACCTCCTGTCCCTCAGTTTCGGACAGCTTGATTTGTTATATGATATCTTTGTAATTATTGCATCAGTGTCTCAGAATACTTTCATTTTTCATGGGTTCCGTCGATCATGGTATCAAATATGCAATAAAATTAAGAATAATGAACATTCAGAACAACATCGTAAAATGTGCTATTTTTCATCATATATGAAAGAGGTTTTTGATAGGCATCTTGCAAACTAAGAAAAACTCAAATTATTCTTGTAAATGTATCAAATGCATTGAATTGGTAATTATAAACTATTCCTGTAGAGTACACATTCGATGATGTTCAAATTTACGGGATTCGAGGCATTTCCAGATCTTGTCCGGTATTGGGTGCCACCTTTCGAGATCGATCAATTTGGTACTAAAACTCATCATCAAAATGCAATATCAAAATTCATATTTATATTTTCAAATTTATTTTTGTACACTAAAAAAATGATAATATTTATCATAAATGGGTAACACGAGCCCATTAAATCAATATTTTTTGAATTATGAATTTAGTGGCTTAAGTGTCCGGTACTGGGGGATCTCCCCCTATAACCGGGCAGAAAACTATTTGGAAGCATCTAGCTATCGTCCAATCAGCTTGCTCTCCTCCATCAGTAAACTTATTGAAAAGGTAATTTTGAACAGAATGATGGTCCACATCAACGAAAGTTCAATATTTGCCAATGAACAGTTTGGATTCCGACAGGGGTATTCGGATTTGATTCATTCCAACAAATCTGAAGGCTATTTTACTGATCTTGTTCTTCTAGACATAGAAAATGCATTCGACAGTGTATGGCATGAAGGATTGTAAATAATATTATGTTAGAGTAATCCAAAGCTATCTGTCAAATCGTACATTTCAGAGTAATTTTCAGAACTTCTTCTTCTTCTTCTTCTTCTTGGCATGACGTCCTCAATGGGACAGAGCCTGCTTCTCAGCTTAGTATTCTTTTGAGTACTTCCACCGTTATTAACTGAGAGCTTTCTCTGCCAAAGTTACAATTTTCGCATTCGTATATCGTGTGGTAGGTACGATGATACTCTAAGCCCAGGGAAGTCAAGAAAATTTCCATTACAAAAAAAAACATCCTGGACCGACCGGGAATCGATCCCAGACAGCTTCACCATGGCTTTGCTTTGTAGCCGCGGATTCTAACCACTCGGCTAAGGAAGGGTAGTTGATATAAGTTTTTAAAATTTGGCATAGACATGAAAGAGTAAAGCTTATAACATACAGAATTGATTCATTTTGTTAAGTCGTGCATAATTTTGATCCCATCGAGGACAGCTTTGCCAGCTTAGTATTCATCCAAGCTATTCGCCTTCCTTGTCACGAAGCCATTTAGCGAACTAAGGGCCCTCCTATTGATTACACGCCTGGATAAACCTGTTTTCTTCGTGCTCCCGAGACTGGCAAAAATGGAATTGAAAAATTCGCCTTTAGCCGTTCTCGGAAAACTTATTTTATTTCCTGTCGTAATTAAAACTTTTGCACCTCCACGCAGATTGAGAGTTTTGCCGGGCTTTTACGCTCCGAGCCATTCCAGATCGCTACAGCGTGACAGTTAGTCACATCGAAACATGGAATCTTTTCAATGGCAGTCCAAGCTTTGCTGATGCTGAGCGTTGGTGTATTTTGCTGCCTTTTGTGGACTTAATGAATTATTCATTCGCAGTGGAAAAGCCAAATGCGTTCCCAAGCTGGGGCAGTGTTTTGTTTTCCCATTTTTTTATAAGCGGAAATTTGAAAGCAGTCAAAGTTCTTCCCGAATGGGTGGCACTGTAAGGTCAAGTCTATTTCCGGAAGGAATTATTTATGAGAAGCCGTAAATTTTCACCACATCATCCACCAGGGGAGATGATGTTGAAGATGATGGAGTATGTTCCGTTTTATTAGCCAGTCAGAGCACGCACTTCGTGATCCGACTCGAGTGCGTGATGATGAGTCGGTGATGTTCGGAAGAGCAGTCTGCTGTTGTACGCATAATTGTCCCATGTTACATTTTTTTGGTTTTGATTTTTTGGCACCACGTGTATATCGTAAAAGTTAACAAATACAGATTATCGATTCCACGTATCAGGTAATTCATGATTTTTAGTACCCTACTGAAATCAAATAAATCCAAAGTTTTTGTTAAATCTAACATGTTCTCACTGTTCTGTAATAAAATTCTCTGAGAATCTTGCTCGAATGATGTATGATTCCTGCCGTGATTTCCCTACAGTAGCGGGTATATATAATGCACCATAGTCGTTTAACTATTGAAAATAAGTGTGAAGACTATTGATTTGAAAGTTACAGAATGATTGAATTTTGACAAAAAATTACATCAATACAAAAAGTGCTCTATAAAAAGCGATTCGGTGTACAGCCCTATTGAATACAAATACAAAAAAAAAAAACAGATAAATAAAAGATACAAAAGTTTTATGATAATAAGATTGTTTAGTGATGAAAAAGTAACAAATTTTAATGATTTGATCAAAAGAGAAATTTACAATATCTTAATTTTGATATGATAAAAAATAATTTCAATCTATAGACTCAATAAAATCTAGGGGAATTTACGTATTCTTAGCAGTTTAGGCCGATGCCACGATTTTTTGTCAGTTTTGCAGACATCAGCGGATAAATTATGCAGGCCCATGACAACCATATATCGATACACAGTGTTCTTCGTAGCCAGGATGTCCCGGGCGATAAGTGAATATCGCCTACTGTCAGTTGTAAGAACTATAAAAACAAAGACCATTGTTTTGTTTAATTGTTTGCTATGGATTGATTATCAATTTTTGATATTGTTAAATCAGCTAATAATGTGCCAAAAAGTTGATGCACATTTAACATTCGATGGTTTTGGAAGGAGAGCAACATTTATAAGGCATCCTGCAAGCCTCCAAGCAAGCAATCAGTGATTTGAATGCGAAACTTGCTCGATTAAGGATCATAAACATTAAACAAAACTTCGCATTCTAATTGCACTACCGATTCAAATCACCCGAAAATGAGTAAACACATGGAGATGTTGACTACGCTAAAAGTCGTCTCGTGCCATGGGCCTGAAATTATGTGTTTGCCTGTATACATTTGGGAGCAGCTCAATCCTCTATCGATTCACACCGCCATACGCGATGAAAGCTTTCAAGAAACGTTTTTACAACGCTTCGAACATCTTTTATCAGTGTGACTATTGTCGGCAGCCTCATTCTCTTCGGCAGCTTTCCCATAAGAACTGCAGGTGAATCTGTTCGGCAGCTCCAAATCTGTTGCATTTTGAGGCGTGTTCATTTGAATTGATGACATCTCTGGCGAAATTGTTTGTTCAGTCTCGGAAATCTCGGGCAGCGGGCAGAACAAAGAATCATATGAATGTTTTCATTGGTGTGTTTTAATTGAAAAATACTGTGTGTTTGGCGCTTGTAATTTGTTTGCCGATAAAGTCCAATGGTGCCGAAGCCGTAAATTACCCTATGTAACGACAGTTTGTTCTAAATTAAAATTTAACGATGGATAATTTAAAAGTAATGTTCATACTTAATTTAAACTTATTACAAAATAAATAAATCATATAAGGTTAATATATAGGTTTTCCTCAAGCCAAAATGAAGGAAAAGAGCCACTAATTCATTTGAGCCACATCATATATTCGTTTTGTCAATTGCACACCCACGCCCCCAATACTAAGCTTCTACTCTATCTGTCCTTAACTTTCTATCTGTCGGGCAGTCATTGCTGCTTAATGGCACACTGCCTTCTTCAGCCCTTGGGCTAGTCTTCTGTGACCACAGTCACCATGTTTTTAGTACTCACGGACCGTCTACGCTCTGCAACTCTTGCTGTAGTTGAGCCACTCGGCCGATCGCTAGGCATTAGCTCCTTCTTCTCAGCCGAGGACTGGTAGTCGCTCCGCCGTTCTTTTCGTGGTCGATTTTCGGCCTCTGACCGGTTGCTTCCTCTCTTCCCGTCGCTTGAGTTTGACTGGATTACCAGCGAATTGAGCTCCAGCGCTCGTCACACCCTGCCGTTCGGTGATGTTCAGCACTCTGTTGGGCTTCGCGGGAACTGTCTCAATCCGGTATTGGAGCGGAGTTCACCGTTCATCCACCAGCTAGGAATTCGTCTGCCTAATGCAAAGAGGGGGAAATAAATTGTATAATTTAATAATTAATTTTGATTAATTAAATAATAAATAATTTTGATGTTTCCGGAATAGTTTGTGATGGTGTTGTTAAGCGATATCCTTGCCTTCCATTTCACTTGGAGTAAAGAAGCGATGAGTGAACTGTAGTAGCCATGATTGTATGACGAAATTGGATGGCGTATGACGATTTGGGTCTTGAGATGAATAGAACATATCCAGCGCCATGTCTACCCGATAGCGCGTAAGTTGGCTCCTGATCCGTGATTCCATTGTCCTTCCGGAAGCATCCGGTTCGAAGGACCACAAATGTTGGGGGAGAGTCCTTGGGATTGCGGTTGCTTCAAGTGCACTGTATTTTGGCCAGCAATCCCCCAACACGATTTAGAAGCTTGTTGCTTATGGTTACATTTCTCCAATAACCCAATAACACACGCGAGTCGTTTAGTAAAAGAAATCGTACACTAATCTACATTTATTAACTAAATACATATTTACAAGGGGCCCAGATAGCCGTAGCGGTAAACGCGCAGCTATTCAGCAAGACCAAGCTGAGGGTCGTGGGTTCGAATCCCACCGGTCGAGGATCTTTTCGGGTTGAAAATTTTCTCGACTTCCCAGGGCATAGAGTATCTTCGTACCTGCCACACGATATACGCATGCAAAAATGGTCATTGGCATAGTATGCTCTCAGTTAATAACTGTGGAAGTGATCATAAGAACACTAAGCTGAGAAGCAGGCTCTGTCCCAGTGGGGACGTAACGCCAGAAAAAGAAAGAAGAAGAATATTTACAAGACGAAGAACTACATATTAAAACATATACATAAGCCATAAGTGAATATACATAAGCCATTCTACCGTTCAAACCAAATGTTGGATCACTCCTATCTCCTTGCCTTATAACTCCTGACTCCAAGTGATCCTAGTAGAGAAAGTAATGAGGTGAGAGTCAACCTCGCTCTCTATAAGATGCCTTAAAAGTGGTTATCTAATCTCCTATGTGAATCGGTAAGAATGGGGGGGGAAACTGCTCCAGTTTCTGAATGAATTTCTTCCGAAATTGGTACATGGTGAAGTAATTATTTCGGTGTATATGTCTAGCCGAAGCAAAACCAAACAGCCATCTAACACTTGGTATTTCAACATTGCTCACATGCACTCCCGGGTTCTTCATATTGGTGCCTATTCCTGTGCTGGAGGCTAGAGGACACCTACAACAAACCGGAATCAACTGGATTGCACTTAGAAGCGGCTAAGGCAGCCCTTGAATACTGCGACACTTCTTCACCTAAGGATTGGTCTTCATTGGGAAGCGCAAAATAAACATTACATCCACTACGAAACGGCTCAATACTGGATACAATTTTCGTTTTTAACTACGGAGTGTTAGCACAAACTATTGGTTTCCCAGGTCAGTTTACTTAGTATGTGTCCGCCGAAGCCTGGACACTGGATACTACACAACGTTAATTCCATATTATCATCTACATACACGCATCGTACGACGAGAGCTCAGTGATGGCCACACTTGCACACTGGTATCAAGGGTGTAGTATCAACTTTCCCTGTATTGGATTTGTAGATAAGCATCACACACAAATGGAGGAATTAAACTGGTCAGCAGAGATATTACATCGCATGTTTCTCTTCATATCTCTGTTTACAATCGATACTGAGGTCGATTCCGTATTGCTATGATCACTGTGATACACACTGAACGGATCACGGCTCAACACTATTGCACATCCTTACTTTGACTATCATCGTCGTCATCATCACGGAAGGTTTAAGGTGCAAGTAAAAACGAAGCAAATGTCAAAAATGGAAAAGCAGTTTTCGCCCCTGAAATCAACAAATCGGGAAAAATAAGAACACACAGCCTTTTTATTTTGGAAATAAAACAGCTGTGTGTTTTTATTTTTTTCGATTTGTCGATTTTAACGGCGAAAACTGTTTTTTTCACTTTTGACATTTGCTCCATTTTTACTTGGGCCTTAAGGTGTTGGGGAACATTCGTTTACCTACCGATCCAAAGGTTTTCAACTATTATCGTTGCTGAATCCCATCAGCTATTTGGATTTTGATGCTAGGAGATTCATTCACGATTGTAATATTCGAGCAACAGGTGCTCACGGAGGTTTATACCATTGGTCTAGGTGACCCACTTGGTATCCCAAGTGCTACTAGGGGTGGCACAAATTTAGGAAGGGTGATTGATTGGAACATCATTTACCTAATGTTCGAAGACGTTTTACACGGTTGCTCATGGCATAGATAGTAACCGGTGTCTTCAACCAGCACATAATCGTCAAGGGGCGGTTAATGATTTTCAAGGATCTTTGTCAACGGAAACGACGGAGATCTTCACACTATCGGAACGGAATGGAATCCTACTTCAAATCGGTCGTACAACGATACAACTTCAAACCACTTTAGAACCCGGAACGTAATGAACCAAAACGATCTACGCGACGGACGGAGGTCAACTGGATATACACTCGTGTGGTGTTGGCTTTCAATCTCACATGAAAATTAGGTCCGCCTAGCCAACAAATTTGTTCGTCAGCAGAGTTTCAACTCAGTAATGTGAACGCTTATTCGGAAATAATAGATTGTTTAAAATGCATAGAATCCTTCTATGTGAACAAATGTGGAGGCCATATACGAACATTCCTGAAAATTCAGTGCGTTTGATGCTTTGTATAACTTCGCATATAATAGTGTTTTGCATTTTATGTAATTTTGTTTTTACAAACAAACAAAACACAAAAAAGGTAAAACATGTAGGTGTAAGCCTCCATGCAATGATCTTCAGATCGCTAATCATTCAAGCTACCACTGTGCCGTTGAATCATTATTAAATGACACGGAAATTTGGCAAATGAGTGATTCCAAGCAACAGCACCAAAATTTGGTAAATTTTTTAATTCATTTTTTTCTATTGAGCTGAAACTTTGCACAGTTTTCCAGTTCCATCTAAATCGTCATTTTCCGATATCAAATCTTCAAGTTGAGTCACGACTAACTTTCCAAAAGGGTGTATGTGAAAATTGTTCGATTGTTAGACAACTAAAGAAACAAAGTTAGACAACTAAATAAAGATTCCAAAAAAAATACACACAGTGAAAAAAAATTTTTGTTTGCATTAAAAAACATAATTTTTGACACAAAAACTCAAATATCTCAAAACCCTATCGGAATACCATACTTAATTTTTTGAGGGAAAACGGTCCATTATATTAGCTATCTACCATAAAAATTTGGTGATGGTAAACCAATAAACAAAAAAGTTATGACATTTCAAACATGTCACAATTATCACATTTAGTAGAAAAAAAATTTTTTTTTCGGTGTAAATTATTACGGGAACCGCAGTTTGTTGCTGATTTTATTGTTAAGGGCCTTGCGTGAATTAAACAAGTCGTTTTCATGTATTCATTAGTATTATGTATATTATATGTATAAATATTATGTATATGTATAAATATTATATGTATATGTATATGTATATGTATATGTATATATGTATAAATTAAAATGAATTAACAGATTACACGAAAATAAATTTATTTTTTACCAGGATATTTTTTTTTAGAGTATGATTGATGAGTTTCTAAATGTTATATATAAACTTTAAAAGTTTTGGATTTGGGTATGCGTTATGAGATCATGAAAACATTTTATTAATACTTATTTATTTATTTATTGTTATTCAATTTTTTTACAATATCGAACACTTTTGCATCATTATCAGTACAGTTCGAGTATAGTTTTGCTTTAATTTTATTTTCTGACAATGGAATGAAACAGTGAAATTTTTGGGTTCCTTGGATCGTTTTCGCGTTATTATATTGCTCGCTGAGCTCTGATGCCGTTAATTCGTACTCTTCAGTAGTAGTAAAACAAAATGATAATTTTGTAAAATCTTCTTCTTTTCTGCGATTCGCCCAATCAAATAGTTCTTTTGCAGTTTTAATTGGATGCTCACGTTCTTTGGCTTAACTTGCTCTTGTGGCCATGCGCTTTATGGTTCCTCCAATAGCATCACAAGGACCTTTGCCATGTGACGTAGCAAAGAAATGCCATTCTGCATCAATTCCGTACTTTGATTTAAATCGACATAGGCTCGAAAAATTCTTACGGTTTTTGTACTGCGATGCTGCTCCATCAGACATGAAATATATCTTTCTGATTTCTTTATCCTTATCAACGCGTAAAAAGTTAATCATTTTGGCAATGAATCTTCGGAAATTACAATAAAACTAAAATGTTCAATTTGCGTACTTCCATTGAAATAAATAACGAATGGATGAATTGTAGCTTGTTGTACGTTCCAGTGATGGGACTGCACTTCATCTTGCAATACAAAGCTATAGTTTTCAGAAAAATCACAAATGACTAAAAATTCACCATCTTGTAATGTATTTTTCGTATTTTTTAAAAAGCGGGATTGCTCTGTTTTAATAAAGTCGTGAGGAATTAAACTTTCTAATTTCAAGCAAAAAAATGACACAAACTCATCTACAGGTTTTACAATAGTTTCTAGGTCACACCTATCCGTGGTCACCCATTGCTCAAATAATAACTGATCAATATAATTTTCTTCAAACTCAGCGAATAAAGTATTTTCCAATGATGAAGAATCTGGACAATCCGAACAAGATCGTAGATAGCAATTTGATGTTGTATTTTCACACAAAAGACTACCAGTTAACATTTTAATATCCTTTGATAAATTGATTCTTTTCAAACTATAAAAGATTAGGTTAATATTTTCGTGTGTTGTGCACACACAAACATTATGTGTTCCTGAATTGGATAGAAGCTTGCATTGCCTTGGACGAAGGCTTGCAAATGAGGAAAAACCTACCTTAATATTTTCGTTAATTTCCTTGAAGCGTGTATACGCTTCTTTCAAAGTAGTCATCATTAATCGTTTTTGGATTGCTTGACGCTTTCCATCTTTTTTTACAGATACATAATCTTTTTGGCCAGGCATAGCTCTACTTACTTCATCGTCTTCAAAATATTGAATTATTTTTTCTTTTGTCTCATCTGTTAATGAAGTACTCGACCTAGCATTTTTGGTTGCAAGACAGTTATTTTGAATTGTTTTGCCTCTTTTGCTGTATTTCTATTGGTTTTGAACTCATCAATGGCGTCTTGAATAGACCACGAGCTTGGCAGCATCGACAAAATCAATAATTTTTCTTTCCTTGTCGTGGCTAGATTCGAGAACCTTTCCTTCATATTCATAATTACCTCATCGTAGTCTGTATTTTCCACATCCTCAGGTCCTAATTTGAAGAGGTTTCTTCGTACAGCTTCGTTGATTTCACGGTATTTTTTCTCGGGATAATTGACGTAACCCATCTTCGTCCATTTAATCGGAGTCACTTTTATTCCAGCTATCCCTTCGTTGAAGCGTTCGATGTTGACCTTCTGGATGCACTCATCTTCTGATTGATTTGTTGAAACAGATGTCGCTGATGGTACCGTGGCAAGACTATCTGCACTTGGTACTTCTGGTAACTCCTCAGTTGTTGTCGGTGCATCTAGTAATTCCTCAGTTGTTGTTGTTTTCGAACTTCCTGCAACCTGATCCACCGATGATGTACAGATTGCCCGTTTGTCAACGTTTAAACGGCAGGACGTACAAATGCGTAAATTTGTATTCAATGTAGACATTGGAGCATAACCAGCCGCTTTCAGTTTATCTATGGTGCTTTCGGTGAGATTTCGTAGCTCTTTCGAACACTTTTTTCTGCAAACGGCCTGCAACAGTTGAGAAAGCGACTACTCATGTTGCTCGTTAGATTTTAATAAACAAAATCACTTTTAATTTTTACTGACTAGTTTGGTGTCGTTTGCTTGACTGAAGAAAAATTTTACAATTAAGTAGTATATTAAGTAGTATATTTTTAGCTTTTTCGTGAGTATGTTCATGGTATGTACCTATCATGTTTTTGATGCTGTTGAAGTTACTCGCTTTCTCCCAAATATGATTAACAAAGTCTATTCTCTACCAAGGCGGGTCTATACCCAGGTGTAATCAGATTTTAACTTTGTGGAGAAAACCAGCGCCGAGAAAACCGACCTGCTTTACGTATACTAGATCACCTGGGTATAGACCCGCCTTGTTCTCTACGAGGTAAACTTTTTGCAGGTAAACTAGTCGTATACCTGTATAGAAAACTTTTTTTGTAGCTTTTGTCTTCAATATTAGATTTCTTATAGGTTTCTTTTATCAAAAGGTTTCAACACTATTGAGAGAATTTTTCTTCAGTTACGTACAATAAAAATATGACACTATCAAGACTTTAGATCACAACACTGGATCGCGTCTAACTTTCTGATAGATGCTATAATAGTTATGAATAATTAAATAAAATATCATGAAAACAACTTGTTAACCTCATGTGGTACCCTTAACAAAAAATTCAACAACAAACTGCAGTCCTAAAAAAAATTCACTAAGTGTCAAATTTGTGAAATATTTGAAATGTCATAACTTTTTTGTTTATTGGCTTACCATCACCAAATTTTTATGGTAGATAGCTAATATAATGGACCGTTTTCTCTCAAAAAATTACGTTGGTATTCCGATAGGGTTTTGAGATATTTGAGTTTTTGTGACAAAAATGATGTTTTTTAATGCAAAAAATTTTTTTTTTACTGTGTGTATTTTTTTTTGAATCTTTATTTAGTTGTCTAACTTTGTTTCTTTAGTTGTCTAACAATCGAACGAACCGTTTTTGCTGTGCAGCTTTTTGAATATTTTTGAACCATTTTCACATACACCCTTTTGAAAAGTTAGTCGTGACTCAACTTGAAGATTTGATATCGGAAAATGACGATTTAGATGGAACTGAAAAACTGTGCAAAGTTTCCGATATTTTTGAAATGGTCGATCAGAATCGACTTGCATGCCTCCGTGGAATCCCTCAAATATAAATCCAACAATATAGTTCATCTGCACTGCCACCAAAGTTCAAGAGAATTTGCCATAGGTATATTTCATAATTACATCAATTATCTCCAAGTATTACACAGTTGAAACATGTTATGAAGCAATCGATTTGTTCTTCATTTGACGGTGACTCAATAAAACGATCATTTATTCGGTTAAAATGAATGGTTGAAAATGCATGAATACCCATGATTCGCATAAATATGGAGGCCATATATGTACATAGACACGAGTAGAAGATCGCGAGACAAGCTGCAGATTTCTGACTGTCGGTTATTTAATTAAAACAATAAACGTTGTTACAATTTGGTGAAACGGTTGGGTGATAGTCTCTTTTCCTGTGTGATTTAAAATTTTCATCGAACAAATGTAAGTATGCAGCTGTGACAGCTCTGTAAAACTGGGGAACAAATTGGGACCGATTTGTGACCTCAGTCGCCCTTCCTCAAAGAGAAGTGAAGTATTGAAAAATATACAGAAATGCTTATATAAAGTGATGTTATTATAGTGTTTCTATGAAACTTTGATTTCTTGTTGTTGATCTACTATGTTAGTTTTATTCATTTTTTGATTTCTGCCTGGTTTTGTGATGCACCCGGCGATGTGTAAACTTCCCCTGTATGATATGATATTTACAACTGATAAACTCATATCCAATCTCACATTGAAGATTATAATAGAAGCAAATCAAGTAAAACACAAATCGTAAAAAATGACAATTTCAAGTTGCATATTTTGTCAAATGAAATTTGTATTTGATAAGATGCAAATTCAAATCAGATCATATTACTTACTCCATAAACAATTTCAATCATTTCAATTTTGCATCGTATCCGATTCCAACGTATACTGTACATTTATACAATTTGAAATTAACATTCTTGTATGATCTCTGATTTGTTGGGCGGCTATGCAAGGTAACACAATCACCCTATCATCTATTGGATACATCCATACCTGGAGATGAGATAACAGTGTGGAATTTGCTTCAACTATATCAACGGCGTGGGTATTCTACGTCTACATCTGCTAAAGCTTTCCATACTCGCACAGGGATGCGATAGTCTGTACCCATGGACGAACACAGATGTTCCGTGTTTTGGAAAATCCCAGCAGCTGCTACTGCTTGGGCAGGTAAGCATCTTACTAGTATATGTCTGGCGAAGCTTGACCAAATCACGGCGGTGTTCGACATCACCATGAAGGAAAGGATTTCTATTTTAATTCCAACCAAATCATGGACACTAGGGGTTTGGAGACAGTTCATCATGATGCACGAAGGGTGTTTTTTGGCAATCGGATTGGATTAGACACACGGTGTGTTCAATCAACCCAATGGCTCTGGACGAAGGAATCGTTCTCATTTTATACTCACCACAAGGACGTGGTCAAGGTGGAATCCTCTATTCGGAAATGGAAACACACTACTTCAACCTGTCATTTGGAACGACTGAAGACAGAAGCGAAATCTGCAGGCCAACATAACGGAATGGAGGTTTGCTTATGATGCGACTCCCAACTCTTCATCCCTCGCTGGAACCGATGGATGCGGCTCCAGATATCTTGGACAACATCAAGCAAATTGGCGAACTGATTTAGAGGAAAACCTTGGTCTCACAGGTAAATATTAGAATCAGTATAAGGCCTGTTCATTTAAGAAAGTGGACACGTGTTTTTTACAGTAAACTGTTTATTTTCGAACAAATTCATGAGTTTACCTAAAATACATGGAAATCAACGTAATTTCGACCAAATTCACATAAATTTGAACATTTATTGAAAATGCTCTTACTTTTCTCATTATACCTCCCATAAGGTTCTGCACAACTTTTTTTCGGAACTTTTCGTTGTGCTGCTGTTCGTTGTGACCACATTTTCTTGAAAAAATCGATGGAGCTTGCTTCTCTTCCATCCTTCTTGAGATGTCGTTTGATTATTGCCCAATATGTTTCAATGGGGCGTAGTTCTGAGCAATTTGATGGATTCGATCATTTTTCTACAAATTCGACTTTTTCCTTCTTGAGCATCTCCAAAGTAGCTGAAGCATAGTGAGCCGATGCTAAGTCTGGCAAAAACAATGGAGGCATGGTATGCTTTCAGTAGATGGGCAGAAGCATTTTCGCTGTTGATTGAACCCGTCATGAAATATGTAGTATTTTCATACTGCAGGAGCAAATTGCTTGCCATAACAAATCATTTTTTCCCAAATTTTTCTGTTGGGATGTATCGTACGTCGTCAGGAATATCTGTTTTGGCCAAAGCGTTGAAAAAATTCAATTTGGACACTTCGTGATTTTAGCCAAATCTCGGAACGACAGTTTTTCTGTACACCAAAATGCGAGTCGCCATGTCAATTCGACCCATCGCTTGGAAGTTATAATTTTTTTATGTCAACTTTTGTCTGCTGAGGGATTCCACGGAGGCATGCAAGTCGATTCTGATCGACCATTTCAAAAATATCTTAAACTTTGCACAGTTTTTCAGTTCCATTTAAATCGTCATTTTCCGATATCAAATCTTCAAGTTGAGTCACGACTAACTTTTCAAAAGGGTGTATGTGAAAATTGTTCAAAAATATTCAAAAAGCTGCACAGCAAAAACGGTTCGTTCGATTGTTAGACAACTTAAGAAACAAAGTTAGACAACTAAATAAAGATTCTAAAAAAAATACACACAGTAAAAAAATTTGTTTTTGCATTAAAAAAACATCATTTTTGTCACAAAAACTCAAATATCTCAAAACCCTATCGGAATACCAAACTAATTTTATGAGGGAAAACGGTCCGTTATATTAGCTATCTACCATAAAAATTTGGTGATGGTAAGCCAATAAACAAAAAAGTTATGACATTTCAAATATTTCACAAATTTGACACTTAGTGAAAAAATTTTTTTTTTCATTGTTAATTTTTTTTAGGACCGCAGTTTGTTGCTGATTTTTTTGTTAAGGGTACCACATGAGATTAACAAGTTGTTTTCATGATATTTTATTTAATTATTCATAACTATTATAGCATCTATTAGAAAGTTAGACGCGATCCAGTGTTGTGATCTAAAGTCTTGATAGTGTCATATTTTTTATTGTACGTAACTGAAGAAAAATTCTCTCAATAGTGTTGAAACCTTTTGATAAAAGAAACCTATAAGAAATCTAATATTGAAGACAAAAGCTACAAAAAAAGTTTTCTATACAGGTATACGACTAGTTTACCTGCAAAAAGTTTACCTCGTAGAGAACAAGGCGGGTCTATACCCAGGTGATCTAGTATACGTAATGCATTGATGCAGAATGGCATTTCTTTGCTACGTCACATGGCAAAGGTCCTTGTGATGCTATTGGAGGAACCATAAAGCGCATGGCCACAAGAGCATGTTTAGCCAAAGAACGTGAGCATCCAATTAAAACTGCAAAAGAACTATTTGATTGGGCGAATCGCAGAAAAGAAGAAGATTTTACAAAATTATCATTTTGTTTTACTACTACTGAAGAGTACCAATTAACGGCATCAGAGCTCAGCGAGCAATATAATAACTAGAGATGATCTTAAACTCTTGATCCGTCTTAAAAACGTGAGGAGAAGGCAATTTCAACGCACTCGTGATTCTGCTATGAAAATTATATTTCAGGATTTGCAGAAAGAAATCAAGAAACGTTTTGCTCAATTAAGAAACAAAAATTTTGAAAATAAGATTTCTCAATTGGACTTTGGCTCTAAGCCCTTTTGGAAATTATCTAAAATCTTGAAAAAACCTCAGAAGCCAATACCGGCATTGAAAGAGGAAAATAAATTATTACTAACTAATTGCGAAAAAGCTCAAAAACTTGCTATGCAGTTTGAAAGTGCGCACAATTTTAATTTAGGACTTACTAGTCCAATTGAAAATGAAGTTACTCAGAAGTTCGAAAATATTCTCAATCGACAGAACGTTTTCGGAAATGCCTGGGAGACTGATTTGGAAGAAGTGAGAACTATTATTAAAAAATTCAAAAATATGAAAGCTCCTGGCGATGATGGAATTTTCTACATCCTTGTGCACTAAATATATCGAACAAAAGTGAAACATTCGATCTGTGGAGTACAACTTGAGATTTGTTTTTCAAAATGAATGAGGTTTCACATCTGACTTGCAAAAAAGTTTGGATATTTTTTCTTCATACTTGCAGAAATGGAAGATTTCTCCTAATGCTTCCAAAACTCTACTAATAATATTCCCACATAAACCAAAAGCTCTTTATTTGAAACCTTCAAGTAGAAATGTTGTCACGATGAGAGGGGTTCCAATAAATTGTTCAGATGAAGTTAAGTATCTAGGACTCATGCTAGACAAAAATTTAACTTCAAAAAATCACATTGAGGGCATTCAAGCAAAATGTAATAAATATGTAAAATGTCTCTATCCCCTTATTAATAGAAAATCAAAACTTTGGAACAAGCTTTTGATATTCAAACAAATTTTCAGACCATCCATGTTGTATGCACAGCAAAAAATTCTCAAATTTACATGGCACGTAATTCTTTATGATAATCATGTAAAACGAGTTGCATCTGAACATTCAACGATAATTAATGTAAACTGTCTCATTGCATTCGATAATGCTTGCAAACTTGAGTGAAACTGAAACATTTCATGATCTTCCATCCAACATTCGCCAATGTTGCATGCTTTCTTGCATCTTGAAAGTGAAATTGCAAACAAGATCGCTCAGTTTACATGATTCCACGCTGAATATTCTGCTAAAAATAATGCACATGGATGGATCGACGGCTTGTCATTCCATGTGCATTATTTATGATTGAATTTTAAGCGTGAAAATCATGTAAACCGTGCCGGTTTTGCATGCAACATTCTTCGAGAGAAGACGTTTCGCGTTCAATATTAAGGATTTTGGTAACAATGTTGTATATAATAGATGTGTTTATAGTAGAGATGGTCGGGTTTCGGGTTTTCAAACCCGAAACCCGACCCGAACCCGAACCCGACGGGTTCGGGTCGGGTTCGGGTTTGAAAATTTAAATTTTTTCGGGTTCGGGTTCGGGTCGGGTTTGAAGGCTACAAAATTATCGGGTACGGGTCGGGTTCGGGCTTGAAAAAAGTCGGGTTTAGTTGGGTTTGGGTCGGGTTTGGTGAGAATGGTGAACAGAGTAACAACCTAAAAGCTTCCCTATGCATCAGAAACGATGAATTTAAAATCTTTTCAAACTCGGGTTCTACTCGGGTTTTTCTTAGAAAACTTTTTCGGGTTTCGGGTCGGGTTCGGGTTTGAACAGCGAAAATTTTTCGGGTTCGGGTCGGGTTCGGGTTTGCTTTTCAATTACAGTCTCGGGTTCGGGTCGGGTCCGGGTTTAAAGAAATAAAATAAGTCGGGTACGGGTCGGGTTCGGGTTTGAAAAATGTGAAACCCGACCATCTCTAATAATAACGCGAAAACGATCCAAGGAACCCAAAAATTTCACTGTTTCATTCCATTGTCAGAAAATAAAATTTAAGCAAAACTATACTCGAACTGTACTGATAATGATGCAAAAGTGTTCGTACAATATCGAAAAATTGAATAACAATAAATAAATAAATAAGTATTAATAAAATGTTTTCATGATCTCATAACGCATACCCAAATCCAAAACTTTTAAAGTTTATATATAACATTTAGAAACTCATCGATCATACTCTAAAAAAAATATCCTGGTAAAAAAAAAAATTATATTCGTGTAATCTGTTAATTCATTTTAATTTATACATATATACATATACATATAATATTTATACATATACATAATATTTATACATATAATATACATAATACTAATGAATACATGAAAACGACTTGTTTAATTCACGCAAGGCCCTTAACAATAAAATCAGCAACAAACTGCGGTTCTCGTAATAATTTACACCGAAAAAAAAAATTTTTTTTTCTACTATATGTGAAAATTGTGACATGTTTGAAATGTCATAACTTTTTTGTTTATTGGTTTACCATCACCAAATTTTTATGGTAGACAGCTAATATAATGGACCGTTTTCCCTCAAAAAATTACGTTGGTATTCCGATAGGGTTTTGAGATATTTGAGTTTTTGTGTCAAAAGTTATGTTTTTTAATGCAAAAAAAAGGTGATCTAGTATACGTAAAGCATGAGACAAAAGAAAAAATAATTCAATATTTTGAAGACGATGAAGTAAGTAGAGCTATGCCTGGCCAAAAAGATTATGTATCTGTAAAAAAAGATGGAAAGCGTCAAGCAATCCAAAAACGATTAATGATGACTACTTTGAAAGAAGCGTATACACGCTTCAAGGAAATTAACGAAAATATTAAGGTAGGTTTTTCCTCATTTGCAAGCCTTCGTCCAAGGCAATGCAAGCTTCTATCCAATTCAGGAACACATAATGTTTGTGTGTGCACAACACACGAAAATATTAACCTAATCTTACATAGTTTGAAAAGAATCAATTTATCAAAGGATATTAAAATGTTAACTGGTAGTCTTTTGTGTGAAAATACAACATCAAATTGCTATCTACGATATTGTTCGGATTGTCCAGATTCTTCATCATTGGAAAATACTTCATTCGCTGAGTTTGAAGAAAATTATATTGATCAGTTATCATTTGAGCAATAGGTGACCACGGATAGGTGTGACCTAGAAACTATTGTAAAACCTGTAGATGAGTTTGTGTCATTTTTTTGCTTGAAATTAGAAAGTTTAATTCCTCACGACTTTATTAAAACAGAGCAATCCCGCTTTTTAAAAAATACGAAAAATACATTACAAGATGGTGAATTTTTAGTCATTTGTGATTTTTCTGAAAACTATAGCTTTGTATTGCAAGATGAAGTGCAGTCCCATCACTGGAACGTACAACAAGCTACAATTCATCCATTCGTTATTTATTTCAATGGAAGTACGCAAATTGAACATTTTAGTTTTATTGTAATTTCCGAAGATTTAAGACACGACTCAGTATCTGTAAATTTGTTCATTGCCAAAATGATTAACTTTTTACGCGTTGATAAGGATAAAGAAATCAGAAAGATATATTTCATGTCTGATGGAGCAGCATCGCAGTACAAAAACCGTAAGAATTTTTCGAGCCTACACACAAAAAAAAAATCATGCAAAGCCATTTCTCATGTATTATTCAATGATAAAACCTATAAACACATCAGTTATATACAACATTGTTACCAAAATCCTTAATATTGAACGCGAAACGTCTTCTCTCGAAGAATGTTGCATGCAAAACGGCACGGTTTACATGATTTTCACGCTGAAAATTCAATCATAAATAATGCACATGGAATAACAAGCCGTCGATCCATTCATGTGCATTATTTTTGACAGAATATTCATCGTAGAATCATGTAAACCGAAAATTCTTGTTTGCAATTTCACATTCAAGATGCAAAAAAGCATGCAACATTGGCGAATGTTGAATGGAAGATCATGAAATGTTTCAGTTTCACTCAAGTTTGCAAGCATTATCGAATGCAATGAGACAGTTTACATTAATTATGGTTGAATGTTCAGTTGCACCTCGTTTTACATGATTATCATAAAAAATTACGTGCCATGTAAATTTGAGAATTTTTTGCTGTGTATGTCAATTTAAATCAAAGTACGGAATTGATGCAGAATGGCATTTCTTTGCTACGTCACATGGCAAAGGTCCTTGTGATGCTATTGGAGGAACCATAAAGCGCATGGCCACAAGAGCATGTTAAGCCAAAGAACGTGAGCATCCAATTAAAACTGCAAAAGAACTATTTGATTGGGCGAATCGCAGGAAAGAAGAAGATTTTACAAAATTATCATTTTGTTTTACTACTACTGAAGAGTACGAATTAACGGCATCAGAGCTCAGCGAGCAATATAATAACGCGAAAACGATCCAAGGAACCCAAAAATTTCACTGTTTCATTCCATTGTCAGAAAATAAAATTAAAGCAAAACTATACTCGAACTGTACTGATAATGATGCAAAAGTGTTCGATATTGTAAAAAAATTGAATAACAATAAATAAATAAATAAATAAGTATTAATAAAATGTTTTCATGATCTCATAACGCATACCCAAATCCAAAACTTTTAAAGTTTATATATAACATTTAGAAACTCATCGATCATACTCTAAAAAAAAAATATCCTGGTAAAAAAAAAATTGTTTTCGTGTAATCTGTTAATTCATTTTAATTTATACATATATACATATACATATAATATTTATACATATAATATACATAATACTAATGAATACATGAAAACGACTTGTTTAATTCACGCAAGGCCCTTAACAATAAAATCAGCAACAAACTGCGGTTCCCGTAATAATTTACACCGAAAATTTTTTTTTTTTCTACTAAATGTGAAAATTGTGACATGTTTGAAATGTCATAACTTTTTTGTTTATTGGTTTACCATCACCAAATTTTTATGGTAGACAGCTAATATAATGGACCGTTTTCCCTCAAAAAATTACGTTGGTATTCCGATAGGGTTTTGAGATATTTGAGTTTTTGTGTCAAAAGTTATGTTTTTTAATGCAAAAAAAAATTTTTTTACTGTTTGTATTTTTTTTGGAATCTTTATTTAGTTGTCTAACTTTGTTTCTTAAGTTGTCTAACAATCGAACGAACCGTTTTTGCTGTGCAGCTTTTTGAATATTTTTGAACCATTTTCACATACACCCTTTTGAAAAGTTAGTCGTGACTCAACTTGAAGATTTGATATCGGAAAATGACGATTTAGATGGAACTGGAAAACTGTGCAAAGTTTCAGCTCAATAGAAAAAAATGAATTAAAAAATTTACCAAATTTTGGTGCTGTTGCTTGGAATCACTCTACAGCTGTACGGTTACTATAATATGCCAAAATTGAGCATTTTGTATGAAAATAGGTTTTCACTACTATTATTCTGAACACAACTGTAACTCATTAGTACTATACCATGGAAGATGCTTCAGAATCATTTTCAATAGTTTATTTGAATCTTATGCAGAGCTTTCTTCCTGGTATTACAACAGTTGATCTATATTGGTACAGCACACACCAAAAAAATCTTAGATTTACACGTGACGTAATATTAGCCTCAATCATGCAAAGCCATTTCTTATGTATTGTTCAATGATAAAACCTATAAACTAGAGATGGTCGGGTTTCACATTTTTCAAACCCGAACCCGACCCGTACCCGACTTATTTTATTTCTTTAAACCCGGACCCGACCCGAACCCGAGACTGTAATTGAAAAGCAAACCCGAACCCGACCCGAACCCGAAAAATTTTCGCTGTTCAAACCCGAACCCGACCCGAAACCCGAAAAAGTTTTCTAAGAAAAACCCGAGTAGAACCCGAGTTTGAAAAGATTTTAAATTCATCGTTTCTGATGCATAGGGAAGCTTTTAGGTTGTTACTCTGTTCACCATTCTCACCAAACCCGACCCAAACCCAACTAAACCCGACTTTTTTCAAGCCCGAACCCGACCCGTACCCGATAATTTTGTAGCCTTCAAACCCGACCCGAACCCGAACCCGAAAAAATTTAAATTTTCAAACCCGAACCCGACCCGAACCCGTCGGGTTCGGGTTCGGGTCGGGTTTCGGGTTTGAAAACCCGAAACCCGACCATCTCTACTATAAACACATCTATTATATACAACATTGTTACCAAAATCCTTAATATTGAACGCGAAACGTCTTCTCTCGAAGAATGTTGCATGCAAAACCGGCACGGTTTACATGATTTTCACGCTTAAAATTCAATCATAAATAATGCACATGGAATGACAAGCCGTCGATCCATCCATGTGCATTATTTTTAGCAGAATATTCAGCGTGGAATCATGTAAACTGAGCGATCTTGTTTGCAATTTCACTTTCAAGATGCAAGAAAGCATGCAACATTGGCGAATGTTGGATGGAAGATCATGAAATGTTTCAGTTTCACTCAAGTTTGCAAGCATTATCGAATGCAATGAGACAGTTTACATTAATTATCGTTGAATGTTCAGATGCAACTCGTTTTACATGATTATCATAAAGAATTACGTGCCATGTAAATTTGAGAATTTTTTGCTGTGCATACAACATGGATGGTCTGAAAATTTGTTTGAATATCAAAAGCTTGTTCCAAAGTTTTGATTTTCTATTAATAAGGGGATAGAGACATTTTACATATTTATTACATTTTGCTTGAATGCCCTCAATGTGATTTTTTGAAGTTAAATTTTTGTCTAGCATGAGTCCTAGATACTTAACTTCATCTGAACAATTTATTGGAACCCCTCTCATCGTGACAACATTTCTACTTGAAGGTTTCAAATAAAGAGCTTTTGGTTTATGTGGGAATATTATTAGTAGAGTTTTGGAAGCATTAGGAGAAATCTTCCATTTCTGCAAGTATGAAGAAAAAATATCCAAACTTTTTTGCAAGTCAGATGTGAAACCTCATTCATTTTGAAAAACAAATCTCAAGTTGTACTCCACAGATCGAATGTTTCACTTTTGTTCGATATATTTAGTGCACAAGGATGTAGAAAATTCCATCATCGCCAGGAGCTTTCATATTTTTGAATTTTTTAATAATAGTTCTCACTTCTTCCAAATCAGTCTCCCAGGCATTTCCGAAAACGTTCTGTCGATTGAGAATATTTTCGAACTTCTGAGTAACTTCATTTTCAATTGGACTAGTAAGTCCTAAATTAAAATTGTGCGCACTTTCAAACTGCATAGCAAGTTTTTGAGCTTTTTCGCAATTAGTTAGTAATAATTTATTTTCCTCTTTCAATGCCGGTATTGGCTTCTGAGGTTTTTTCAAGATTTTAGATAATTTCCAAAAGGGCTTAGAGCCAAAGTCCAATTGAGAAATCTTATTTTCAAAATTTTTGTTTCTTAATTGAGCAAAACGTTTCTTGATTTCTTTCTGCAAATCCTGAAATATAATTTTCATAGCAGAATCACGAGTGCGTTGAAATTGCCTTCTCCTCACGTTTTTAAGACGGATCAAGAGTTTAAGATCATCGTCTATAATCACTCTCTTGGCCAGAATAATGATAGTCCTTGAGCTATTGAACAACTTTGCCGAAGACGCTATCTTTCTAAGTGGTCAGGATCCTGAGCTATCCGGAAAACAAAAATTCTATGCTCACTAGCGCCGCCTGGTGGTCAAATCTCGAATCTCTTGGCTAAAATAATGATAGTCCTTGAGCTACTGAACAACTTTGCCAAAGACGCCATCTTTCAGGGTCAGGACCCTGAGGTTTCCGCAAAACAAAAGTTTCATGCTCACTAACGCCACCTGGTGGCAAAATTTTGAATCTCATAGCTTTAATAATGATAGCGCTTGAGCTAATGAACAACTTTGCCGAAGACGCCATCTTTCTAAGTGGTCAGGATCCTGAGATCAGAGCCGTAGCGTGGCTTCATGGCGCCCTTGGCGAACCTCCATTTCAGCGCCCCTTAATCAAAGCTCAACAAAAAAAAATTCTGAGAGATTTCTACGAGAATTTTTATGAAAATCGTCAAAAGTGTCATAAAAGGTTATATTATTTCCTTGAGTTCAGAACATATTAAATTATTGACTAAATCTCATGCAAGAAAAAATGAGTATTCTTTTATTTTTTAATGAAAATTTTCTGAGTACTTTTGAATAATATCTGAAAGATGCATTGACAAATTCCGAAGAAATATAGAGTTTGTATAGCTAAGAACAAATGTACAGTTTCTACTAGATGTTTCAAACAAAATTTGTAAATTTTGGTGAAATGCAAATTTTTAAAGAAATTCTCCTGTACATGTCGGACCATTTGCTTTCAAGCAGAGTTTTAAAACATTTCGCTCTGAATAACTGGAAAGAATTTTAGAGCTTATGCCAGAAATACAACTCGAAAGCCATAGCAATCCTTTACAAAATTATAATTCTTAAACAAAGACCAACATCATAATAGTAATTGTAAAGGAAAAAATTTTATATTTTCTGAGATATGATAGGATGGTTTAGATTCTTTGGACATTTAGAGAAATATTATTTTTCAGGAAATTCATAGAGAAAGCAAAGAAAATTCTCTAGGATTTAAAAGAAAATATTTTTTTCGAAATTTTGCGTAGATTTTGTCAAGACATTATTTAAAAGCTTGATTGCAAAACTGCTGTTTGTAAATCAATAACAAAATAATATCGAAGAGTTTTCAATTTACTTTCAAGGAATTACTATTACCATTCAAGTTTAAAGCATTCTTCACAGTGAGATATCGAAAAATGGAAATATTCACAAAAAATCTAAAGTTTTTTCCAAGAACCTTTACGGTGGAAGAGAAGGTGAACATGGAAAATGTCAATCATGCAAACTTCTTGAAAGGTGGTCAAATATTAACAATAATGTTAATGAAGAAGTCTAAACAGTTACATTCAACTTTTCCACCGCATTTTTTTTAAACCAAACGAGTTTCAGCTGGTGTAAAACATGTTTACAGTTATCTATATAAATAAAAATGAAATGGTGTTTGTATGTCACGAAATGGCCTACGAACGGGTCAACGGATTTGAATATTTTTTTCTCCGTTTTGTTCGTCAAGGGTTCCAACGAGTTTGTGTGTATAAAAATCCCAGGATATTCACCGGGAACGTTGAAAAAACGAGAGTGCACGGAACTATCATTTTGTATGGGACGATCCATAGCGTTTTTCAACAGACTACTTGATGGCAAGACGAAGTTTGCTGGGAACACTAGTTAAAAATATATTACAAATTCTAGAATTATGTCTGGTGTGAGAATTTTCGTCTAGGTATAGAGCAGTTTACAAAATAATTAGAGTTATGAAAAAAATACCCAAATTATATCAGAATGACGCCTAGAATTATGTGAAAGACCGATCAAGATAAAGCAAGAGCCTGCTGCTTAGAATCTTGTAATTGATTCTGTGAGAATCTTGCCCAATTTTCTGTTGAAAATTTGCCCAAAATTTCACTCAGGTTAATCTTAGATTCATGTTCAGTATTCTGTGAAAATATTTCTTGTAATTTTACTAAAAAAAAAAGAGTGATCGAAACATACAGTCTAACTTTTAGCATACATACAAATCTGAATGATACAAATCTTTGTTTCTTCTCATTAACAAACTTAATTTATGTGTATTTATTTGAACTTCAAACTTTAAAAATATATATAGGAATGAACAATATCTTTTGAAATACTTATTGCATAATTTGTTTAAGCCTTTCAAAACCTGTTTTGTATGTTTCTTTATTATGTCCTATTTTTTTTTGAATTGTTACTAATGATAAGCCCTAATCTAATATGCACCTTTGAGAATTTAACCGAGTGATTCACGCATTTTGGCACCCCCTTTAGGCTGGCGCCCTTGGCGGATGCCAACCTGGCCAACCGCACGCTACGGCACTGCCTGAGATATCCGCAAAACAAAAGTTGCATGCACACTTGTACTGCCGGTGACGTAATTTCACTTAAGCAGTGTTGCCAGCTACGACAAAATTTTGAACCCTTTATGAAAAACTGGATTACAGTTGAAGAGTATTGCTATGTTGCTAAGCATTCTATTTTTCTTTTCCGCTCAAGTTTTATGGTTTTGGTCTTTTCTTTATTCTTCTTGAACAGTGTTGCCAGCCACATGAACATTTGTGATTCGGCCGACTGTATAGCACGCAACACTTCCTTCAACTACCGTCATCTTTAAAATTTTTTGGTGTTTGCATATCAAACCCCCATAAAATTGGCTCTTTTGATACCAATGGAGCAGTGTTGCCATCTATTACCAAAATATATAAACTTGAACGGCCATTTTGGAAAGTTCTCAACCCATGCTTCAACTTTGCCGAATATCTCGAGTCAGTATTTCCGCATATAGACGTTGCATTTTTCAGAAACATAATTATTACCCTGATATTTTTTACGACCGATTTTTTTACGACCCCTCGATAACGGTCGTAAGAAGAGGTTGGGCTGTTAAAAAACAAATCCGATTACGATGTCCCAGGATTTTTGTTTTTGGTTTTTGAATAGCACTCTCCGAATATGGTTCTATCAGTTGATTCGGATCAAAATCCAAACCTTGCCAGTATTTTTTAAGGTTCATATTATTCTCAGTGTATGAGAAAATCAGAATAGACCCTTTTCAAATCTACTCACTTTTGATTTGACACAATTACATCATCCACTGATTGCCTGTATAACAACAGAAGTGTTGCCAAAATAGTTAATATATTAAGAGATATATATTTTATATGTTACTCAGTATATTGAAGTTTACGTGCAACAATCTTCAAAGAAGGAAGGCATTGAAAGGCTCAATTATTACCCATGCATGCTTTGTTGCCTAATTCCAATAAATTAATTAGTTGTGTTCGATCTTTTCTGTGAATTTAAAACGTGAATAATAATTGCACTGCATTTGAATATAATTTTCTGGCAACCTGGTGCAGTCATAAAAAGTGATTGCCGAGGAAAACAAAGTTCATTAATTTTAACTTGTGATTTGAAGAATAAAAATTAAGTTTTTCGAGTGCTTTATATACCAATCAAAAGTTTAATTGTGCATTAGTGATCGGTGCGTAGATTTTGTGAAAAAATTGGCATTGGAGCGGAGAATTGGACCTTTCGAAGTGGTGAGTTTTTCTTAAGCTGTTCTTGTGTTGTTCTATTCGGCAGCTCACGAATGACGATGATTTTTTAAGCATTTATTTCATTTAATAATAAAACCCATGTTATATAACATTTTTGTGAAGGATGTGATTTATATGGAAGATTATAGTTCAAGGAATATGTTGAGTACATTGAAGGTAACCCTTGTTCAGTAGATAAATTCTAACAAGGACGATAAGTTAGTGTTGCCGAAAATACCCTCAGGGTGCCGAAGCCATCATTTACCCTACTTCGTTACTTCTTCGCAAATTGTTTTAAATCTCTAAAATCTAGTTCAGCAACCTTTGAAAATGGGAATAAATATCGACAAACGGAGAAAAAATCTGGCATGAAAATAACATCGGGATTGCGAGATATCGAGATAAGGATGATATCGCTATATGGGGAGGGAAAAGGTATGCAGATTGAAGGGACCGAAAAAATCATCGACATAGGGAGAGATATCGAGATGTGGAGAGCCGGTTGTTGTTCTCTGAAATAATGCAAAGAAAACAGCTTTGAAGAGAAATCGATCATTGCAGATAAGCTCTTATTAAGAATCAATTTCAAAATGTTAGAATGCGACAAAAATAGTGAAAATTGCATTTATGCGAGAGATAAGTTCATATCTTTTAATTTGTTTAATGTTTTTGGAACATGGGACAATAATGCGTAGAACGGCACAGCAGTTATCGTCGTTTATATCTACTACAAACCGGAGGGCTATCATGTTTCTATTTGCGTGTTTCTTTTCTTCCAAATGTGAGGGAGGAAGTTTTGCCAGATCACGACATTGACTAATAGGGATGTCATACAGAGAAAAGTTTCGCTATAATTGTCTGAGTAAATGTCGCAGATCTGAGTTCTGACAATTTTAGTGAGTGTTTATGGTTCTGGATGTGGATTACGTAACAGAGACTTTTACTCTCAAACGGAAATTCCCATCTTCATCAATCGGTCGAATCATCAGTCATCCTACCGTTGCACGCGTAAGCAATTTAAGGTTATTGATCTTGGACCATAAATTTGGGATTATTCGGTCGCGGTTTCATTCACCGTGGCGTGACCAATTCCTGTGAAATCGATTCCCCATCCCTCCGTGCGTTGCCTGGAGCTTTTCGATATTCTGTTTAACTTTTGTGCGCCCAACCAGTGAAACAAACAACTTTTTTCCTAGCTGGTTAGACCGAGCTTTACCCGATTTCGCTCAGAATCAACCAGAACCGATCGCTGATTGGTCAGGTTGAGTCGATTATTTTTTGTTTGCATTAAAATCCGGCGAAACCCATCGCAAATTTTCGATCCGAAAGCAAAAGTGTGTTTGCGGAAAAGTTTTTTTTTTGCAGTTTGTGTGGTTGGCATGTGGCAAATAATGATGTTTCGTTTTTTGTGGAAGCAAAAAACTACTTTACCTTAAAGGAGTAATGATTTTTTGTAGGTCTCCTCACATATAGATTTAATTCTCTTAAATGTTCTCAAGCCAATTCAAATGCATTAAGAACCTACGATTAAAAGTTTTCAATCAGTTTAGGGCTATTATTAATATTTCCAAAGTTTAATCTACAATGATAATGCATGTTTTAAGCACAAAAATATTGTTGTTCAAATTTTCACTTAAAGTGTGTAACAGTAATTTGTTGAAATCAGCCTTGGACACTGTGTGACAAAATGTGTGGGTTATTATTTCATCAAAGTTTATCCTTTACAAATAAAATATCACGGTAAAAAAAATATTTCCTTGATTAATTTTCCCCCGTACTTTGTACTCCCTTGCTAGATACCACCACCAACTGTCAACGAGAATCACGATCCCATCCGTCGCCACTGATGACGGTTGGGGTCAATTCCCAGGTTGTGAACCCTCGTTCGTCTATCATCTATCTCGTCGTCGTCGTCGTCGTCTTGGTCTTTACAGATCGCGAATCAGATGATTTAGTGCTAAACTTGAACGGATCTAAATTACCATTTAAAATGAAATAAAAGAAGTCTATGTTAGCCATCAACAATCCCGAGAATATCGGCTGGGACCACTGAGAAGAACCGGGAAAAAGAAGTTCCAACTCACGACTTCTCACCCTCTGTTCCCTGGGTCCCACCGAAGGCCCCAAGCGGATGAAAAATATCGAGTTGGTGTACATTTTAATAACAACAATAAATATTACGTGCCCCGGTAGACAGTCGGACCCAACCAGCACACAAAGCGGTCCAGGGATCATCATCTTCGGGGGTTTCGAGATGCCTTGTACCGTCCTTTCCCCGGACCATCTTTTCGGTCGTCGCCATCGTCGTTGTTCGTGGCTCACGTGTTGTATATATTTTGCTGGAGTCCTGCCCTACAGCAACGAATGATTCGATGTTTTCAAAGTCAAGTTCATGGGAACCCATTGCCGTTGCCATTGCCTTCTTGCCCCCTCTGAACGCCCTCTTCAGTTGCTCCGTCGCAAATCCACGGTGCTCGCACATCCTTTATTATCAAGAATAAAAAAAAAGCAAATTTTAAAGAATCGTAGTGCCCGTTTTGAGGTTACGCCTTTTTGATTGTGTAAGTCATATTGCTTTGCATATTATTGCTTGTTCAATATTTGACTTCAATCAGTTTAAATGACTTTGTGTTTAACTCGATCGAAATGTTCGCATTGAATACAATAAATATTCGATTATTACGACAATAAACATGGATTCCGTATAAATCTATTGGTCTTGTCTGGGATTGTCTACGATCAATATGTTTGTTATCCATTCATTTTAATCAGATCTTGGAGATTTATTTTATTTTTAGTTTTTTTATTAGTATCATTCCAAACATTACATTCATTTCTTATATCTAGGTGTTCTGTGTTATTAGACAACACTATCATCCCTATTTGGTAAAACAAATTTAAGATTTTATCAACATTTTGTTAACAACATATTACATTTCATTTGCCGTAGCAGTTCAGCTTTTTACAGGTGAGTTGATTTCACCGGCTTATAAGAGAAAAAAAACACGTTATCAATCTACCTAACCTAAACATATAACGCATTAATCGTGGCAAAAGAAGATTGTAACGATTTTTGCCTGAAATTATTAATTATTTTATTCGAAATTTGTTCGTTTTTGCATGTATAAAGAAAAAACTTCCAAACTTTTTTGCAATCGACTACAGATGACACGCAGACTTCGTCTTTTGGCGGAGAGGCCTGTGTCATCCGCGAACAAGGATTTTTGACATCTCTGAGGTAACTCAGGTAAGTCAGATCTGAAAGTATTGTCTAATATTGGTCCCAAAATGCTGCCTTGAGGAACACCAGCTCTGGCTCTACCCAGAGCCGCATTGTTGCACAGTAATTAATTTAGATTAGTAAATTTCACCTTCTTTCAAACATAAACTGTTCTTTTATGTTTGTAGTTTAGCGAATCTTGATTTGTATACCGTGCTGTATCAAATTGCTGGATGATTCGGAAACCGGTGTGTTTGTACTTAATTCCGACTTTTTTCGTAGCGGCGTAGGTGGAGTAGTGGTAAGCGTGATTGCCTCTCACCCCAGTCGGTCGGGTATAAATTCCCTTTGGAGATTTTCTGAGACATAAAATCGCTGATAACGTCTGCCTTGGAAGAGAAGTAAAGCCGTTGGTTCCGGCCCATGTGTTGATGGGTTCGATTTATACGGTCCCAGGTGTGTGGCTGTGGGCGGTGGGGTTTTCAGGCTTCGATCCTTGACCCAGCCCACGTTAAACAAATAACTGATACTAGTTCGCCAGAAAAAAAGAAAGAAGACTTTTTTATCTAGAGTACATTCTACATTCTCCATGCATAAAACTAACCGAAAAAAAAAATGATTTTCGGGACATTCGGGATTCGAAGCGACCGCACAATTCTAATTAACACGGCATCATGGCAATCCGATATAAATAAACATCGATATTGGCGTGTCTATGATTCATTATGCTGCAAACTAAAAAGAACAGCTTATGTTTGAAAGAAGGTAGAATTTCTAATAGAGTAATTCGCCGATTGTTGATTTCCTACAATGCTCGCTAATTGTAGAACACGCCATGAGGAATGCAGGTACTGTTTCACAATAGGCAAGTTTTTTAGCCGTTTAACAATAGTCGAATTACCCTACTGCATTATTATCTGTGCATCATTGGATTTTTGAGACAATTTAAGGCAAAGCATCTCTTTTGAGATTTTATTTTTTTAAACATTGGCTGTTATTCATATATAAAATCTGTGTCCTTATAAATGAAAAAATCAATATAATTTTGAGGCTAGGCTAGACGGTTTCATATAACTTTGTTTCCAGCTATGAAAAAATCGTGGTACCCAAGCCACGATCAAAAATCGAGCTACAGCATTATTATTAAAATAAATGAAGACATACATTCAGAGAGCATTACAAGATTGATTAAAGCGAGCTCATTCTATGATGCCGAGTTTTATACTTCTCACATTTGAGGCTGAGAATACTTATTCGTATTGTTCATGAAGAAGAACAATACGAATAAGTATTCTCAGCCTCAAATGTGACTTGGTAGGCGCCGGTCAAAACTCGGAAGAGATTCTATTCTGTTGTCTAGACTCGAAGACGACATACATTATATTTATCGAGCTCAAAGTTGAGAAAAATAATTTGTGAAAATGTATTCTTCAAATTATGCCAAATGACCATTATGCCAAATGGCGTTATGCCAAATGGCGTTATGCCAAATGGCATTATACCAAACGGGGTAGGGCCACCAGCTCTTACAGGAAGTCTTTCAGACCTGGAGTTCTGATAATTAACCTGAAGTGTACGATTTGACAGATAACTTTGAATTATTCAAACAATGTACAGTATTGGACAAAACATTTGCAACTTTTTCCATTTTCCATACAAAATGACCAACTTGGGTAAGCTAGATCTCAGTTATTTATGGACCGATTTGAATGAAATTTTCACGGAACATCAGATATAACTTGAATTTTAACATATCTTTTTGTATATTTTTTCCTGACACTATTTATCTATTTTTTCTAAACTATTTATCTCAAAATCTGATAACCCTACACAAAAACGGTCTTCAGCAAACGTGTTCATCTCGTTAAAATCTACAACTTTGCTGAAAATACCATGGAGCTATTCCTACAATATGTTTAGTTATGTTAAATATAAAAAATCGTCAAAAAAATCACTTTAGTCAAATCGTTACTGCTTTTGAACTTGTGATTGGAAAAATCACTCAAAAATATATGTTAAAATTCAAGTTATATATGATGTTCTGCCGAAATTTCATTGAAAACGGTCCATAAATAACTGAGATATAGCTCACCAAATTTGGTCATTTTGTATGGAAAATCGAAAAAGTTGCAAATGTTTTGTTCAATACTGTATGTTGGAAAATTAAAGTTTTTTTTTAACTTTACGATCAAACCTTCATGCCAAAAACTGTCGAATGCTTTTTCTATGTCTAGAATAGCAATACCAGTAGAATAGTCACGAATCAAATTTGTTACACGTAAAAGTTGATGAGTGGTCGAATGTCCATGGCGGAATCCAATCTGTTCATTGGAAAAAATTGAATTTTCGTTGATGTGGACCATCATTCTGTTTAAAATGACCTCTTCGAAAAGTTTATTCATGGATGAAAGCAAATTGATTGGACGATTGCTAGAAACTTCTGCAGGATTTTTGTCTTGTTTTAAAATCTTCTACACAGCAAAAAAATCTCAAATTTACATGGCACGTATTTTTTTATGATAATCATGTAAAACGAGTTGCAACTGAACATTAAACGATAATTAATGTAAACTGTCTCATTGCATTCGATAATGCTTGCAAAATTGAGTGAAACTGAAACATTTCATGATCTTCCATCCAACATTCGCCAATGTTGCATGCTTTCTTGCATCTTGAAAGTGAAATTGCAAACAAGAATTCTCAGTTTACATGATGGATCGACGGCTTGTCATTCCATGTGCATTATTTATGATTGAATTTTCAGCGTGAAAATCATGTAAACCGTGCCGTTTTGCATGCAACATTCTTCGAGAGAAGACGTTTCGCGTTCAATATTAAGGATTTTGGTAACAATGTTGTATATAATAGATGTGTTTATAGGATTTATCATTAAATAATACATGGAAAATGGCTTTGCATGATTGAGGCTAATATTACATTACGTGTAAATCTAAGATTTTTTTGGTGTGTACCGACCTTTACGAATACCGTCCAAATTAGTCCAAACCCACATATGTAAATTGACGGAAAAAGGGTCTGAGACGAACTTCTGGCAGAGGAGCCAATACCGGTGGTTTGGGAGATGCTATTGCTACTCTACACCAGTTAGTTTTGCATTACTCGTCAAATTAATGCTCGAAGCTTGGGGATATCGAAACTTTGCCTTAGTTCGATGGCAATGGCTCTTCATGGTTAAGTATACCGTTGATTGGTGCACGCCCTTCCACTCTGCTTTTTAGGTTGTTAACATACCGCAAGACATATGCGATCGTTCGTTGTAATTTAGTCCATTTGCTGAACCTTGCAGGATTTACAACTGAACATTGAACTCGGTGAAGATGAACGCGGCGCAGTTCTTCCTGTGTTGTTGCAGCTTGTGTTTGTTCTGGTCAACACTTTCGGTTTGCTTCAAGAAATTAGGTCCTCGAAACCACGGACTGACTGATTTTAGATTCGGTTTGTTCTTCCAATTAGCGGCTTCGTCAGCCGGCTTTGTTTTAGATGGAACCCATCGCCAGTTATCTACGCCGGTGGACAGCAATATTTCACTAACGCGAACTGCAACAAATTTGTGGTAGCGCCGATGTTCCGATTGTATCCGAGCAAGGGCCGTTTTAGAATCACTCCACAGAAAAAACTGCGGAATGGGGATAGTGTGGTTCTGTTTTACCGATTCCAGTAGACGAGATCCAAGAACGGCAGCTTTCAGCTCCAACCGCGGCACAGAAATACACACCAAAAAATCTTAGATTTACACGTAACGTAATTTTAGCCTCAATCATGCAAAGCCATTTCTCATGCATTATTCAATGATAAAACCTATAAACACATCTATTATACACAACATTGTTACCAAAATCCTTAATATTGAACGCGAAACGTCTTCTGTCGAAGAATGTTGCATGCAAAACGGCTCGGTTTACATGATTTTCGCGCTGAAAATTCAATCATAAATAATGCACATGGAATAACACGCCGTCGATCCATCCATGTGCATTATTTTTGGCAGAATATTCATCGTGAAATCATGTAAACTGACCGATCTTGTTTTCAATTTCACTTTCAAGATGCAAAAAAGCATGCAATATTGGCGAATGTTGGATGTAAGATCATGAAATGTTTCAGTTTCACTCAAGATTGCAAGCATTTTTGAATGCAATGAGACAGTTTACATTAATTATCGTTGAATGTTCAGTTGCAACTCCTTTTACATGATTATCATAAAAAACTACGTGCCATGTAAATTTGAGATTTTTTTGCTGTGTATTATTCAATGATAAAACCTATAAACACATCTATTATATACTACATTGTTACCAAAATCCTTATTATTGAACGCGAAACGTCTTCTCTCGAAGAATGTTGCATGCAAAACGGCACGGTTTACATGATTTTTACTCTGAAAATTCAATCAAAAATAATGCACATGGAATGACAAGCCATCGATCCATCCATGTGCATTATTTTTGACAGAATATTCATCGTAGAATCATGTAAACCGAGAATTCTTGTTTGCAATTTCACTTTCAAGATGCAAGAAAGCATGCAACATTGGCGAATGTTGGATGGAAGATCGTGAAATGTTTCAGTTTCACTCAAGTTTGCAAGCATTATCGAATGCAATGAGACAGTTTACATTAATTATCGTTTAATGTTCAGTTGCAACTCGTTTTACATGATTATCATAAAAATTACGTGCCATGTAAATTTGAGAATTTTTTGCTGTGTAGTGGATCAAACAAACTCATCACTACTTTCAAAACTTCTCGCTTAGTCGGTATATAACGGTCTGCCAGCACCGTTTGCAGATCACGAAGCGCAAATGAATATGTAAATGCATCTTCAGCCGGTACCCATCTCATTCCAAGAACTGATTCCGTGGATTCACAACGAGTTAACAACAAGTTCTTAGAGTTATCACTTGGTAGTTCCCCTACCCAGAGCTGGGAAAAGTTCTGAAATTCACACTACTGTAGGCAAGCGTAGCAGATCACAGTCAGCGGAGCCAGTGAAACTCACGCGTATCGCTGCTGTAGGCAAAATGCCTTGAATATAGCAAAACACCCGTTGCTAATGGCAACTCAAAACTACTGTAGAAAAATGTTCAATTTTCAGCTGCATTTCCCGCATTTATTGCTGTTTGCATTTGGGATGCAAATCTAGACTAAACGTTCTCCAAATGCGGTAACACAAAACAATCAAAGGACACCTAGCAACGATTAAATAAATCACCGCCGTCTTAGCAAGAAAATTCTATCTTTGACATCGCATTTCTTGTGAAAAATCTTACCGCGTTTGGTGTTCCCGCATTTGATATTTGCATTTCAAACGCACACAGCAATACAGCCTTCAATGACACTACTGATTTAGGAAATTCATGTACCCAACATGGGCTACTTGATAAGATTCACAATTTTGAACTACTGTATTAGAAGAGCCACGTGATTTTCGCAAAAACTCAAGCCTACTACTATTACCATTCCAAGCACTGCCCCTACCATTCGCAATACATCCGCCGAATTATTGCGAATTTCAAATCCTCCCATGGACTTTTGCACGAGTTCACTAATTTGACGTTTGAGCGGTGCCGAATTCACTCGTTGCCATGGTCACGTAAATAACACGGCACCGCTCAAACGTCAGATAATGAACTCGTGCATCGGTCCATTGAGTGTACGAGTTTCACTTCATTGACTACCTGAATCGCCTCCTAGATGGTTTGGAAGCTACCCCAGATCCAAGTAATCACCCAAGTAGTGGTTATCGTGACTAGCTATTGCTGCTCGTGGATATTGCTCTGCGAACTCCTGGACGTTGCGGTTTTTTTTTACAAATTGCGCTGATGCTGGCGAACACGTTGAGCCAAATGTTGCGACCTGCATTACGTAGATTTGCGGTTCCCGCCAGAGAAAGCGTTGAGAATCTTGATCTTCCTTCCGAATCTGGTGGAACATCTCTTTAATGTCCCTGTCACAGCCACTGGCGAAAGCGCTGCCGGTAGTGGAGTCAAAAGATCTGGACCTTTGAGGAGTTTGGAGTTAAAGGACACATCACCAACCTTTGCCGATGCGTCCCATATTAGCCGCAGCTTATTGGGCTTCTTGGCATTTACCGGGTACCCCCGTTGGTTTGACCTCATTTAATCTGAACACTTTTTCATCTGTACCCCGCTAATTTGCACATCGTTCAGATTAAAAATGGTTCAAACGTCATTTAGCTGATGGAACGGAGTGAAGTGAGATGGAACACTGTGGAACGGAACGCAGAATCAAAACAAAACAGTGAAAGAGGTAACCAGAAACACGTTTCTAGGGTGACTAGATGTTCAAATTAAAAATGAACCCCGATGGTTTGCATGAGGTACCGTTCAAATTAACAGGGGTGCACATTATTACGACACTTAGACACTTCACGCAGTTTCCTCGGCATGCATAAGCTGAGATTGTTGAGTCTAATGAGTAGCTTGGCATGAACATTAGTGTAGCCCTCGATTGACGCGCTGTTTTTTGCGGTGATTTTCAATCTGCGAACTGGATTCCTCTCGGGAGACATTTCTCGTCCATTGTAGCGTTAACGGTTCGGTTGGCCCTGTTGCATTCAACTGTTCGGCAATGGTCTCCTCAATTAACGTTTCCTAGGAGCCTTCGTCAATAAAGGCGAAAATTCACAGTTTCTGTCCATTTCCGTGTAGCATGACAGGAACAATCCTGAACATACAAAACTGGCCAGTAGACAAATGGCTACCGGGTATTCCAGTTTGAGAATTCGATGGAGCACCGTGGAGCAGCGTGTGGAGTTTATGGCGACAGCCGTTCTATTCACAACCTTTCCACGACCGATAAGGCCTTTTACCGTGGTTATTCAGGCATGTACGGAAAAGGCTCTTCTGTTCCGTCAGTTTCCATCGATCTTCGGTATTGAGAGATTCGTTCAATCGATGACCCTCTCGGCTACAGCATGGACACGGTTCCCCAGATTTTCCGGTTCTAACCATTGCTTAAGATGGCGTTGAAGTAGCTGCATCCTGGAGAGTGAGTTTGAACGATACATTTCTTCATTTTCACCCTCTCATTTTTCCCGGACCTGTCGAGTGTAGGAAGCTCGTAGGAAACTTGACTCGCAGTCCAAACCATTCCAGACATGAACTCCCCAAAGGATCGGGAGACGAGACTTATAAACCGCCCATTCCATTTTCATCGATTCCGGCAGTTTTTCTACCCGCTCCTGCATGAGGGCCGGATTCGAGAGGTGTAAATTTTGGTCTGCCACAACAAAATGATCTACCTGCAGGGTCTGAACTGCAATGCCAAATTCTATTACGGTGTCCAAACAATCGTACCTAGGCGTCAGGACGTGATGATTTTTTTTTCAAGCAGCGATCGTATCAGCAGCTCGGGTCTTCCATAGAGCGTGCGTAGAGTTTGGATAACGTGCGGTACGCTTGACGTGCAGACGCTAGAGCAATAGCTTGCCACGTACGGACTCTAGTTCGTTACCTTCAAGACATTGCTTAAGACGTATCAAGTTTTCAACGTCGGTGTATCCGCATGCCGTCGTTGACTGATCAAAGCTTGTTATGAAGAGCGGCCAGTCTTCTGGTGGACCACTGAACTTTGGCAAGTCTTTCCCCAAGATTTGTCTTGCTGATTAGTGCTCAATTCTGCTGAAGCGCCAGATAGTGCAACGGGATTCCCGCACGATTGAAGTTGCGATTGGCTTAATTCGTTTTCAGTGCTGGTGATCATCAATGGATGTTGCTGCGGGTTTCGAGCAGGCATCGACATGTTAGATTGAACGGGTAGCTGACAGTGTTGACAAGACTCATTTCCCCGAAATCCGAATTGTGAAGCTATGAACTGTTATAACTGTTCGTTGTATTCCTGAGATGGAGGGGGAGGTGGTTGGGCTTGAGTGTTGCACATGGGATCCGACAGTTTCGATCTCGGTGGGCCGCAATTCAAGTTTCGGTGAAATTGTTCGCACTCACTCACTCACTCATTTCATTTCACCGAAACTTGAATTGTGGCTCTCTGGGATCAATAGTGATCGATTTTGTGTGCAGTACTCAAGCTTAACCATCTGCTTTTCTATCTTAGGAGGATAGAGCATGGTTGTAGTAGTTCGTGGCTTCGTAGTTCGGAAAATGTTATTTTCAGGGAAATGAGTCTGAACAACACTGGTGGCTGACAGTCATTTGGAGGCTGATAAGCTTGTTCGATGGCTGCCGAGACGGGGATTTGCGGAAGTACTGACTGTGGCGGAATATGCGATGTTCGGAGCACTGGTGCGGCGGAGGATTGAACGGGGTGTGGAATGGTGGACCTCATTAGTTCGAGGCATCGATGTACTTGGCACGGCTGCAGTAATCAGTGTTTGAACGGGCGCTGGAAAGCTGGTAGGAATGGACGATGCAACGGGCACCGACGTAGTGGCAGCTGGTTGTATCAACTGGTGGCAGCATGGTGTGAACAAGTGCGTCTGTGGGGAATGGACACGGGTCTTCTAGTTTTGCTAACCACGATTTTATCAATATTCGAACCGGATTTGCTACCACATTCGGACATCTGTTTCAGAAGTTCGTTCTTTTTCTCCAGGACTGCTGCTTCATAAGTTTGCGCTTTTCCAAAATTTCCTTCTCTTCCTTCAGCTTCAATTCCCGTAGGCGATTCTCCTCATCCAACAATTGCTTGTTTTCCGCCAGTTGCCTATGAGCTTCCTCCATTTCACGCTTCTTAAGTTCCTTCTCCGCGTCTAAATCTTGCTTCTGCTGCATCTCCTTCATCTGCGCTTCTAACATGGCTATTCGTGTAGTGTAGCGGAACTGATACTAGATGGGGCTGGGTTGGCTCTCGTGGCTGTTTTCTTCGACGATGCTCTTGATGATCTCTTGTCTTGCTTATCCGGTGGTTACAACGACTGCTTCGACTTACCTCCAGTGTGCTTCAACTTACATACGCTCCAGAAGTATGGTTGGTCGCGTGAGCTCCTCAGTGACAGTTCTTCACTCGGGTGACCAGTGCTGTTGTCATTTTACAAAAGGGCGCATCTGGTCTCAACAATGTCCCTCCATATTTCTCCCTCGTACAAATATCTTTAATATTTGTGGGGTTAGGAATCATCAGGTCTTAAGGTGCAAGAAAAAATGGCACAAAAGTCAGAACTGAAAAAGCAGTTTTCTCCTTTTAAAACAACAAATTGATGAAAATAAAAACACACAGCCTTTTTATTTGGCAAATAAAAAAGCTGTGTGTTTTTATTTTCTTCGATTTGTCTATTTAAAAAGAGAAAACTGCTTTTTCAGTTTTGACTTTTGCACCATTTTTACTTGGGCCTTAATACCAACACGATTTTTGTGTTTGAGAGCTCAAAGCTAAAAATAAATTTTATTTCAGCGAATTCATTTAGTGATCAAAGAAAGAACTTACATATTTGGTGTACCAAACTGAATTTAAGGATAGGTCGTATCTACAATTTCACTGGTTATGGTTCAACTCTAGAATAACAAATTTTCCAGTTATGTTGCGTTGCATATTTCATTACCCGTACTTACTTCACTTTTAGATTTCAAATTTTAGGATATTGCATGCTAGATTGAGGTTTTTATTATTTTGCTTCGCTGTATGATTGACAACTGTGAGCCAAGTATGGATGGAAAGTGGTATTATTGATTTGTGGCAGTGCCACCAAAATGACAAATCTTGTCGTTACATATAGTGAATTGCAATAAGCATTTCAACAGCACGTATTAGACAACGTCATGTCTATCTGAATAGAAACACACTCCCAAAAAACATGTGATTTTACGTCTTTTGGATGTACATAAAAGAAGCGAACGAAATAACGTAAATTTGTGTTGAATTTCAAATACCGTAAAACGGGGTAACTTTGATAATGCGGGTAACTTTGATAGTGCGTAACCCACCGCATACTGAATGAAATATCATAGTTTCTGTTTATCAGTTAAGCAAAACGAATGCAAAACTAAAGAATATTAGTATGACACTTCATGTAAGAGCGGTTTTCATTTTAATCAAGAACATTTTAGGCTTTATATACGAATTTAAAAAAAATTACACATTTTTAGCATTTTCAAAACGCTTACAAACAATCTGTTCTACGATCACTATTTGATGTCGTTTTGAATAGTTGGCCACTTATCTTTGATGGCCTAGTTATCATAGAACTTGAATACGGTCTCAAATCTCTTAGCGAAAAGCATATTCACAAACTGGGACCATTTTTGTAATCTAAGTCAGAAATTTCCATATAACGTTAAACGCCTAGAGGTATGCAATGCCCTACAAATGTTCGTTATTCATTCTATTTTGTTCGAATCATACTCCATTATCAAAGTTACCCCAAAACAGAAAACCAACATTCGATTATATGAAAAATTACATATCCATTCAAAATGAATCTTTTGCCAATTTGTCGACTGTAATCGATAGCTAGGATGCCAGTACTTGTTTTAAAAATATAAATTGTAAATCTTTGAAACAGCATGCAAAAATATTCAAGTTTTCTTCGAAAAAACTATCAAAGGTACCCCGTTTTACGGTACGTCAGTGTCTGATTTGGTGAATGTCGATCACAGTGCCATCGTTTTCGTGTCCTTTATCATGTAAAATTACATTTTTTGTTCAATACATCCAATGTTGCTGAACAGCGATCGGAAACGCGAGGCACGATGAATTTTCGTAGGCATCAAAACAGAATCTGCGAATAAACACGAACAACCGTTCGGGCGCTTCATTCGTTCGTGTTTTATTTTCGGATCGTTGTTTCTCCCGACGCTATCATGGGGTGATTTTGCATCGCTTGGTAATGTGAACGGTACGATCCACGCTACCTGCTCTTCACGAAGAATAGGAAAATATTCACCTCGATCATCTTCATGCGGGCTCGCAACTAGCTGGTGCGCCATGAAAAGCGTGTTTGTCATGCGCAAAGTTAATGAATTATTAATTTGAAAAAGAAAATTGATTTGCATATGCCAACTTTGGTTTAAATAAATGGTAGAAAACCTTTTTTTTATGTTGCAATTGTACCTAAACATGACCAGAAAATTGTTGCGCAATTAGCTCAATAGCAGTCGCGTTCCAAGCCATAACCAACAGCAGTTGGGCTGCATGTACTCAGTACACCATGCAACCAGCAGTGTTTGCTTGACTTAGCGAGAAGAAGCAACCTTGCAATGAATCACGAGAATGAACAGCGCGTGGATAAATGAATCCTACGAGTGGAAAGGCTTCGCGAGCCACTTATCGGTGTGTTCATTTTGCTTCTTCGGCGTTTCATCCGTTCGCTTTTTGCGATGCTCTTCGTGACGCAAAAATGAAAAATGAATTTTGGCAAATGTTGGATCGCGAAGATGCGTCGATCATCGATCACGAAGAGCTTCGGCCAACTCAAGGTCGAGGCTTGTTATTGCATGTCGAACTTAAATTGAGGCTATAGGCTCCCTTTATGCTTATACGTTTTACAGTGCCCTTCTAAGGGCACTGTTTGAACCAATTGTGGTATGAAGCTACATGCTCTTATTTCGCTTATGGTTTTTTTTTTATTTCCGTACACAGTGGGCCGAAGGGTCTCAGATTTTCATGAAACTTTTTCCACCGGCAGGGCTCAACAATATATGAATAAAAAAAAATTGAGAAAAAATCAGGGTCGCTTATTTTCCCGGAAAACTCAGTTGGATTTTTTTGTTTTCCTCTGACACTACTTACTTTGAAAAATCATAACTCAAGAACGAAGCATCATAGAAATAAAGTTTTTTTTTATGAAAATGAAAGAAAATTTTCTCAGGAACGAAAAAAAAAAATTAACTGGAAAAAGTTTTCCACAAAATTTTCCACCGTTGAGATAATTCGTGAAGAAAAGCCGGAAAAACCATGCTCCAACTCGTGGAAAATTTTCAAAAATATATTTTTGAGAAGATAATTTCATAAGCTTTAATCGCTGAAATTTTTGAAATGGAATTTTTTTTTCGTTTTTAAGTTATAGCCAATTTTGTAAAAAAATGTGCAAATGTGCCATTTAGAGCCTTTTCTTTGAAAAATCATAACTCAAGAAAGAAGCACCGTAGAAACAAAGTTTTTTTTTTATGAAAATAAAAGCAAATTTTCTCAGGAATAAAAAAAAATATTAACTGGAACCAGTTTTCCACAAAATTTTCCACCGTGATGTATATCGAAATTATATACTTTGTATAAAAACATTTATGAGTGTATTCAGCACCCCATAAACTATTCAGCAGAAACTGGCAACACTGCTGTCGAACTATATTTACAATAAACAAGCCCAAAGAGGCTCTCTTCAGTTTTACACCTCGAACGTACAAGTCGTGTTTATTCCCAAGTGAGAAAACCCCCAAGTTCCCCCTGAATTAGTTGAGTGATAATCTCCCAGTTCGGTTTGCCGTTGTCCGTAGAAGTGAGTAAAAGTTACACCTCAATCCGGTCTGGTTCCGGAACTTAAAACATTTTAGTGGCGACGAGGAAAACGGCGTCCGAAAGTTGGATTTTCGGCGCGCGATCAGTGCAACAGCTCGGGCGGCAGCCATCACGGTGAGATTTTTTTCCCATCTCCCGCGGGAAGGAGGATTAGGCTGGTCCAAAATTGACTGGAGCGGTGGTAAGAATAAAGTAAAACTAAATACTCGGAAAAGTTAAATCAAATTCCGCGAGTGGAAATTTTCCTTTTTCGTTGGTATTTTTTGACGGTAAGAAAGCATAATTGTATTTTAACCGCCATTTGATTTGCTGGCGTCGGTTTTGGTTAAACAATAGTAACACAATCAACATAATTGAAAGCTTTTATTGTTTTCAGGGAACAATTATTTTACAAATTTATTAAGAGTGTTTTTCTTTTACTCCTAGTAGGCATCTGCGCAGTGAATTGTGCGGCGTCGGTAGTTGGCTTTGGCGGGAAATTTCCGGCTGTTCCTTTATCGCTGGGTGGCGAGTTGCAAGCCTTCCTTCCGCTTGTTGGCTGGAGCGTTGGTGAGGTTACGTTGTGATCGGGTGAGTGTAATCATTCTTTTATATCTTTTTCGACTCAGTTGTGCAGATTAGGCCGGTCCAAGTTTATTTTTTTTGAATTTGCATTTTAATTTTGTGAACTTTTTGTAAAATTTAATTTTTTTCGTTGTTGCTTAGATATTGGCAAATATGTCCTATGTAGTGGCCCCCAATATTGAACCCTACCGTAAGGGACAATCGTTTGCTTCCTGGGTCAGGCGATTAGCTTTCCATTTCCGGGTGAACAGGGTCAACGAAAATGATAAGAAAGACCAAATGTTTTTATTAGGAGGAGACTATTTGTTCAGTATGGCTGAAAAGCTCTATCCGACAGAGGCACTGATGGACGAAGTGTCCTACGAAGTGCTAATCCAAAAGCTTAAGGAGAGGCTCGATAAAACAGACTCAGTTCTACTCCAGCGGTACAATTTTGGTACTAAGGTACAACAAGCTGGTGAGTCGGCTAGCGATTTTATCTTTTCACTGAAGCTCCAAGCAGAACACTGCGAGTTCGGTGACCAAAAGAATCGACTCATTTTGGATCGCATTCTTGTTGGCTTAACGGATAATAATCTTAAGCATCGTCTTCTCACTGAGGACAGTGCAAAGTTTACGCTGGAGCAAGCGGAGAAGATTATTGCCACCTGGGAAATGGCGGCGACCCATACAAAAGCTTTGGCGAACAACGAAGATGTCGGCTTGGTAGCTTCTGTAAACACAAGATATCCTTTGACTGGAGGAAGAGGCGCGGTCGTTCAGCGAATGAAGGAAGCAGCACAAGGTTTTCGCGGTTCGGTGAAAAACCGACTTGGTGTGCGACCGGATATTCGACCAGCGGAGGATCGTTATTATAATTCCCGGAAAAACTCAAATTTTCAGCAAGTCAGGTATCGAGATTCATCTGCTGGACCTGCTCATCGGAGGTTCAACCGAGACAACGATCAATGGCCCTTGGATCAGCGCTACTGTGACTTCTGCAAACGCAGTGGACACGTACGCAGAAAATGCTACAAGCTGAAAAATGAGAGGAACAGTGAAGTCAACCGTATCGATGCCCAGGAAGGAAGCAGTACAGTCAGTTTGGCCTAGCGACTGGATAGGTTGAGGTCGGTGAACTGGGATACGGACGAAAATGATTCAGGTGATGTACAATGTATGCATGTTACTTCAATCAATAAGATAAGCGATCCCTGTTTATTGAATATGTCTATTGAGAACAATATTGTACAGATGGAGGTGGACAGTGGTTCTTCTGTTACAGTAATGGGCAAAAATTTATTTACTTCCAAATTTGGCTTTCCTCTAGTAAAAAGTTCTAAACAACTGATTGTTATAAATGGTTCCAGATTAAAGGTGTCTGGGGAAGTTGGGGTTAAGGTTAAATACAATGGTAAGGAAGCTAATTTAACACTTTTAGTACTTGATTGTGATTACCAGTTTATTCCTTTGCTGGGCAGACCGTGGTTGGATGAGTTCTTTCCCAACTGGAGATTTTTTTTTGATAATTTGATGCCAGTAAATAATATTTCAGTGAAGGAACATGATGCACTAATTGCAGATATTAAGCTGAATTTTTCTGACGTATTTGTCAAGAATTTCTCTAAGCCTATAAAACATTTTGAAGCTGATTTGGTTCTGAAAAGTGATATTCCTATTTTTAAGAAGGCTTACGACGTTCCTTATCGTTTGAGGGAGAAAGTTTTAAATTATTTGGACAAATTAGAAGCAGAGAAAGTGATAACTCCTATTCAAACCAGTGAGTGGGCATCACCTGTAGTTGTAGTAATGAAGAAAAATAATGACATACGACTAGTAATTGACTGCAAGGTCTCGATTAATAAATTTATCATACCAAATACTTACCCATTACCTGTTGCTCAGGATCTTTTCGCTCAATTGGCGGGATGTACTGTTTTTTGTGCTCTTGATTTAGAGGGCGCTTATACACAGCTATCATTATCTGAACGATCAAGAAAATTCATGGTAATTAACACAATTAAAGGACTTTTTACCTATAATAGATTGCCACAGGGAGCTTTCTCTAGTGCATCTATATTTCAGCAGGTTATGGATCAAGTATTGCATGGTATTGATAACGTTTGCGTCTATTTGGATGATGTGCTTATTGCAGGAAAAGACTTGAAGGATTGCAAGAAAAAACTTTACATGGTGCTAGATAGATTGTCTAAAGCAAATATCAAAATTAATTGGGACAAATGCAGGTTTTTTGTGACTGAACTAGAGTATCTTGGTCATATGATTAGTAGCAAAGGTTTAACTCCTTGCTCAAGCAAAATTGCAACTATCTTCTTCTTCTTTCTGGCGTTACGTCCCAACTGGGACAAAGCCTGCTTCTCAGATTAGTGTTCTTATGAGCACTTCCACAGTTATTAACTGAGAGCTTTCTTTGCCGATTGACCATTTTTGCATGTGTATATCGTGTGGCAGGTACGAAGATACTCTATGCCCTGGGAATCGAGAAAATTTGCTTTACGAAAAGATCCTCGACCGGCGGGATTCGAACCCACGACCCTCAGCATGGTCAGCTGAATAGCTGCGCGTTTACCGCTACAGCTATCTGGGCCCCTGCAACTATAAGAGAAGCTAAAATTCCAACAAATGTGACTGAATTGAAGTCTTATTTGGGACTTATCAATTATTATAACAAATTTATCCCAAATTTGTCTTCAAAATTGTATCATTTGTACAATTTATTGAAAAACAATGTCAAGTTTGAATGGAACAGTAATTGTAATGAAGCATTTGAGAATTCTAAAAAGTTATTACTAGAAACTGATTTTCTTGAATTTTATGACCCGGAGAAACCTATTGTTGTTGTCACAGATGCATCTGGCTATGGTTTGGGAGGAGTAATTGCTCATGTAATTGACGAGGTTGAGAAACCAATATGTTTCACGTCTTTTTCGTTAAATGCAGCACAAAAGAAATACCCCATATTACATTTAGAAGCACTTGCACTTGTTTGCACAATTAAGAAATTCCATAAATATTTGTATGGTCAAAAATTTACAGTTTTTACCGACCACAAACCTTTAGTTGGGATTTTCGGTAAAGAGGGCAAACATTCAATATTTGTGACAAGAATTCAACGCTACATTTTAGAACTTTCGGTGTATGATTTCGACATTCAGTACAGGCCTTCTGCAAAAATGGGTAATGCGGATTTTTGTTCGCGATTTCCATTAGAAGTGTCAGTTCCCAGTGAATATGATCAAGAATTTATTAAAAGCATAAATTTTGGGGACAACTTGCCTATTGATTTTCTGGTTATTGCTAGAGAGACTAAGAAGGATGACTGTTTACAGAAAATCATAGATTGTATACACCATGGTTGGCCAAAGAAGATAGACAGACAATTTGCTGATGTTTATACCAATCGACAGGAAATAGAGATTATTGAAGACTGCTTGTTATTTCAAGACAGAGTCGTAATACCACAGGTAATGCAAAAAGAGATTCTAAAACTTTTACATGGCAACCATGCGGGTATCGTCAAAATGAAAAGACTGGCGAGAAGAACAGTGTACTGGTTTGGAATAAACACACATATTGAAAATTTTGTTGCTGCTTGTGACCAGGGCTGGAAAGCGTCAATGTAAACAGAGAGTGTTGAACTACTTTTACATATATGCTTTTCTCACTGTCATCGGACGGCGAGACAATGACAGAGACTTTTTTCAAATTCTCTTTCATTTTTCCGTCGCTACGGCTTGTGAAGGAATCGTAAACTTGATAATTTTTAGTTTATTATCTGGTATGATTGTTATTTATATCGCTGGAATCATGAAAGGATATCCATGTAGCTTATCAAACACATTTACTTCCCGAAATTCTCTAAAAATAGATAGAAATTTGAACAGCAAAACAACAAAACAATTGCTCTCATGAGAGCTCCGTCATTGCGACGTGATGAAGTGAGCACATGAAATGTAGCTTCGTTTAGTGACAGTGAGAGGACCCGTTTCGTCAGTGTCGCTAGTCCGTCATGATACTTCACAGCCCTGTGTGACGTTTGTGCAAGTATGGCAATAGTACCAAAACAAAACATTACTTCAAAATGGATACCTACCACGAGACCATTTAGCAGAATACACATTGATTTCTTCCATTTTGAACATCGTACCTTCTTATTGATGGTGGATAGTTTCTCTAAATAGGTGGAGGTAGAATGGATGAGAAAAGGTACAAACTGTTCAGAGGTATTGACGAAACTCATTGAATTTTTTGCTCGTTTTGGATTACCGGACGTCATAGTGTCGGACAATGGTCCTCCTTTCAACTCACATTCTTTCAAAAGTTTCCTTCAAAGACAAGGTATAAAGGTTTTGAACAGTCCTCCATATAATCCTGCTAGTAATGGCCAGGCGGAGAGACTTGTAAGAACAGTTAAAGACGTACTCAAGAAATTCTTATTAGAACCTGGAATGTTGGAGTTGAGTTTGGAAGATCAGATCAACTTGTTTCTATTCAATTATAGAAATAACAATTTGACGATGGAAGGTAATTTTCCTTCTGAGAAAATCTTTACGTATACTCCTAAGATGTTAATCGATTTGGTTAACCCTAAGAAACATTATAAGCAGATGCTTGTACCACAATCCCCCAATGATGAGGCAAATACTAGTCAAAATGTTGCAAGTTATCGAACAGATCCGTTAGATTCTCTGATACCAGGGGACATGGTGTGGTACAAGCATAACATTCCACGCGTACGCGAAAAATGGATAAAGGCATCCTTTCTAAAACGATTTTCTAAAAACGTATTGCAGATCATGGTTGGAAACGAGGCGACAACTACCGCACATCCAACACAAATCAGGCTCGTTAAGGATGGACGAGGTCTACGGGACCAGCCAAGACGTACAGTGCGAGTAGTTGACACTGGTCGGTCGTTGCCGACTGTAGCCGAACCCGAAAGACCATCTGAGGAGATCGATGTCTGGCAAATACCGGATCAGAGTGTTAGTGAATTAAGAAAGGATCAAAATGAAATAGTAGAGCGTATGAATAGGAAAAGAAAATTTCCGTCGGAACCGGTAGCGCTTACTTGCCTAGCCCGGCGTTCAAAAATAATTAGGAAGTCTAGAGTAGAAAGTGAATTCGAATATTATTAAAGTTATTGTTATTGAATTACTGTTCAATCTTTTATAAGAAGGAAGAGCTGATGTATATCGAAATTATATACTTTGTATAAAATCATTTATGAGTGTATTCAGCACCCCATAAACTATTCAGCAGAAACTGGCAACACTGCTGTCGAACTATATTTACAATAAACAAGCCCAAAGAGGCTCTCTTCAGTTTTACACCTCGAACGTACAAGTCGTGTTTATTCCCAAGTGAGAAAACCCCCAAGTTCCCCCTGAATTAGTTGAGTGATAATCTCCCAGTTCGGTTTGCCGTTGTCCGTAGAAGTGAGTAAAAGTTACACCCCTATCCGGTCTGGTTCCGGAACTTAAAACATTTTACACCGTTGAGAAAATTGGTAAAGAAAAGCCGGAAAAACTATGTTCCAATTAGTGGAAAACTTTCAAAAATATATTTTTGAGAAGGTAATTTCATAAGCTTTAATCGCTGAAATTTTTGAAATGTACTTTTTTCGTTTTTAAGTTATGGCCAATTTTGTGGAAAATGACCATATAAGCCTTTTCTTTGAAAACCCATATTTCAATCGAAGCATCTGAAAAACAAAGATTTTTTATCAAAACAATTGCAAATTTTCTAAAACATCTGAAAAAAAAATATGGGATTGGTTCTAATGAAGTATACGTCGGAATGGATGATATTTTTCATGAAAAATTACTCCGCTAAGAAAAACTGAAAACACTGTTTCTGCCTCAATTTTTCATTACACTGAAAAGGGATTCTTTCTTTTCTATGAAACAAATAAGATTATTATTATTTTTTTTTAATTTTATTTATTCAATTATACAGTGTGTAACTTACATTTTCATCTTAATACTATCTATTTTTTCAACCGGGAAGCTTGTCTTTGGTTGCTAACACCAGAAGATATTCGTTTCTGATTAATCATTATCATGCACTTCATGCATATTTTCATCTTTTCCGTAATCCACCGAACTCCATTCGAATCAAACTTGGTGTCATGAGACCATGGCTAATCAAGCGTAAATTTGTCCTTACTGATTTGTGGCCGTCCAGTCCGAAGGGGTTACAGCATAGCAAATAGTATTCGTAGTATTGAACTTTGTCCATTTCAACAGCTTCGGTAATAACGAGTAATAGGGGGAGATCCCCCAGTACCGGACAGCACCCAATACCGGACAAAGTCGAAAAATTGAGAAATCATGATCCATTCAAGATGGTGTATCAGGAGAAAAGAAAGCTATTATGGAGACTAATGTTTGCTTAGAATAGCACATCATTGAAATATGCATGCCTTTTTAAAATAGTAGAAAAATATGAAAATCTTAAAAAAATTACGTATCGCCTTAATTCTGAGCCTATTTAGTAATTATTATAAATATGAAAAAATACTTTGGATCACGCAAGCATGATCGAACATAATCCTAATTTTGATAGTATGACTGTATTTTGTATCATAATTGAACTAAATATGGACTTATTACAATTTTGGTTAAGCACCTCCTGTCCCCAGTTTCGGACAGCTTGATTTGTTATATGATATCTTTGTAATTATTGCACCAGAGTCTCAAAATACATTCATTTTTCATGGATTCCGTTGATCATGGTATAAAACATGCAATAAAATTACGAAGAATGAACATTCAGAACAACATCGTAAAATGTGCTATTTTTCATCGTATATAAAAGAGGTTTCTGATGGACATCTTGCAAACTAAGAAAAACTCAAATTGTTCTTGTAAATGTTGCAAATGCATTGAATTGGCAATTATATACTATTCCTATAGTAAACACATTCAACGATGTTCAAATTTACAGAATTCGAGGCATTTTCAGATCGTGTCCGGTATTGGGTGCCACCTTTCAAGATCGATCAATTTGGTACTAAAATACATCATCAAAATGCAATGTCAAAAATGATATTTATATTTTCAATTTTTTTTTGAACACTATAAAAATGATAATATTTATCTCAAACGGGTAACACGAGCACATAAAACCAATATTTTTCGAATTATGAATTTATTGGCTTAAGTGTCCGGTACTGGGGGATCTCCCCCTATACAGCTGACATCACTTGCACTTTCTCACTGCTCTTTGTTAGTTTTTTGGTAAACTTATGATTCTCAAGCCATTTCATCGCTTTAAACCAGAATTGGTAAACACCTAATTGCCATATTGCCTACCCATTGATTTAACTGTCAATTTTGTAGTTACCAAACAGGTAGCTGGAAAAATGCCTACATTATGATTGAAGAAATCTTTATTTCTATGCTGTCTCGTTCTTAAGTAGTTTTGTTTATAAACTTATCAATTTGAAAATAAGCTTAATAAACTTTTAAATGTAGAGTAAAGTGGGGCAAAAGTTCGAGTGGGGTAAGAGTTTCTTTTTAAGATTTCTAGCTCAATTCAAAACAAATCTTATAAATGTCATGGTGGTTCGAATGCTATTCAAGTAAGAGAGTTTCAATCCAAATACCATAAAAATCGATTGAGATTTGGAAAAGTTATGGCTATTTGTTGTTTTTCGACGTGAATATTGTAATTTTTGGTCAAACTTTCGTTGCATGAAACCAATTGAAGATAAAATCTTTTCCAAAATTTTATGTAAGGGCGTTTCTAGGCCTATCATAAGGTTGCTTTGAGGGGTATTAGTTTTTGCATAAATGCTTGAAAACAATTTTTGGCCCATAGTGGGGCAAAAGTTCGAATCAGCGGGGCAAAAGTTCGACCCATGTATAAAATCACGGGAAAATTTGCAAATTGCCTAAAATCCACATATTATCTTCAAATTTAGTTAAATTTGTCTGATCGTGTGACAATTGTCACTAAAATTTTACATTTCCACTTAGTTTTGCGAAAAACTGCTATTTTTGGGTATATTACAATTAACCCAGTTTTGGGCAATTTTTTGATGAAAATTTAGTGTGTATTTTTCGTCAAACTTAAGTTAATGGCTGGTGTAAAGTATGCTTGTCATAAAAGGATCGATATTTTGTGTTTTAGCCAGCGAACTTTTGCCCCACACTAGCTTCGAACTCTTGCCCCACCGGTGGGGCAAAAGTTCGAATAAAACAATCAATTTTGAAACTGTTATGACTAAAAATGGGTAAATATTTTGACATAAGTTTGTTCAGCAAAATTATAGCCAATATGTTGAAGGTTCACTGTATGGTATTTGTTTTGTTTTAACTGCTATTGTTTTCCTGGAAACTTTGATTATACCACTAAGGTCGAACTTTTGCCCCACCTTACTCTATAAATTTGTAAACAGCTCATCTTGGCAATATTTGATCATGTTTTAGGAACGAAAAATGAGCGTATTTAAAAAAAAAAATTAGGATTGGATCTTATTGATCGCTCTTTTCAAATATACTTTGTTTGTAAGCTGGAATAGCTAATCGGGTTATCATTATTTATTTTCCTTAACGGTGAAAAATGTCCTGGGAAACTTATTCCATTTCAAAACATCTCAAAGTTTTGAGAAAATTTGATTCCGATTTGACAAAAAAAAAAATGTTTCTGTGACGCTTTTATCTTCAGTTATGATTTTCGAACGAAAAGACTTGTACGAGAAATGGGAATTTTTCACAAAACTATGACCAAACGCAGGAATTAAAAAGTAGTACCGTAAAACGGGGTAACTTTGATAATGCGGGTAACTTTGATAGTGCGAGACCCACAACATATTAAATGAAATAACGAAGTTTCTGTTAATCAGTTAAGCAAAACAAATGCAAAAGTAAAGAGTATTAGTATGGCACTTCATGTCAAAGCTATTTTCATTGGAATCAAGTGCATTTGAGGCTTTTTATACGAATATTAAAAATTGACACAATTTTAGCATTTTCGAAACGCTTACAAACAATCTGTTCTACGATCACTATTTGATGTACTTTTGAATAGTTGGCCACTTATCTTTGACAGCCTAGTTATCATAGAACTTGAATACGGTCTCAAATCTCTTAGCGAATAGCATTTTCACAAACTGGGACCATTTTTGTAATCTAAGTCAGAAATTTCCATATAACGTTAAACGCCTAGAGGTATGCAATGCCCTACAAATGTTCGTTATTCAATCAATTTTGTTCGATTCATACTCCATTATCAAAGTTACCCCAAAACAGAAAACCAACTTTCGATTATATGAAAAATTATAGATCCATTAATAATAAATCTTTTGGAAATCTATCGACTGCAATCGATAGCTAGGATGCCAGTACTTGTTTTAAAATTATAAATTATTATTCTTTGAAACATCATGCATAAATATTCAAGTTTTCTTCGAAAAAAATATCAAAGCTACCCCGTTTTACGGTACATCTTAAAAATTTCAGTGATTGAAATTTATAAAATTCTGTTCTCAAAAACATTTCTTTGAAAATCTTACACGAGTTGGAACATAGTTTTCCCGGCTTTTGTGGAAAACTGTTTCCAGTTAATATTTGTTGGTTGGTTTGACTTTATTAACGAGATTTTTAGCCCTGGGCTAGTTCATCTCGGGACCAACGGCTTTACTTCCCTTCCGAAGGAAGTCGTCACTATAACTTTTTACGTCATAAGTGACTATGTCGGGGATGGGATTCGATCCCAGGTCCTCGGCGTGAGAGGCGAGTGTTCTAACCACTACACCAGGTCCGTCCCCTGGTTAATATTTGTTTTATTCCTGAGAAAATGTGCTTTCATTTTCATAAACAAAACTTTGTTTCTACGATGCTTCTTTCTTGAGTTATGATTTTTCAAAGAAAAGGCTCAAAATGGCACATTTGCACATTTTTTACAAAATTGGCCATAACTCAAAAACGAAAAAAATACCATTTCAAAAATTTCAGCGATTAAAGCTTATGAAATTATCTTCTCAAAAATATATTTGAATCATTGAAAATTTTCCACGAGTTGGAGCATAGTTTTCCGGCTTTTCTTTACGAATTTTCTCAACGGTGGAAAATTTTGTGGAAAACTGTTTCCAGTTAATATTTTTTTTTATTCCTGAGAAAATTTGCTTTCATTTTCATAAATAAAACTTTGTTTCTACGATGCTTCGTTCTTGAGTTATAATTTTTCAAAGTAAGTAGTGTCAGGGGCAAACAAAAAAAATCCAACTGAGTTTTCCGGGAAAATAGGCAACCCTGAATTTTTCTCATTTTTTCATTATTCATATGTTGATGAGCCCTGCCTGTGGAAAAAGTTTCATGAAAATCTGAGACCTTTCGGCCCAAACCCGTACGGAAATAAAAAAAAAACCCCTTATGCAATTTTCCCTATTCAAAAGATCCCACCCCTATTTCCTCCCATCTATCCCTTCCCTTTCTTTTACCCATCGGGTAGATTATGAAATAGGCTCAAATATGGCGATGGCACAAATCTTCCAATTGACGGAGCTTTTTTCCAGAAATTATCGCTCCGGGGAGCACCGTGACATTGCCTTTGCTAATGATTGGTGCCGTCATCATGTGCAAAAGGTTTTCTGCTTTCTACGCTTGGGAAGCAAATACCCATGTCTAACTCTTTAGCTTTGGACCTTGTTGGCTGTTTTTGCTGACTGTTTTTTTTTTCATTCCTCACCTCAACTCTGGCACGATTCTTCGGATGCTCGTGGTGCGCTTTTCATTACGTTTCTTTCGCTACAATAGGTTTGTACTTTTCGTGGCCAAGGTAGGATACAATCCTCTCGACGGAGCAACCTTTCTGAATATGCATGACGAACTTGACTGGATGGTCACGAAACAAAATTCCTGCTTGTGCTGCGTTTCGGTGTGTAATAATGGGAAAAATGCTGGATTCAACATCAGGCGAATTGTTCCCATGCTGGATGTTCTTTTTCTTATGTTAATTTGGGATGGGTGAAGCGGTGTATGATGCAATTTATAAATGAAGAAATTTAATAAGATTTTTTTGATTATAATACCGAATAATAATTAATCTGTTAAAGGTTGAATTTCCTTGGGCAGTGTAGAACAAATTTAACTTTATAATGGATTTAATTCTGTAATCATCCAGGATTACCTCGAATAATTTCCGAGATTTATATTATATCCTATTATAACTTTTTTTGAAGATTTAGATACTCTTTTTGGAATTCTCCGTGGATGTTCTCCTGAAATTCTAACAGTCTCCAAGCCCTTTTCTAAGAATTTAGTTCTCCTACTAAGGGGTCTTCCTTAGCCAAGTGATTAGAGTCCGTGGCAACAAAACAAAGCTGTATGGGTTCGATTCCCGGTCGGTTCAGGATCTTTTAGTAAAGGAAATTTCCTTGACTTCCCTGGGTATAGAGTATCATCGTACCTGCCCACACGAGATACGAATGCGAAAATGGTAACTTTTGCGTGGAAAGCTCTCAGTTAATAAGTGTGGAAGACTTGCGAATGATTTAAACAAAACATGTATTGCTGTTCATACTAAAAATGAAATCATCAAGAACGTTTACATTATCAAATCTTATCATATCATGACACTGCGGAACACGTTTTTGTCTCAAGCACCAAAATACCGCTATTCACTCAATTAAGGGCTGCTGAATCCATAACCGTTTTCAAAAATATCATAGCACGTCTTGTTTTTGAGATATTGGCTGTTGAAAATGCAAAAAATGACTACTTTAGCCAACTTGCATGCAAGTTTGACAGCTTGTAAGGCTTAATTTGCCAGAGAATTCAAACTTTATGTGTATAACAATACTTATCAACAACATTTGTAATACTTTCGATGTGGAAAAGTTATTTTTTGATGATTTAAAAAAGTATTGTATTTTTCAATATAAGAGAAACAAAGAATGTTATATGGAGACATGCAAGCATGTTGAAAAAATCGGTTTAAACTAAATTTAATCGTGTAATTTCAACCAAATTATATCTAAAATGAAAGTTTAAGTCCTTTTATGCATGCTTGGTGGATAAGATTACAAAAGAGTTGAATAAATTATACTTTGAATTTAATGTAAACATCAATAAAACCAGAGTTTTACACAACTTTGACGACCTGTAGCTAAAAATTGTGACGTGCTGGAACATTTCTGAGGATGGCATCAGATTCAGCAGCCCCAACCCTACTAGATGTGTCTAATTTTATGCTTGAGACACGCAAAAATGCAATTTTTGTTACGCTGTGTGATTAATTGTTAGAAATGAATTACTGCAGAGCAGAGGCGCGTCCACGTTCGAAACCATGGGTAGGACAAACGGTGGCAATTTTTTTTGCACAGTGAAGCTAAGAAAAATTTGAACCATATGGAATCCTAAACTGGAAATTGAAAGTTACTATATTTGAGGGGCTCAAACGCAAAGGGGTGTAAGTGAAATTTTGGTCGGTTTTGAGAAGAGGAATTTCTACTATTTCTAAGCGTTCTAAAGATATTTTCAGGTGATTTTTCCGCTCAACAGAGAAAAATAACATAATTCTCAGAAGACATTGTTGTTTTTTGACTCCCATGCAATTTATGTAGTATAGAAAATTGCTGAAAAAACAGTACATTTTCTCAAAACTAGTTTTTTCACTGACACTTGTTTGCTTCTTATCTCCTCATTTTCATGCCAGTCGTTACCACAAGAAAGCTTTTCGTCTTTACAGAGCAGGTAGCGACTGAGTGCTTTAAAAATAAGAAAAAAAGACCTAAAATAAAACAAAAAGAGGCCTAAAAGATACCAAACAGGAACCAAAAAAAACGAAACGAAACCTAATAGGAGCCAGAAGATAAAAATTCGATTCTTCATAGCATCAGATCAGACATTTCGCTAAGATCTAAGACTAATTTTGTAATTACGTATTACTGCATGTTTTTTAGGAATTTCTCTAGGGATTTTAACAAATAAAATTTTGAGATTTCACTCCGGAAATTTCTAAAGGTATTCGACAAAATTTCCTAGGAAATTTCTCCAAGGATTTTATTTAGGACACCACAAGAATTCAACCTATATGCGCAAGGAGAACCACAGAAATGGCATTTCTCCAAAGATTATTTCAGAAATAATCATAATTCCTCTAAAAATTATTTGTGAATTTTTTCAATATATTCCTAACTTCTACAAGATTTTATCCATTGATTCATCCATAGATTTCTCTGGAATAGTCTCCAAGATTCCGTCAAGAATTTTTAAGGATTTCCTATAAAATTGCCTTTTATAATTCATACAAGATTTCAACTAGGGATTTCTCTAAAGATACCTTCAGCAATTGCTCAAGAGATTTCTTCTAAGGTTTCTACAGAATATTTTTTCAGCAGTTCTTTGATATTTTATCAAGTAAGCCTCTAATTTTTTTTTCAGGAATATTTTCAGGGAAATACCAAGGATTTGTTCCTGAAAAATAAATCCGTGAGGTATTTCCAAAGAAAATCCTAAAGTAACCTCTGATAAAACTAGTGTAAGTTTTGAAGTAACCCTCAATGAACAAGGATCTCTGGAATAACTAAAAGAATTTATCTAAAAGCATAGGAAGAATCTTAATAGAAGTTTGTGTAGGAATGATCGGAGGAATTATTGGAAACATAATTGTAGTATGAACTGATGTGAATACTTAAATAAACTTTTGAATATTGCATGGGAATTTTTCGTGGAACTTAAAAAAAATGCTTGAGAAAACTGAAATACTTGGATGAAATAGTGGAGAAATTCCTAGAAAAAATAGATGTGGTCGAAGAACTCCTCAAGAAATTTTAGATTTCTGGGAGGAATCGTGGATGAATTCTTAAAGGAATCTACATAACAGCGGAGGATTACTTGCAGAGTTTTTTTCAATATCTCTGCTTTGTTTTTTTTTCTAAAACTTTGAAATAAACGCGGATTTCCGCGGGAGAAATTCTGTAAAAATATAGAGTAAAAACTGGAGAGTTCATTGAAGGATTAGTGAAAATATATCTGATGGACAAAAAAATCTTAGTTTTACTTGAGAAAATTACTGAAAGAAGTAGCTTTGAAGTTCTCAAGGATTTTCTAGTGCAGAAATTCTGTAGAAATTCTTCTAAATATCCTTTGAAAATCTGATACGAAATTCTTGTAAAGCTTGTTGGACCCGTTATAATCTCTGGTGCCTATAAAATGTTGCATCTGGATTGAATGCAAGCAGAATAAGGAAAAAAGAAGCTTTGGTTAAAATGGAGGCTTCCCATTAAAAAAAAAGACTTTTTAAAGACTTGCATTAAAATGAGGAGTCATATAAAAAAGAATATCCTTTATAATTATATCCCTTATAAATCAATTTTTACTTAAAAAATTTGACAAATATAGACCAAACGTCTTGTCTTTACGACCAGTGAGATTTTTCCAATTTCTTAAATAACAACTTGATAAACAACAACAATTATGTGAATTTGTGTAGTTTTTTTCTTGCACCGAAGTGACCCAGCTAACACCAACATTCGATTCTTTAAAAATGTTTCATCGCGCAGAAATTACATCAAATATATCACTGGAATTTCTTCAATTCTTAAAATCAGAAATCTTTCACAAAAATTGTAATGATCTGCATTAAATATTACTTACTAAAAGCTACTTCCAGAACTTTCTACGGCAATTCTGAATCAGCCAAGAACTTTAAGAGAGTCTGCTAAGGGAGTTCTCTAAAGATTCCCTTGAAAATTGTTGTGTCTTTATTCCTTAATAAAAATAAGTACGACTTTGATCGAGTTACATACATATATTAAACAGATGATAAAAAGTTTTATTACATTTTTTTTTAATGGAATCGTGGGTAGGACAATCCATTGACTGTCCTACCCAGGTGTTTTTATGCGTAGTACATGTCCTACCTGTCCTACCCACTTCCCGCGCCACTGCTGCAGAGAATACAGAATTTCCTACCTGTCAGTGTAGTCCACGGTTTATAGTGTTCTTAACATAAAAAATAATATAATATCTAAAAATGTGAAACGAGTTTATGGTGTAATGTATTAAGTTTGACACGGTATACGAAATACTATCGATATTTTTTACGTGGGTAATCAATGTCAGTGGTGCATTCTGAACTGAACGCGAGCCAAAAATGAACCGAGCCCGAGCCAAATTTGCACTTGAACGTAGTAGTCAATGAACTTACGAGCAAGAGCTTGCCGTTGCTCAAGAACGGCCCGTTCAGTTCACAATAATGATTGGAGGTCCCACTTGAAGAATGAATGTATTAATCGTCGAAATTTATCTTGAATATAGAAATTATACAGCCCTTGATATTATGCATGTCAAAAACATAACATTGACCTAGAATTTGTCGTAAATCAGTCAAAACTGATCGCGTTCATTTTTCGGCTCGCACGGGTTCATATTTTTGAACTGCTCAATGTTCAAGCCTAGGGTAGATGTACCAATAGTGGAGGTACTAAGCACTATTGAACTTCATTTAACCGCCTAAATTTAAGAAGCGCAATTAATGTACATGTTAGTGTTGTAACGGGAAGTAACGACCATTGGCTTAATGAGAAAAAATATTTCATCGCAGTAATCCACGGCATGTCAGTGAAAAATAATACCTCCACTATTGGTTCACTGTTCCTTTAGTTGCGGTATATTTTTAATTTGTGTTCCTATAGTTGCGGTATCCGTGGTTTTCTTATGGGATCCTCCACTATAGGAACACTTCACCGCAACTATTGGTACAAGCAAAAACAGTTTTAGCAATTTCAGTGATATTTCATTAGTTTCAATCAATTTGAACGCTCTTTTCAACTATTTCGTGTATCAACAAGCCAATACGTCGATTGGCAGTGTCGGTTCTGTGGCTAATTTAATTAAATCAGTGAAAACGGCACTACCGCAACTATAGGAACACCCACAACTAAGGGAACACTTACCCTACTTGATCGCTGCGTTCAACAAAATGAACTGGAACGCGAACTGAACGCGATCAAATGCATCACTGATCAATGTTACCCCAAATCAGCAACATAAAAAAAATCAAATTAAACATATTCAGGAGATAAGCATAACTTCCATGACTTTTTTGCTTGTCCACAGCGCTAATTTTCCCCGTGTATCCTGTTTAATTTTCGACGATGTACTGTTAAAGATTATAACAAGTACACAGCAAGACAATGTCTGCGACAATTGATGATTTCTTCACATCGATTGACATTTTCGTTTAAATTTAAAATTGCAATAGCATGTAGAAGATACTCTTACTAGAAACAGAAAATTGGTTTGCATAACGCCCAGCATTGTAGCAAAATGTTGCAATATTAACAAGAAGAAATGGGTTACCTGCGCTTCATCACGTGCTTAACAGATAATTGCCGAACTTTCCGTTGCATGCTAATAGCCCATAATCAAGGTGCAAAGTATACAGCACAAGTAAATACGCCAAAGAAACCCATCTCTACGTTACGATGTTACACAATGTAACCAATCTAATGCTGCACGAATGATTCCAAGTTCATCTTCTTGGGAACAAACACCCTGAGTGGATGCCATCAACTGAAGACAGTTAAAACGATCACCTCGTACTACTCAGAACGAACCAAAGGCAACAATCCGGGAAAAGAACCTCTCACTGCGGTCTGTTGCGCCTGGGAAAACAAAGAAAGCCCCCCTTACCGGGCCTTTACTACAACCCGACGTAACCAGAAGGGCACCCTTTAAGTTGTCAGAAAAATTACATGATTAAAGAAAATAAAACAAAAACGACAGAATAACGTGATATTCGTAAACGTGCCTCTTTGTATACATAGAAAAAAATAACATCCCCCCCTGGGGAAAGAAAGCTTGGGAGGGAAAAGCGTAAAAGTCGCCTGGCAGAACCAGAAATGCAAGCTAACTAAAGAAGGCTCCTTGTTGTTCGTGCGTAGCTTTGAATACAACCGATTTGGCTGCAGCTGGCAGAAGCTCACCAACAGCATCCCCCGATTGAATGCCTCAGCTTGCATGGAGATGAGAAAATCGCAACACTATCGTAGGTACTTATGGTGGTTGAGCTACGGTTTCTTCTGTGTGCTCCCAGGGAGGAAGACTTTATTGGCATCCACTAGTAGCAATTTTACGAGTTGCAAGTTCTTCTTTTTATTTCTGGCGTTACGTCCCAACTGGGACAGAACCTACTGCTATGCTCCTCCACACATTATTAGCTGAGAGCTTTCTTTGCCAATTTTGCCATGTGGCAAGTACGATGATACTCTATGTCCAGGGAGGTCCAGAAAATTTCCAACCCGACAAGATCCTCGACTGGTGGGGTTCGAACCCACGACCCTCAGCTTGGTCTTGGTGAATAGCTACGGCTTTAGCACTACGGCCAACTGTGCCCCTTACGAACTACATAGTAGAGGTTAATACAATTTAGCTTGAAGGATTATTTGATTACGGAAAGGATCATTGATTAAGTGTGTTTGGTTGCCGTTACGCAAAGTCATGGCAGCAATCGGTGCCATATTCTACATAAAGTTTAAAATTGCACTTGGGAAGTGCTGAAATCTGCGTGAGATAAAGAAGGAGAGTAAAATTTCATACATTGCCAATTATTGCACACTTGCCAATTTTCGGGGAATCTTACACTGATGGCAATGAATTAAAACTCCAAAATATATATGCTAAACACTAATGGATACTTCATTCCAGCTACCGGCAGTTTGTTTCTTATTCAAACATTAAAAAATACGCACTTAAAGCGAAATTAAACAATCGTGTGCAGAGCTATTCAATCAGCACTCAAAATGTTACGACTTGACTCAAATAATTCCCGCAATGATATAGCTTCTAGCGACGTCAAGTCTAAGTCTAAGTCAAATGTAAACTCATGCTTATCCGTTAAATTTATTGTTTGGAATGTTGTACCACGCCGTCTTCAATTACAATTTTCGAAGTGTGCAACAATTGGGTTTTGGCAAGAGTTTGTGAATGTGGAAAAAAGTCAACCAAACCAATTAAAAAGCACAAAAATCAAGGGAAATCTGATTGCTGAATATATTTTCTGTTTTTTGAGCGAAATTCAGTTTTAGTTTAAGGGATTCTGGTATATTTGACAGCTAAATTACTGACGCTGGTTCCATAACCGTGCAATAATTGGCAATTTACCCTGGTTGACGTTAGATCAAAGTCACAGCACTCAATCTGCACTAGACATACTCTCGTGCTGGGCGTAAAAATTCTTTCTCCTTGTTGAAGTTTTAAAACTACCTAAAGCAATAAACAGTGCTTCTAAGTGCTTCTTTTCATAACTGTTGATACCTTGTCGTTCATTGTTAAAGCTCATGCCTTCGATTTTTTCGTTGAGCCGTTAGGGTAAGCTAACGGTAATAATCCTCCATAGATACCATCTTGGGAAAAACCTCCAAGAAAATCACTTTTAAATAATAACTCAATATGGTTGCTATTCAAACAAAAGAAATGGCGAATCTCTGGCGTGGAAAAATCATTGAACAAATTTTCGAGGTAGCCTCTATTCCATGCTTTTCGTCACAAGCAGGCTTTCCAAATGTACCGTGGTGAATCAAAATCCGGACGGTATCAATATTTGGACACTCTTGTAATATTCATTATTTAGGAGCTAAATAAATGTTAAAATGTTAGTTTCAATTCTTGGCTTCTTCTACAAACATAGCTTATCATTTAACATTCATTTATAATCTAGTTACCATTGCCAAATAGTAAATAACAACAAAAATGAAAAAGTTGCTTTTGTGGAATGCTCTTTCTTCACGGAACAACTGATTTTTGTGATTGCGTCAACAAACGTACCCATAACATTTAGCAAACTATAATGCATTCAAATGAATCTATTCGTGTATTGTTTCCTAAAAAATGTTCATGAAGTGATAGTTGATGAGTTCAGTGACACCACATTTCACAAAAATGGAACAAATGTATATTTAAAACAGTGAAAACGAGCTGTCTGGCATTGGAATTAAGTGTATTGAAATTCGGACATTGGTTTTATATCGTGTAGTTTGATAATGTAGGAACCTAATCACCAACTGATATTAAAAAGAATGCTTTTGACATACTGTAAACATGTGAAATGAATAACAAGAACAATGCAGTGTATCGTTTTAGGCAGAACATTTGGGAATTCAGACAGGAGATCTTGAACTCCATTAGGGTAATCAAGGTTTCCTTCCAAATCGCAAAGAAAGGAGACTGTCGCGTTTTGCCGGAAACTCTTAAAGATCGTGAACTTCTTCTCAGACATCTTGAAGAGAACAAGCACATTTTTTTTATTTTTTTTTTCCAGTGTTGGGGACATATTACCACTGCGACCATTTATTTGATCTTTTGTGGTGTCATCCTCTTTGTTTTTGCCGCGCTGATAGGACTCATCACTATAAGAAGTGACTATCCACCCATCAGTTGGCGTGTATCCCAATCAGGTACTGCATTTCGTATGAAACTTAGTACCTGTTTGGGATGAGAGTTCCAGATTTCCCAAGGCTCTAATAAGCCTTTTTCAAGATATCTACAACGCTTACGGTAAAGTGCAACACACTCGCACATTAAATGTTCAGAGCTCTCACTCTCCAACTTGCAGAAACGACACTTATCCTCCTGCAACTTTCCAATTATTTTTAAGTGGTTTTTACTAGGATAGTGACCTGTGATTAGTCCAGTATAAGTACTTAACTCATGTTTATTCAAGTTTATTAACCTTAGTGTTTTTCTGGCGTCCGGTTCTATGAATCGTTTCGCCTGACGGGAATCGGGTGTATTGGTCCAGGTAAGTTTTATCTTTGTCCTTTATAAATTCTTTAATTCTAGTTTAAGACCACATGGAGCTATTCCAAAATAAGGCTCAGGTCCAATAAATTGAGTGGATGACCTTATTTTAGCTAGCTGATCATTTCTCGTTCCCTTCTATTCCGCAATGACCAGGAACCCAATAAAGATTGATCTTATTGCGACAGGACAACTGCTGCAGTAGCATGGTGCATTCCCAGACCAGTTTAGATGTATGATCGTTCGACTTTAAAGCATTGAGAGCTGCCTTACTGTCCGAACAAATACAGATATTAGCTTTTTTATAGCGCCTTTTTAGACAGCTTGAAAAACTGTTGGCCAACAACCTAGTGGTAGTGAAACGTTTACTCCCGGGTCAGATATTCCCGCACCAACAAGGTTATCTTGCTTCGAGCCATCTGTAAAAAAGATTGTTGAGCCAGAACGGAAGTTCGGTTGTCCCACTTCCCAGTCCTGACGAGTTATATCAGGAACACAAAAGAGATGATCGAAAAGTTTCGCTTCATCATGCAATCTTCGCTTATTGAAAATATTGGATTTATATTTAATGTTTTTACGATGCTCATATGTCCTTTGAGATCGCTATCATTAATAGTAGAGGACCTTCTGAGTCGTGAAGCATTTTTAACAGCATCCATTTGTATAAAATCTTGCAAAGGAGGTAGATTCAACATTGCGTCCAAAGCTTTAGAAGGAGTGCTACGCATCGCCCCAGTTAATGCAGCTGTAGCCAATCTTTGCAGCTTGTTCAATTTGGATTGAGTTGAGATTTGTAATGGTTTTTTCCCACCAAATAACATATGCATATGTAATAGTCGGTCTCACAATGGCTGTATAAATCCAAAGTATCATCCTTGGTTTTAGTCCCCATTTTCTACCAAAAGTTCTTTTGAAGCCCCAGAAAGCATTTCTTGCTTTTTCTATCTGTTGTTCAACATGTCTGTTCAAACTGAGCTTACTATCTAAGATAACTCCAAGAAATTTTATTTCTGAAGACAGAGACAGTCTAACATCTCCTAGTTTTAGACTCGATATGGAGATTTTGCGTCTTTTAGTAAACGGTACAATTGTGGTTTTGTTAGGGTTAACGTTTAACCCTTCATTTTGGCACCACCTTAAAGTGTAGCTCAACGCAGATTGCATTCGATCAGAAACGATTGCATCATATTTTCCACGAACAATAATGATGATATCATCCGCGAATCCAATTACTTCAAACCCTTGATGCTGCAGTTTTATAAGAAGATCATCAACAACTAGGGACCAGAGGAGGGGAGAGATAACTCCGCCTTGGGGACAGCCTTGAACAGCTCTTACCCTTACAACTGAATCACCAAGATATGGTGATATCTCTCTTTTTGACAGCATCTCTTCTATCCAATCAATAATACTTTTTGAAAAACCCCGACTTCTCATGGCTCTTCTCATCGATGTGAAGCTAGCGTTGTCAAACGCACCTTCAATATCAAGGAAAGCTGCCAAAAGTAGTTCTTTGTAATCAAAAGTTTTCTCTATTTTTGTAACTAAGGAATGCAGAGCCGTTGTCGTGGATTTGCCAGTCTGATAGGCAAATTGAGCTCTATTTAACGGTTTATGCTTAATTATATCTGATTTAATATACTCATCAATTAATTTCTCCATTAATTTTAAAAATGTGGACGTAAGACTTATTGGCCTAAATAATTTCGGCAATGTTTTATCCTTTTTATTTACTTTGGGTATAAACACTACTCAGACTTGTCTCCATTTGGTTGGAATATACCTTAATAGAAAACTGCACTTGAATAGGGTCAGCAGGGTAGGAATAATTTTTTTCCTTGCACTTCTGCAAGTGTATTGGAAAAATTCCATCTAATCCTGGGGTTTTAAATGGATCAAAAGTGTCCAATGCCCATTCTATCTTAGAATATGTAAATATATGATCCGCTAGATCTGAAGCTTCTTCATTGGACATTTCCGATCCATTTGATAAGCTGAATATACTAGTTTGATCAGATGAACATGGTAGTGACCCTGGAAAATGAGTTTCCATCATTAATTCTAGAGTTTCTTGTGTATTTTCAGTAAAAGACCCGTCGTTCTTTTTTAGTGTTCCGAGACCGTTGGTATGGTCTTTAGAAAGAACCTTTTGAAGTCTTGCAGTCTCAGGAGTACTATCTATGCTTTCACTCATGTGTCTCCAATTTTTCCGCTTTGATCTTCTTATCTCTATGTTGTAATTGGTTAAGGCCTCTCTATACTGATACCAGTTCGATGTACGTTTTGCCCGATTGAATAGTTTACGAGCATTTCTTCTTAGTTTATCTAATCTATCATTCCACCAAGGAACATCTCTACTAGTAGAGCGTACCTTTATTGGACAGCTTTCATTATAAGCCACCATAATAGAAGTAGTAAGGCAGTCAGCTTCCTTTTCAAGTTCAACGGATGTATTAATGATGTTAGAAGTTGGTTTATTTTGTAATCGTAACCGAGAATCATAAAGTTCCCAATTGGTTTTTCGGGGATTTCTAAACGTTTCCCTTACTATATGTTTGGTAGTAAATTCGAATAAAATTTGCCAATGATCTGATAGCGATATTTCATCAGATACCCGCCATTTTTCAATGCTACCCAATATTGTTGGATTGCAGAGAGTTAAGTCTAACACTTCTTCCCTCACAGTGTTGCGGCACGCAGCAAGCCCCTCGGCTGGCTTTGGATCACACTGGCTACCACAGTGCATTGGTAGGGAATAGATGTTGGTAGCAGGTAAGAAACAAGGATGACATAATTTGGAAACGTTCCGTCAATCGTGATGATAAGCAAAATTGATCACTTCACAGTTATAGTTGCTATTGTGGAAAATTTATTATTGATTATTACTGAACTAATTTACATTGAAGTTGAAAATTAAAAGTTGAATTACTATTACTATTACTATTGAATACGGTAAGAAAGTGTAGAATATCCTTATCAAAGACCAATGGTTTAATATTAGATTTGTTTTGCGTTTAGAATCTGGCATTTCGAGATAGCGTCAAATTGTACCCAATCAGGATCGTTCCATTGCATTGGTAATTCGAATACAGGAAATAAGTATGCATTAATTTCTTCTCATAAGATAGGTGAATGATCGAATGTCTTTTGTATAGCCGAAATATTAGCAAGCCACTTTAGCAGTCGAAACAACGTAGTCCCCATCACACGGTAGAACACCAAAATTGTAAGTGTAGGTTACGAATGTGAATGCTAATTGTTAAATCAATAAACTTATTCCAGCTTAAAGCAATCAATCACACATCCCGTGTTTAGCTACAAAGATTTGGTGCCTCTCCGTACACACAGCATTAATAAAAGTAGGGGCGTTACCCCTATTACAAATGTCAATATCATTTTGAGATATAAAACTGAAAAGAGACTCACCTCTACTGTTGATATCGGTGTTGCTCCAGATAGTGTGGTGGGCGTTTGCGTCACATCCGATGATGAACCCTTTGTTTTGTCTCCTGCAGTGGGACACGAAAGCTGCAACTTCTGGAGGAGGTACTTCTTCAACATCGCCAGGAAAATAGGCGGACGCAACGTATATTAGCGTATTTCCTTTCACGGTTGGCACCTCTAAATAAATTGCAGCAATATCCTTTCCGATAAATTCTGTAATTGGTGTAAATTTAGCATTGGAGTTAACTAGAATTGCAGCTCTCGGGACGAGCTAAGTATTATCATAGATTAACTTACATCCTAATATTTGAATTCCTAAAATTTTGTGGTTTTTCGTCCATGGCTCTTGTAAAAGCGCCACGTCTATTTTGTCCTTTGTAAAAGTTCTAAGGACTGTTCATTTAAGAAAGTGGACACGTGTTTTTTACAGTAAACTGTTTATTTTCGAACAAATTCATGAGTTTACCTAAAATACATGGAAATCAACGTAATTTCGATCAAATTCACATAAATTTGAACATTTATTGAGCATTGCTGAAGAATGCTCTTACTTTTCTTTCGATACCTCCCATAAAATTCTGCACAACTTTTTTCGGAACTTTTCGAACTGCTTTTTGAACTGCTGACCACATTTTAGCTTGCTTAGCTTAGCTTAGACTGACTACACATATCAATGGTTGCTATTCCGTGATTGACCGAAGTCAGTGAAAATGCACAAAGAATCAACTAGAAGTTTGGCTGGGATTGGCCATAAACTTCTTCAGTGTGCATAATTCAGTGCCTCTATTTATACAGGGTCAATAACGGCGCCAGCCACGTCCTTGCAGTCAGGTGGGATTGGGGGAAGGAATGTTAGTGTGTAACCTTTGCTATTTGGAGACCGTGTTTGCCTCTGCATCTCCACAAAGGTTACTGGGAGGGATGGTTGTTAATGGGAAGGATCGTTGGGTCACAGGATTCACTTTGATAAGCGATTAGACCATGATAAATAATGATTTGTGAGATATATACATGCTTATTTGTAAATATAATATTTTCATTTGATATGAACCATTTCTATGTAGTGGAAAATTATGCCGACACTTGAGGTGACGATCCATTCAAAGTTTGTTGAACAAATACCTAAATGTAACATTCCTACAGCTGTCAGGACGAAAGCATGTGTTATTATATTTTACTTATTTGAAAAGAAATAGAAAACTTGTTTGGTTGGAACATCATAGAACACTCTTATTCTTATGCCAACACTTACAGTGGCGAACCATCCAAAGTTTGTTGAATAAAGTGAACTTTTCGCAAGTCTACACTTGTAGTGTCGAACCATTCAAAGTTTTTTTTTTATTACAAAAATAAAGATAAAAAGGGGTGTTCTGAAAATATAAAAATGTGAAACATAAATAATTCATGAATCAGAGTTTGTGTCGACACTCACAGTGACGAACAATTCATAGTTTGTTGTAAATTCATATTTACGTCCCACAATTGTAACGATTAAATGTGCAGTCATAAATATTTTATAGATTAGAAATAGTAGCATGAAACGAGCTCACCAATTGATTCTTTATCCTTCACTGTGCAGCCACAATCCACTCTCAGCCTCACTCGTTTGCTCGGCTATATAAAAGCACTCAGAAAAAAAAGGCGCGCGACCCGAAAAGGAAAAAAAACTTGGCTTTCTTGACGCACAGCCCAGCAGCAAGCGTCAAGGTCAAAGGATCAAAAAGAACTAACCGATCACGCCACTTTTTCACTTACTAGACCGACGCGCGACATGTTTGATCCTGCCCTCGTCGCTGGCCCCCGTAGGAGCAAACGTCAAGGTCGAAAGATCAGACAGAACTCTTTTTGAACTGCTGACCACATTTTCTTGAAAAAATCGATGGAGCTTGCTTCTCTTCCATCCTTCTTAAGATGCCGTTTGATTATTGCCCAATATGTTTCAATGAGGCGTAGTTCTGAGCAATTTGATGGATTCGATCATTTTTCTACAAATTCGACTTATTCCTTCTTGAGCATCTCCAAAGTAGCTGAAGCATAGTGAGCCGATGCTAGGTCTGGCAAAAACAATGGAGGCATGGTATGCTTTCAGTAGATGGGCAGAAGCCATTTTTAATGCATTCAGTTCTGTAATTTTCGCCGTTGATTGAACCCGTCGTGAAATATGCAGTACTTTCACACCGCAGGAGCAAATTGCTTGCCATACCAAATCATTTTTCCCAAATTTTTCTGTTGGGATGTATCGTACGTCGTCAGGAATATCTGTTTTGGCCACAGCGTTGAAAAAAATCAATTTGGACACTTCGCGATTTAAGCCAAATCTCGGAACAACAGTTTTTCTGTACACCATTTGTGCAGAAAAAAAATAAGAGTCGCCATGTCAATTCGACCCATTGTTTAGAATTTATAATTTTTTTATGTCAACTTTTGTCTGCTGTCAAAATAAACACTTGAGATCACACTGAAACAAAATTTTATTTGTTTTTATGGAATTTTTACACCAAAATGCTAATATTTAGGTGTCCACTTTCTTATCCTTAGATAAGATTACTGAAGCTGCCTTTGCGTGGTGAAGGTTCTCTTGAATGAATTTTATGCTTCTCTGCGTCATTTTATTCGTGTTTATTTGTTTCTAATGTTTTACAGGCAGATTACTCAGCCTTTGTTGACTGTTTTGGTCTGTGGGATAGTATTTGCCCTCGTATTTGCCGGTATGGCAGAGAGTTGTTTCCACCCTTGCTGGAACCCGGTAGAGGATTAATAGATCTGTTTAGGTTTTTGTCGCTCTTATCTTCATAGGTTTTTGAAGAGCCTTCATAACCATTTTCCATGATAATTGTTTTTTCGAGTTCAAGTCCATCAGCTTCATCTTTTTTAGTAGGATCGGCCATTTGTGCATCCTCTACAGCTCCGCTGAATTGAGGATCTTCTCTGGTATATCCTACACTGTCTGAAGCCGTTTTCTCACCTCTCGTTATTTCGTTATGACTACCTTCAGTACTCTCCGTGTTAGTGTTTCGGTGCCTTATATAGGCTACTCCAAATTTGTAGTCGATTATGAACTTGTTGGATTCTAGAGACTTCATGGAAACGTTATCAACGGTGAACATAAGTTCCACGTGATGTTGCTTTACCGTGTATCTCTTGAGGACCCTCCAAGAATCAACTAGCAATCTGACTTTCCACTAGAGCAAAGATTTCTTCATTTGAGTCTTGTTCACTTAGTGGAAAAAATCCCACCAAAATTTCAGGCCTGGGTATGTCCTTTTCATCCACTGCAATTAGGCATGCGTTCTCCCAAGGTTGAATTTGGGAAATTTAAAAAGACACTGACACGGTTATGCTTCCAGTGGGCATTTATGCCCTTTGAAGGAAGCACCACACTAGACAACGGACTAGCATGCAACGCCCAGTGGCACAGTCAGAAAACAGTCCTCACGAAAAGTTTACCAGCCTGATGTGGGAATCGAACTCACACTCCCTAGCACGATGCGGCTAAATGCCTGGTGACACTAACCGCACGGCTACGAAGCCCACAAAATTGTTTCCTTTAACCAGTTAGCAGTATCTTGGTTTTTGCAGGTGACAATCATATGCCCTGGCCTAAACACGCGGCTGCCGAACTTAGGCTTGATTGGTTCCTTTCTTTGTTCAGCAACTTTTTTAAGAATTTCATTTTGCGTCGCAGTAAGTTGTTGGGTAGAATGTTCTATATTAGGGAAGCCTTCGGGAAGAATGCCAATCCTTATATAGTTCGCTACTTCCGAGTATAATGGTTTATGAGGCCCACTGTTTCCAGCAGCCTCTTTGCGTTCAGACGACCCCTCCCCCTTCCTAGCTTGTTCCAGTCTGTTTTGAACTGAGGACCTAACTTGTAAAGTTTTTTTTTTACTTATGACGACAAAACTGAACGATTGTTCAAAGTCGTCTTGAAAGGTTTCTCAAGTGACTATAAGTCACCTGAAGAGATCAAAAATGGAATAAATGATTTACTTGGATTTCCCCAGTCCAAGTAATCATTATGAAAAAGTGAACCCAATCTGGCATTGTTTGGAAAGGGCTTTCTCAAGAATATTATTTAGTTCCCTTTAACAAAAAAGAACTAAATAATATTAAAGCTTAAGAAAAAGCAAAACTTTTGTTTGATGTCCGTGTGACATGGGAACATTTCCAGAAACCTGGAGGAAATTACCAGAACCCCACTCAGTGCCGTCGGTGCCAAAAGTGGGGTCATGGTACAAAAAATTGTCGCATGGATGCTAAATGCATGATTTGCGGAGGTTCTTCTCACGCTAAGGACGTCTGTCCAGTGATGGAAGATACCACTAAGTTTATATGCTTGAATTACGGGGGCAATCATGAGTCAAATATTTGGGCTTGCCCTTTGTGAAGGTGAATCGTCGAGGCCCTTGCCAGGCAGATGAAAGATAATATCCGTAACGATAACGGTCGTTTCTGTTAGTTTTCAACTTTTATGCATTTCTCTCGTCGCTCGTCCATCATATTCTTTCGTTACTTTCCTTGCTCCCTTCCACCTAGAGTAGTATCGCTTTCACCGATAAAAGCCAATAAATGCTCATTATGACAATTTTAATTTAGGACTTACTAGTCCAATTGAAAAGCAAGTTACTCAGGAGTTCGAAAATATTCTCAATCAAGAGAACGTTTTCGAAAATGCCTGGGAGACTGATTTGGAAGACGTGAGAACTATTATTAAAAAAATCAAAAATATGAAAGCTCCTGGCGATGATGGAATTTTCTACATCCTCATCAAGAAACTTCCAGAAAGTAGCTTATCATTTTTAGTTGATATATTTAACAAATGTTTTCAATTAGCATATTTTCCTGACAAATGGAAAAATGCTAAGGTTGTTCCAATTTTAGAACCAGACAAAAATCCTGCAGAAGCTTCTAGCTATCGTTCAATCAGTTTGCTTTCCTCCATCAATAAACCTTTTGAAAAGGTTATTTTGAACAGAATGATGGCCCACATCAACGAAAATTCAATTTTTGTCAATGAACAGTTCCGATTCCGCCATGCACATTCGACCACTTATCAACTTTTACGTGTAACAAATTTGATCCGTTCCAACAAATCTGAAGGGTATTCTACTGGTCTTGCTCTTCTAGACATAGAAAAAGCATTCGACAGTGTTTGGCATGAAGGTTTGAGCGAAAAAATCAAAAACTTTAATTTTCCAACATACATTGTTAAAATAATTCAAAGTTATCTGTCAAATCGTACACTTCAGGTTAATTATCAGAACTCCAGGTTTGAAAGACTTCCTGTAAGAGCTGGTGTTCCTCAAGGCAGCATTTTGGGACCAATATTATACAATATTTTCACATCTGACTTACCTGAGTTACCTCAGGGATGTCAAAAATCTTTGCTTGCGGATGACACAGGCCTCTCCGCCAAAGGACGAAGTCTGCGTGTCATCTGTAGTAGATTGCAAAAAAGTTTGGATATTTTTTCTTCATACTTGCAAAAATGGAAGATTTCTCCTAATGCTTCCAAAACTCAACTATTAATATTCCCACATAAACCAAAAGCTCTTTATTTGAAACCTTCAAGTAGACATGTTGTCACGATGAGAGAGGTTCCAATAAATTGGTCAGATGAAGTTAAGTATCTAGGGCTCATGCTAGATATGAATTTAACTTCAAAAATCACATTGAGAGCATTCAAGCCAAATGTAACAAATAGGTAAAATGTCTCTATCCCCGTATTAATAGAAAATCAAAACTTTGTCTTAAGAACAAGCTTTTGATATTCAAACAAATTTTCAGGCCAGCCATGTTGTATGCTGTACCAATATGGACTAGCTGTTGTAATACCAGGAAGAGAGCTCTGCAGAGAATTTAAAATAAAATTTTGAAAATGATTCTGAAGCTTCCAATGAGTTACATAGAATATCCAATGTTGAAGCATTGTAACTAATGTCACATAAAATAATTAATAATTTCAGGCAAAAATCGTTACAATCTTCTATTGCCATGATTAATGCGTTATATGTTTAGGTTAAGTTAAGTTAAGTGAATTGAAAACGTGTTTTTTTCTCTCATAAGCAGGTGAAATCAACTCCCCTTGAAAAAAATCTGAACTGCTACGGCAAATGAAATGTAATATGTTGTTAACAAAATTTTAAATCAATCTTAAATTTGTTTTACCAAATTAGGATGATAGTGTTGTCTAATAACACAGAACACCTAGATTTAAGAAATTAATGTAATGTTTGGAATGATACTAATAAAAAAAGTAAAAAAAAGATAAAAAATGTTCTGTAATAAACACAAATTCTAGGAATAAAAACACCTAAGGAAAAAAAACTACTTCCAAGCTAATTATTTTGTTCGCATTTGGACGAGAGAATAGTTAATTTTCTTTATTTTTTTTACCTTGTTTTGGGCCTCGGGAAATAATTTCTGATAATAACTGTCCTAAAATGGAGAAATACCAGTCCTCTTACATTCGTTGGTACTTTAAAAATAGAAGTTCTTGCAATCCAATTAAACATTAGCGTCGCTAAAGCTGCGCCCATAATTGCGTTCATATCCTCTTCAAATCGAACGGTAATTTTAGCACCTGAATCACACTCGCGGCTACCATTCCACTTTGATACCATATATAATGACACCATTCTGTCCCCGTGTCTATTGCCTCCCCCTCCAAATTAAGCCCATCACCCTCGGACCAAAGCGATTCGAGAGAGAGAGATGACCGGCCACAATTTATCCGGCCTGGGAGGTGTGAATGACCACTCGAGAACCGCAACCCGCTCGACGATCGACGTGCCGCTCATTAAAACCACATTTCACCATTTTAATGCATAAAGGTAGGTACCTACAGACTCGTCGTCGTTCTATCCGGTAGCTGATGGCGCATTATCCAACCAACATTAGAACAACCCTCGACGAGTCATCATCAAACACCTAGCGCGAGGCTTACCTATGTATGAGGAACCACAAGAGGCGGGAATACCAACGAACAGTGGTCCACGGGATGGAATTAAGTGGTAGAAATTCAGTGTGCATCGTGCCTTCGTTCTGTTCTCGGAAGTTGTTAAAACTACCTATTGCATTGAATTAGTAGGGTTCAGAACCTCTTGAGCACTTCCATGATTCACTTTGGCATGTTTTTTTTTTCGACCGAATTTACTGAAATTTTGCAATAAGAAGCGCTTCAGTACGACATATATTGTGGCCAAATATGACATCTGTAGTTTTCAAAAAACCCCACTGCCGAAGTGAATCAAAAGTGCCAAAAATAGGATCCGACTCCCTATTAGTAGATAGAACATATGGTGAGATGCAGAGTTTATGAATGGAGAGTTGCGCGAAGAGTGAAACCAAATCTACCTATCGAACTGTCAAACCGTCTACCTATCGAGCAGACCAGCAAAACAGATAGGGGCTATTTTCGAAGACGAAGAAGAATAACCATTCAAAGAAGTCTCTTCGCGCAACTCTCCATTCATAGACTCTGGTGAGATGCTATCATCATTCACGCCTATGAATAAAACATAAAAATAAAACATCAACTTTCTTAGTCATTTGAAACCAAAGCCTTTCAGTTTCTTCTTCTAGTTTCTAGCTTCTAGCTCTAGATTCTAGCTTCCAGCTTCTGTTTTCTAGCTTCTAGCATCCAGCTTCTAACTTTTCTTCTTGTTTCTAGCTTCTAGATATAGATTCTGGATTCTACCTTCTGGTTTCTAGCTTCTGGCTTCTGGCTTCTAGCTTTTACGTACTGCTTCTTAGTCCTCCGATGCTGGGCAGTGCTACAGTGTTAGCTGATTTCGCTGCCTTTACGTAGGCAAAGTCTACGTGGCTGTTGAAGTTTAACCTGTCGTCGATTATTACCCCAAGGTGCTTCAGAGAGCGCTTCGATGAGATTACGTGTCTACCAACGTTGATTTCGAACTGCTGAACCGCCTTGCAGCTGCTGACCGACTGCAGCACCACCTCCGTTTTATGATGAGCCAATTGCAGCTTGACTCCAGTTATCCACGATTCAATTATGTCTATCGATTCCGCCGTCAGAATCTCCACCTCATCCGCAGTCTCGCTAGTTATCGCCAGAACGACGTCATCAGAGAACCCGACGATCTCGACTGCATACGGCAGTGACCATGTTAGTACGCCATCGTACATCATATTCTACAGTGTTGGCGATAATGTGAAATGTTATAAGTTTGCCATTGTAAACTGCTCGTTTTGATAAGAAATAAATCAGGTAAAAATTTGAAGTCCGTAAATTCGAAAAATAAGGGACGGCCTACTGTGTAGGTCTGCGGCAATAGCCTCCCAGCTGGCACTGTTGAAGGTGTTCTTAGCATCTATCGTTACCATTGCGCAGTAGCGCAGTACCGATTATCTCTCATCTTCTGCTTGGACGCTTTCTCCACGCACGTGATGATCGCCCGAATAGCATCTACCGTCAAACTTTTGTTACGTTCTCGCCTTACGTGTTGATCGTCAGTCTGCTGAGGATGACCTTCTCCAGAAGTTTTTTAAAAGTATCCAGCAAGCATATTGGTCTATATGAAGCCTTCCATCCGTCTGGGAAGCAGCCTTCCGCTAGACACTTCTGCAACGCTGTCCTAAATATATCTGGGAACGCAAACATTGCTGCCTTTGAGCGCTACGTTAGGAATACCATCTGGACCGGAAGCTTTGTTCAGCTTTAATCCTTTTGCAACCGTTATCAGCTCGGCGTTAGAAACATGAATATCGGCATTTTAATAATCTACGTCGGGCACATTTTAACTGGTATTACTGGGCCCTTGACTTTTGTCATCAGTACTCAAAAGGCGTTGTCTTAAGAATTTGCGTCAGCTTCCCGGCACAATTCCTTGTAGCAGTTCGATTTACTCGTCGCTATCTTCCGTTTGAACGCAGCTATGGTCAGCCGGTAGGTCACTTTACGCTCTTTCATGCTTATTTCCGATCTTCCAATCCGATTTTCTCGGTATAGTTGCGTCACACGCTCTCTATTTGGAGCGTCGCTTACTGCTCGGAGTGTTTGGACGAAAAGACCCTTATCGAAATCCTTCGTCGTCCACCTACGTTCTCCATTCCTCCTCTGCCAAACTGCATAACTTCTCTAGCCAACGCAGTAGTGGATCGTTTGATGGTCACTGTGGGTGTATTCTTCGCTTACTCTCTAGTTCATATGGTTGATCACCGACGAGCTACAAAAGGTCATGTCGATGATGAATTTCCTACCTTTTTTACGAAATGTGCTAGCGAAACCGTCATTGCTCAGCGTTACGTTGAGCTTCTCTGAAACATCCAGCAAACTGTATCCTCTCGTGTTGGTCAGTCTGCTACCTCACTTCTCGGGCCATGCATTGAAGTCTCCTCTGAAGATTACCGGCGTTCAAACGATCAGCTTGTCGGTTAGCACATCCAACATCTGGGTGTACTGCTCCAGTGTCCAACTCTCGTATGGGCGTTCGACTACTTCTTGGATGGGGAATCGACCCATTACTTGGATTGCCGTCGTATCTGCTCTATCTGCTACCTAATTGACGTTATAGGTAAGAACCCGAAACGGTTCTGCAATGATCGCAACGTCGCACTTTGTTTCCGTTGTGCTTCTTCCAGGTTGCATTGCGACAACAGTGCACACCTCACGTTGTCTTCTGTTGTGATCTCGTCCAGTTCTATACATTCGATCGCTGCCTCCTGGGATAAGGCTATCACACTTCCCTCGTTGCCCAGTGACTTCGTGAGGAGCTCCCGGCAGAACGAACTCTTGGCTGACGGATATTTTTTTAGTTCAAAGAGCATATCTCCTTTCTGGGTGCCCCTGGCTCTCACCATGTGTTTACTCAGCTCCTTTAGCTCTGGATCCTCACTCACTCTCCTGAGAATCTCCGCGTAGGATGTCTTGTCGCTTGCATGAATGACGAGACCATCGCCCTTGAACCTCTGACGAGGTGATCGTTCTTTTTCTAGCAGGAAGGCCATGCTAGGGTTGACACAATCCTTCATGGGGGTTGTGTTCCGAGCCGGATCGACGTAAGTCAGGAATGTTACATCTGAGCCTACTACTCACAGAGGTTTGAAACGTAGCTTCTAGCTTCTAGATTTTAGCTTTTAGATTCTAGCTTCTAGCTTCTAGTTTCTAACTTCTAACTTCTAGCTTCTAGTTTCTGGCCTCTAGTCTCTTGCTTCTAGCTTCTAGTTTCTTACTTCTCGCTTTTAGCTTATTACTTCTAGCGTAGAATCATATAAACCAAGCAATCTTGTTTGCAATATCACTTTGTAGATGCCAGGAAGCATGCAATATTGGCGAATGTTGGATAGAATTTAATGAAATGTTTCAGTTTCACTCAAGATTGCAAGCATTTTCGAATGCAATAAGTCTGTATACATTATGTATCGTAGTATATTCAGATATAACTCGTTTTACATGATAATTATAAAAGTTTACGTGTCACGTAAATTTAAGATTTCTTTGGTGAGTAGATTTTTAAAATATTCTTGTTATTAAGGCTGATACAAATATTAAATTTCTTTTATGTCCGAGACCACTTGGAAGGTACGAGGGGGGGGGGATAAAAATAAATAAGGAACAAAAAAATAAAAATGAAAAAAAAGTTATTTTTTCAAATTTTTATTTTTAGCGATAGTTGTTAAACTTTTTTCAATCGTCCTCTGGATCATTATTTTACTTGGTTTTTACTTTAAAAAAATGAAAAACCCTATCTGATGTCAAAAAAAAGATGAACCTTTTTTTTTCTCCCCTTCAAAATTTTCGGATTTTTGAAGGGGGGGGGTGACATAAAAGAAAATTAATATTTGTATCAGCCTAATTCATTCCACTCAACATCGCTCCATGGACCACTGTGCAATGGCCACCGCTAGCACAAGAGGTTTCGCGAGGTAGACGCACGGTTCGGCCCTACTCTCGGAGCGCGCTGAGTGATGATGATGATAATGTGAATAAGCAAACTCGAGTATGCCTAACCACTAGACAAAAGTGGGCAGATATCCCAGGCATTGGTGGTCATCGCCACCGTCGCTGAGTTTTACTTTGACAGACTCCCAACTCGGCTCCTCGTACCGGGTTGACCACACAAAGCCACACATAGTCCAGTAGATGCGAGTGCCCGTCCTGGCTCAGTCAGGTAAGCACTATCTCCGCCCGGTAGGCTAGTTCTGTTAATTTTCAGCATAATGATGTTGCCATAACCCGTTGCGTCATGTTCTTCTTCGGTTCGGGCAGGAGGGCGGAAGGAGCACTGGCAAGGGCCGAGGGAAAACTCGTCCAGATGTTGAAGATCCGCGAGAACATGAAACGGATGACTAGCTCCCAAACACCATTACCGGCAAGATTACCGCACTCTCAACCGTTCATCGTTCCCCTATCGAGTATAGATAAGGACGAGGAAGAGGAGCAGCAAGAGAAAGGTAAGTACTTGTCCAGCCAAGATTCTTTATTGTTCTCCGTTGGCTTGGGGGCTCCGAGTGGCCATTCTTCAAGACAACCGCAGGAATGTGCGCTGCTACCGTGTATGTTGCAGGCACAGACAAACAGACTTAACTATTAGAACAAATTTCTGTGTCCCACGAAACATCGTTTTGTTCAACAAGACCACCAGAAGTCGCTAGTGTAAAACGTCTGATGGTGAGATTTGTAACATAGCGAATTTGAAATGATCCTTAAATAGGTGGTCGTTGGAAATTTCTTCAGTGTGATGCCTGTTTGTCTGTATCAAAGGTGTACGGTGAATCTGTTCACTCACTTGGCAGCGAAGGCAATGCACTCCAAGGATTGCGATTATACAATCGGTTTGCTACGCTATTAAAGACGTCATCGTGGTCATCGCGTCAGCTAGAGCGGGTTCTTGGATAATAAAGACAGCACTTTTATGTGGAAAACGTCGTAATTTGGACGGGCATTCAAAGCTGATGGAGCTAAGCGAAGTATGTCGTTCGGGAAGATCATCTGTAGATTCCAATGGTTTTTAATATTAAAGTAAAATTTGGCAACAAATCCATACATTTTTTGTTCATTTTAGGAGAGATTCAAATATGACGTCCATCGTTTTTCTGGATTTCTAGAGCCCCCTTCATCCTCTGTCATGCTTTATCGAATACCCTAATATATTGTTACACTTTCGTAAGTCCCTCTTCGCCAAATAATACACGTTATTTTTCAATGGTTCCCCATTGTGAAAGAGATACGGAGTTACTGGTTTAGCCTTCTAATGCTAATGTTAAATGTTGGTGCATTCTTGCAATATTTTTTATCTGTTATAGAAATTTTTCAATTATCTTGAAAAATAGTTTTCTTGCGACTTTTTCTGCGTATATCGTGGTTTACTTGTTTTCTCAAATATTTCGCAAAATTGCGTTAACTGCGTGGGAAATATTTCAAGTTGTTGAGATCCAACAGTCAGACGATCTAAGAATGCACCGGTTATTATAGTTGCCGTCATGAAATACGTTATTTATCAACAAACAATTAATTCCAAAGCGCAATTCAATAGAAAACTTGCATTGAATCTAGGTTTGACTTTGTTGTATTTATAACAAAGCATTAAAGACAATTGGAAGACGATGATGGGAGTAGGATTTTCCATAGAATTGGAGTTTTGTTTTAAGACAATGACTGGGGAAAAGTAATATATATGTAAGCAATGAGGATGGTCGTGAAACGAGCAGTCTCAAATTAACAAAAAAATCTGCTATTACCGATTATTATTTCTATAGTTGGGTATCAGGTATCAGAAGGCCGGCTCCAAAGGCACGTTCCCCACCAGTTGGGAGATTTGTGCCATCGCCATATTTGAGCCTATTTCATCATCTACCCGATGGGAGAGGAAAGGGAAGGGAAAGATGGGAGGAAATAGGAGTGGGGTCCCTTGAAGAGGGAAGATCGCATAAGCGAAATGAGAGCATGTAGCTCCATACCACAATGGGTTCGAACAGCGCCCTAAAAAGGGCACTGCAAAACGCATGAGCGTAAAGAGAGCCTATAGCTCATTACCACAGCGGGTTAAGAATAACAGGATGTCCTGAAGATTCAGGCTTCTGTATTCAGTTTCACTTAATAAGTGTTTACCAAGTAATTGGAATCGCATTTGCGCAAAAACTGGACAGTTACATATCAGGTGATACGAAGTTCCATAATCGGAGTCACAACTATCACACACAAATGAGTCAGCACGCTGAATATTTGCCATGTGATAGTTGAGTCGGCAGTGGCCTGTCAACGCTCTGACCAAGAGACTGCAATTCTGCTTTGACAGATTTGTTAAATACTTTGCCACCTTTGGAGATGGCTCAGTAATATACAATTTTGTTTGACGACACGACTCCAAACTATTCCAATATTGCTTGTGCTGAGTTGCCGCCCAAGAGTTTATCTGAAGCTTCACCCAGCACTTCGAAATTGGAATAGCCGGCTCAGGGCCAATGAAGTCATGCGATGCTCCATCGCGAGCTAGCTCATCAGCCAATTCATTTCCAGCGATGGAAGAATGGCCCGGTACCCATACAAGGTTTACAGCGTTGACTGAATTCAGTTCCTCAATTTGAGTTCGACATGCGATAACAAGCTTCGACCTTGAGTTGGCCGAAGCGAGAGCTTTTATAGCAGCCTGACTATCTGAACAGAAGTATATGACTTTACCCATTACGCGCTGTTGAAGTGCTGATTGCACTCCACACATAAGGGCAAATATTTCCGCCTGAAAAACGGTGCAGTTTCTACCAAGTGAGTAAAACTGATTCAGCCTTAGCTCACGAGAATATACTCCTGCACCAGCTCTACCTTCAAGAAGGGAGCCATCAGTGTAACATACTATATTGTTTGATATACTTCTTTCCAAATAGCCAGACGTCCACTCTTCCCGTGAAGGGAATTGTGTGGTAAATGTCCTGTAAGGAAAGTTACAAGCAATTGTGAGATCACTTGGAGCAAGGACAATTTTGTCCCAATTCACCAAAAGTGGAAACAACGAAGTGTGTGTAGATCTACGATTCACTGGATTTTTCTCCAGTAGATCCAGTACCCATAAACGGTAAGAGCAAGAAAGTGCTTCTTGTTTAAGATATATGTGTAGTGGCGCAACGTCGAAAAGGGCCTCGAGCGCTGCTGTGGGAGTTGTAGAGAACGCACCAGACATCGCCATCAAGCACATCCTTTGGAGATGGCCCAATTTTGATTGGATTGTTCTCACTTCGCCCTTTTGCCACCACACAAGACATCCATATGCCAATATTGGTCGAACAACTGTTGTGTAAATCCATTTGATATATTTGGGTTTGAGGCCCCAAGTTTTACCAAAGGTTCGCCGGCATTGACCGAAGGCCATACAAGCTTTTTTGACTCTGAAATCAATGTGAGCTGTCCATAAAAGTTTGGAATCTAGAATGACTCCGACATACTTTACTTGATCAGTCACATTAATCTCAGTGCCAAAAAGACGTAAAGGTCGAATTCCATCGCGGTTTCGTCTTTCCGAAAAAAGAACAATAGATGTTTTATTCGGGTTAACCGAAAGGCCATATTGGCGACACCAACTCTCGACTACCTGAAGAGCACTTTGCATCAGGTCGAATAGGGTGCTTATGCACATACCAACTATCAGAGTTAGATAGTCGTCGGCAAATCCATATGTTGGAAAACCGCAATTATTGAGTTGCCTCAATAGCGTATCTGCTACGAGATTCCACAAAAGTGGTGACAAGACTCCCCCTTGGGGGCATCCGCAAACACTCAATTTTCGAATCGCTGCTTGACGCAATGTCGAGAAGAGATGTCGGTTTTTGAGCATTTGATGAATCCAATTGGTAATCATTGTAGGTAGCCCATGGTTTCGTGCGGCTTCCAATATGGCATCGAAAGACACGTTATCAAAGGCACCCTCAATATCCAAGAAAACACCCAAGCACGATTGCTTCTGAGCGAATGCTTTCTCGATAACGTATACAACTTTGTGTAAAAGAGTCACAGTGGACTTTCCAGATTGGTAAGCATGTTGATTCACATGAAGAGGCATGTTTGCCAAATAAACATCACGGATGTGATGATCGATAATGCGTTCCAGACATTTCAGAAGAAAAGAGGTCAGACTGATTGGTCTAAAACTCTTCGCTTCCTCATACGACGCACGTCCTCCTTTTGGGATAAACTTTACAGTAATATCACGCCAGGATTTGGGAATGTACCCGGTAGCAAAACTGCTTACAAGTAGCTTTTTCAAAACATGTTTGATAGACTCAAATCCCTTTTGGAGCAGAACAGGATAAATCCCATCCGCTCCTGGAGATTTGAAAGGGGCAAAACTATTAAGTGCCCATTGAATCGATTCAGTAGTTACGATACTGCGAGCCGAGGCCAGAGACTCGTAACTACATGAAAAGACATTTGGTTCATCCGTAGATGCTATGTCCACACATCCGGGGAAGTGTGTATTGAATAAACATTCTAAAACTTCTTCATCGGAAGAAGTAAAGTCACCATTAGGTAAGCGAATTTCGTTCACTTGGAAATCCTTAGATTTTGCAAGAATTTTGTTCAACCGACTGACTTCACTCAAACTGGAAACATTTGTACAAAGGTTTTTCCAGCCGGATCGTTCAGCAGAACGAAGAGCCTTCTTGTAAGCCTTGCGAGCTGACTTGAACGACTCTGATCCAGCTGAACGGCGTCTGTTCCAACTCCTTCTACATTGTTTCCTGAGTCTAGTCAGAACGGAATTCCACCATGGGGTCCCTCTTGTAGTCTTTACAGACCGCAGAGGACATGCTTCTTCAAAAGCTTCCATAATGTAGGATGTTGTAGTATCAACGGCATCATCCAGATCACTTGGATTTTCAATGGACGGAGAATATCCATGAAATTTGGTCGCAACCAATTCAATGTAGAGTTCCCAGTTTGTTGACCGGGGATTCCTAAAACGCAAAGTCTGCGCAGTTACATTTGAATGTTCAAAGAAGATGTAGCGATGATCAGATAATGATTCCTCATCGGATACATGCCAATTCGTCAACTCGTGACTGATTCTATTCGAGCAGAGCGTTATGTCTAACACTTCTTCTCTATTAGAAACCATGAAGGTTGGGCGATTGCCTATGTTAAGTAATCCAAGGTCTGTACTACTTAAGTATTCCATCAGACTGGAGCCTCTCAAATTGATATCCGAGCTGCCCCAGATGATGTGATGAGCATTGGCATCACTGCCTACAATCAGCGGAAGGCCTTTTGTTACGCAGTGTACGACAACTCGTTTGAAGTCATCCGTTGGGGATGGTTCATCATGTGGTAAATATACCGAACAATAGACGTATTTCCTGTTGAGGTCACCAACAGAAACATCGATTGTGACAGCACATACATCTCTGGTAGTTAACTCAGAGATGAGTGTAGCAACGATTGCTTTATTAACGAGCACGCATGCGCGGGGCATGGAGCGCGAGTTTGCCATTTCAAGCTTGCTAAAAGTAGCAAAAACTGGGTCCACAAGGTTACCTAGATAGAAGTTCCCTCTACGAAAGTAGGGTTCTTGAACTAGCGCCACTTGGGCTGCACCATTTTGCATGAGTCTGCAAAGATTGATCGTTGCTGTTCTTTTATGCTGAAGATTGATCTGAGCTAACCTAACCGTAGCCACTACCCAAACTAGGCAGGATTAAGCTTTTTGCAATCTCAGCACGAAAAAGACCAGCAACGAAAAAACCAGATCGGTATCTATTTAAAGTCGCCAAAGGCGAAAGAGCACAGAATACACTGTGTAAAACGCATAATGCGAATCCATATAGGTGATAATTTAAATTAAATGTCAACATATTCATAATCCCACCCTTATTAAGCCTCAAGATAGAGACTGAAGAAGGGTAGCCGATTATCTCGGAGAAACACAAGGTCACCTGCACCATTGCTCCGGGTAGCACAGGAAGGACTCAATACTGTGGAGGGCGCCCTGGTACCCCACAGGCTCCGTTTGCGGTTAGGTTTTATTTAGACCCCCCTAACCATTCATTCTTAGGCACGGTACGCATCACACCATAAATTAGGGGTCACCTGTGAGGTGGACTTTTACCACCGGAACAGGCAATCCGTAGTGTTAATTCTTAGCCAGTTGAAACAACCGCTACCGACACTACACGGCTATCTAGGCTGCTCGGGAAAAGGAGGTTAATATTGATGATTAACTCCTGACGTGCCCCCCCCAGCCCAAAGCGCAATTCAATAGAAAACTTGCATTGAATCTAGGTTTGACTTTGTTGTATTTATAACAAAGCATTAAAGACAATTGGAAGACGATGATGGGAGTAGGATTTTCCATAGAATTGGAGTTTTGTTTTAAGACAATGACTGGGGAAAAGTAATATATATGTAAGCAATGAGGATGGTCGTGAAACGAGCAGTCTCAAATTAACAAAAAAATCTGCTATTACCGATTATTATTTCTATAGTTGAATGGCCACAGTGAGGAACGAAAGTTACCATTTCGATGATAGAATGTCGTGTCTGAGTCTAGGCAATAAGTCTAGTCTTGACCTGGGAGGGAGAAACCAATACAAAATTTCTGTACGTCATAGTGAGCCGGGATTCCGCTGTCATGAACTGTCACTGTGAGCCCAGATCTCAAACATTGGACTAACATGGAAAGAGCGCGTAACTGATTAAAACACATTTTCGCATTTCATCAAAAGTGACAAAAACCGAATGAAAATAAATTCATGCACGCAATGCAAGTAATGTCACGTGAGCACCTTTCAATCGGATTGAATATAAAGGATTTAAAAACGCATCTTTTTACTTTTTCCAACAAAAATGAATATTTAGTGCATAGAAAACTGTGGCCCTTTTTCCATGTTTGTCAGGAAAAATCGAAAGTACACAACAAAAGAAAACTAGCGATTTTCCCCAAGCCTGCCTTGATTGTTGTTGGCAAGCTGGAGTTATCTTGCAGTTCAAACAAACATTGTTCTGTATTTCGTGTGTAGTATCGGTGCCTCCCTCCCAGGTTGAAACTAGTGGTCCCGGCAAACTTCGTCTTGCCATCAAGTAGGCTGTTGAAAAAGGCTATGGATCGTCTTATATAAAATGACAGCTCCGTTCACGCTCGTTTTTTCAACTTTCCCGGTGAATATCCGGGGGTTTTTATATACACAAACACGTCGGAACACTTGACGAACAAAACGGAAAAATAATCATTCATACCCGTTGACCCGTTAGGAAGCCATTTCGTGACATACAAACACCATTCCATTTTAATTTATATACAGATATTTTCCTAAAAACTGGAAGAACTCCAAAGTTTTACCAATTGTTGAAACGGGCAAAAGTTCTGCCAGACCTTCTAACTAACGTGAAATCAGCTTACTTCTATCTTCTTATCTCTTAGCCAGTAAGTATACAATTAGTTTTTCCAAAATGTGTCCGGACTATCAAAGCCAAGCGAGCCAAACCTTTTCATAGACCTGCCATTTTACGTCACGGCGCCGCCGATTTTAGCTAGTAGGTCATCTCTAAAACATAAATAATATATCAATGAAAAGGAAGTTCTATAGAAATCCTTCAAGGGATGTCTCTAACAAATTCGACAAGAATTTCCATACGACTTCACGACTTCTATCGAGAATCCTTCCCAATTTTTTTTTTCAGAGATGCCTCCTGAAATTTCTCAAACGGTTTATCCAATAATTTCTAGCAGTCTTCAGAGATTCTTTCATGACTTCTTCAAGAACTTTTATTTGGGTTGCACCAGGTATTCTTCCAAGAATATCATTTAGAACTTGGCCGGCAGGAATTGTTCCAGGGATTCATACATGAAACTCTTATGAAAACTACTAAAAATTCCTTCAGAATTTGAAGAATCTTCCAGGAATTCGATAATTTTCCTTCAGATTACTCCATTAGTTCTTTTAGGAATTTCTGCAGAGATTCTTCTAGAAATTCGTACATGTAGTCTACTACTAGATGGATTACTAGAATAATTTCATCGGATTGTTTTCCAGGGCTTCCTTCAAACTACATACTGCTGAATACATCTCTTCAGAGATTACTAAAATGCTTTGCGAGATTATTCTATGAAATCTTACAGTGGTTCTTGAAAAAATCCAAAAATTATTTACTCCAAAATTGTTCCTGTTGTTTCTCCAAATTTAAATATCTCCAGAAACTATTCTACGAATTTATCTAGGTTTCTAGGTTCCTGTTGTTTCTCCAAATCTAAATATCTCCAGAAATTATTCTAGAAATTTTTCTAGGTTTAGATAGACCTTGAATTCGTTCTTAATACTAGGATAGTTAAAAATCTAAGAAACCAGAGATGATCATCATAATGGCAGTCTTATGACCCTACTCTCGTATTCAATGACACTAATTTCAAGTTTATAAAACTGTGCCTATTATTTTCACCTTTCTTCTAATGCATAACACGTAAGAAAATTGCCTTACTGTCTGTTGCTTTCTTCGTGGGATTTGTGTGTTTAAGCCTTTGGTTCAATATAAAAGTTGGATTCTAGGATGTTCCATATTAACAATCTTATACCCAAATTTTTATTTTCGATTTAAATACCATTTTCTATTATCCAAAATCGTTCTAAACACGTTTTGGGCAATGATTTATTTTTTTCGCAAATCTAAGAATTTTGCTTTTTGATTTTTATAATTTTTATTTTTGAACATCCCTATCCATTTTCATTTTTTCTTGAAGCCTCTTCTAGCTACTGATTCTTAGCAATAATGAAAATTCAAGTTTGTACGGTACTTTTAAAAACATTAAATTTTTAATTTTTTCTGGATATATTTTGAATTTTCGTGTTATTAACGTAAAAACAGGTAAGTAATTAATTTGATGGATTGATTGATCGTAGAAAAATATTAAAGACACGTTTTTTTTATATTACACGTTAAATGAACCATAGGCATTTGTAGGTTATACAAGAATACAAATTTTTCAAACAATTTTCAAAAATACAAAGAAGTTTCAAAAGTCATAAAAATCTTTTCTTATATGCGTGTTATGAGTCAAGGTTAAGGCCAAAAATAAAATCATTTTGATTTCCGAGCTATGAAAAAATACACAAAATTCCAAAGAGTACCCCATGTAACGGCGGGGTTGGATATAAGAGGGCTGAATGATTTCTTCGATAAATTTGTGGAACAATCACAAGCGAAATGTTTGATGTAATTGAACCAATCGTTTCTGTTGCACTTGTTCTATACATTTCTCTTAGAAATCCCTCAATGTCCAATCTGGGATATCTGTAAAACACTTTAGATCATTCTGCCAGGATTTCTTTCGAATTTCTAAAGGAATTCTCCGGAAATACTTCAATGGGAATAGCTCCCGATATACACTACCCTCCATAAGTATGGAATCGCATCACTTAATACACCCCAGTTGAATATTACAGCACCCCGAAAAGTTTAGCATCACACAAAAATTATAATATTCATGATGCAGTATCTCGAAATCCTTACTTCCTGCAAAGTTGCGGTCTTCAGCAAAGTTGTTCAGCACTTATGGCGTTCATTAGGTGAAGTTTAAATGCTCAATTTTGCCGCTACGTGTCGCTAGTGTGCATATTATTTGGTCATATTCCAGTTGACTCTAATGTCGAATTCGTTTTTGAATCCAGGTTGGAACTGGCGCAACCCGTTCTGAATCACAGTTTCAACCCCAACTCGATTCAGGTTCGATCGAACTATAATTTGCTTGGTGTTGGTTTGTTTATGTGTTGATCACCGACCCAGTTCCTAAAAACGAAAACGACATAACCCATGATCCTGGCCACCTAGAAAGTTCTTGTCTTCGGCAAAGTTGATCAGAAACTTGAAAGCAATTTGAGGCAGCTTTGTTTAGTTAGCAATTAAGCCGCTACATGGCGCTAGTGTGTATGTTATTTAGTCATAATTCAACAGACTCAGTAGCGGCAAAATTGCTAACTAAACAGTGCTGCCTCAAATTGCTTTCCAGCTTCTGAACAACTTTGCTTAAGACGCGATTTTTCGAAGCGGTCGAGATCATGAGCTAGAAAATATTGGAATATGATCAAATTACATGCACACTAGTGCCACGTAGCGGCAAAATTTCCAACCAAACAGTGTTTTCTTAAATTGCTTTCAAGCTTCTGAACAACTTCGCTGAAGACACGAGCTTTCTAAGAAGTCGGGATCATGAGCAAGAGCCTGCTAGAACATTACCATATGACATGCACGCTAGCGGCACGTAGCGGCAAGATTTCTAACTAAACAGTACTTTTTCAAATTGCTTTCAATCTTATTAACAACTTTGCTGAAAACACGTACTTTCTAGGTAGTCAGGATCATGAGCTAGAATATAATGAAATTTACCAAGTTACATGCACCTAGTGCCACGTAACGGCAAAATTACGCATTAAAAATTTCACCAAATAAACGCCATAAGATTCCTGAACAACTTTGCCCAAGATCGCAACTTTGTAGAAAGTAAGGATTCTGAGATATTACATCATAAATATTATTGTTTTTAGGTGATGCTAAACTTTTTGGAGGGTGTTGTAATATTCAACTGGGGTGTTGCATTACTAAGTGATGCGATTCCATACATATGGTGGGTAGTGTACATGCTTAATTTATTTCTAATTTAATTGAGGATTTTGCTGTCTAATAATTTTGTCACACCAAAATATTCTCCCACCATGTTTGCCATATATTGGATGGCGTCGTATCTGACAAAACCAACAAGTAACGTACATGTAACGCATTGGATTGGATTGTACATTGAAAGCAAGGTGCGTGCTTCTATGAAAGTGCCATATAAACTGACGTGTGAGTATTTATTTTTCCATGTTGAAACTGTGCACGAGAATCTTTCCTCAACTAAACGAACAATACTATTATTTTCCTCAACCATTTTATGTGGAAAGAAATCTAGATATTTTTTTCACGTGGTTGTTTAATAGAAGTTCCTTCGTGATTGCTTCAGGAAATTTTTAAGGTGTTCGCCCAAAGTTATTTATAGGAGTTTTTTCAGGTATCAAGGAAGTTTTTAGAGGAAAATCCTTCAAGCATTGTTCCAGGATTTTTAATGGATTTCTTGAGGGTATCTTCTAACATATAATGAATGATACTTCTGATGATACCTTCGGGAATTACTTCCGAAATTCTTTAAATGAATTTGTTAAGAATTTTTCAAGAATTTCACTTAGAATTCTTGAAGAAATTTCCAAAAAGGCTTATTTAATTTTTCCCAGGAATAAGATTTCTTCAGAATTTTCTTCACCTTTCGAATACATGAAAAATATCACCTATTTTTAATGTTAAATTGACATTAAGTTAAATGAATGTTGTACTATTTCTGATACGAATTTGACGTTACTTATTGGATTTTTTCCATCTTGCCATTTCATTACTTTCGTTACTCCCTTCCACTCTGAGTATAGGTATTGTATTCATCGAAAAAAGCCAAAAAAATTTCATAATAATAAAGTCATGCGGTGATTAAACCTTATAAATGTAAACATATTTCAAGAAGAGCCACACGGGCATTCAGCCAAAACGTCGACTATTTTTTTCAATCATGTAGGTTGTGATGCATTTGTATGTCATAAATTTTCACGCTCTCATCAATACCATACTTCCATCTACACTGAACGAAATCTCCCACCATGAAATGAATGATTTGTAATTCACATGGCTACAAATCCTCATATATCTCATTTTAAATGATTATTCAAGAATATGAGCGTTCACCGACTATCAAATTAAAATCATCCAATATGTTGATGGTTTTCAGTACACATTCGTATGATTAAAAGTAGATAATTGAACGAACGAATAACATGCCGCTTCTGACGGATTGTCTTTTCTTGGATGTCCCAAACCAAAAATCATTCAATTGTAGTCCAAAAACTCAAATGAGAAGTTAATGATGCTAAACTAGAAATCATCCTTGTCAATGTTGTTATAAATATGGCGGCAGCAGCATGGAGCGGAGTTACTTCGTGGATTTTACAGGTAACTTTGCATAATTTTGTCATCGTCTATGCGCGCATCAGACACGATATTTAGACATCATGTTCCCTTCAATCAGCTATGCTACGCGCAGCTTGGGCATTTGTTTAAATGTTAGTTGTTGTGATTGTTTTTATATTAATTGCCTGGTGAATAAATGGTGACCTACGCGAAACCATCAACAATGAGTTATTTTTTTTTTTCAATTTCATTTCTTTTAAATTACGAACAAGCATGTAATGAGGGATTGTTTGATCTCACACTGACAACGGCATCATCATAGCAGCACCCAAGCGAAGCGCAAATTGAACCATTCAATTTTTGCCCATTGTTTGGTTCTTTTGCTTCATCGCATCGTCAGCCCAACGCAACGATAGGCAGCATCCAGTGCACTGCTGTGCGCACGGGCTACATTGGTTCGTCTCCGTACTGTGTCGCTTATAAAAGGCGACAGTAGTTTGTATGTAATATATAGTTTCTTCCATTCCCCACCGAGTAGGCACGCTGCCTCTCGGTGGCAATAAATCGATTAGTTGTATCGAGAGTAGTTATTCTTTTCGTCGTCGTCCCCGCTACCATTCCACACAACGTAGGGCTCCATCTCCAATCAAACAGGGATGTTTACGTTGGTTTATGATAATCATTCAATTTCGTACGTTTTATTGAATGCTGAAAATCGTTTCAAAAGTGGATGAATTTCATTCGGTGTCATTTGTAAACAGATGATTTCGACGATAATGAAAATCATCTTGTTTGTGTCGGAAAATACACTGAACGAAATCTCCCACCATGAAATGAATGATTTGTAATTCACATGGCTACAAATCCTCATATATCTCATTCTAACTCTCCCTTACTCGATATTTATTTATTTATTTATAAATGAAAAAAAAAAAATACTTGTAGCGTAAGAGTATTTCCCTTATAAATTAACTAAAATCGGTAATATTTTTGTTCTTCAAATTTACCACTTCCATTCTTTACAAATTCAATAAATTCAAACAATACAAACATTAACTTTTCTCTTTTTCGTTGACTTGCTGCATCGTTCACTCTAATTTCCCCCATTAAGCCAGCTTAAACATTTACGACTGAAACTTGTTGCTGAACACGTAACTTTAATTTCATTAGGAAGTTGATTCCATAGTATAATTGCACGTACCATAAAACGGGGTAACTTTGATAATGCGGGTAACTTTGATATTGCGAGACCCCCTACATAGTAAACGAAATATCGAAGTTTCTGTCAATCAGTTAAGGAAAACGAATGCAAAAGTAAAGAGTATTAGTATGACACTTCATGTTAAAGCTATTTTCGTTGAAATCAAGTGCATTTGAGGATTTTTATGCAAATATTAAAAATTTACAAGATTTTAGCATTTTTGCAACGCTTACAAACAATCTGTTCTACGACCAGTATTTGATAAAGTCATAATGAGTCCGTCACTTACCCATGACAGCCTAGTTATAGTAGAACATGAATTCGGTCTCAAATCTCTTAGCGAAAACCATTTTTACAAACTGGGACCATTTTTGTAATCTAAGTCAAAAATTTCCATATAGCGTTAAACGCCTAGAGGTATGCAACGCCCTACAAATGTTCCGTGATTCATTCAATCTTGTTCGATTTATACTCCATTATCAAAGTTACCCCAAAACAGAAAACCGACTTTCGATCATATGAAAATTTATATGTCCATTCAGAATAAATCTTTTGGCAATCTATCAAGTGCAATCGATAGCTAGGATTTCAGTACTTGTTTTAAAAATATAAAATATAATTCTTTGAATAAATATTGAAGTTTTCTTCGAAAAAACTATCAAAGTTACCCCGTTTTACGGTACAAAGAAAGTATTACCGTAGTGCGACGAGTTATGCTGCAATAACACAAAGTGTCGTACACGGATGCTTCTGAAAGGTTGCAGCTTATCAGCAAGATATTTTGGCCATCTTAAACAATGTTGTGTAGCAACGTAATTTGAAGAAATTGTAAAAGGAACACCCCAGAAGTTGTCGTTGTAAGTGCGTTACTCTAGAATATCTGTTAAGATTGAATATCCAGCGTACGCAGTGGTTCAAAGCAACTCTTAAACGGTCATAATCTGAAGCCGAAGAATTTAAAATCAATTCTAAACCATACAAAAAATGAGGCAACAAAAGCGATTTGAACAATCGTAGTTTAGTAGAAACGGCAACCATAGAAGCTGTAAGTTTTAAGTGACGAAGACCTGCGTAAATTTTCCCGCATTGTGAGTTCACTTGGACATTCCATTCAAGATTATTTTGGAATATCACTCCTAGGTTAGAAGCTTTTTCGGCATATTGTATGATTTCATCGTTGATCAACACATTAGGTAAAGGTGAACGAGCCTGTTGCCTAGAAATAATCATGATGACTTTCGTCTTAGATGGATTTATCGGAAGAAGATTTTTCTCAGACCATTCTTGAACCCGCTTAAGATCAGAATTTATCAGTTCTGCTACGCTTTCTAAATTGGTATTAGCCGTGCAGAAATAAAGTTGCACATCATCTGCAAACATGTGTATTAGACAGAACTTCAGAACGGATGGCAGATCGTTAATAAATAAAGAGAAAAGCAAGGGACCCAAGACGGACCCCTGAGGTACACCTGAAAGAATAGTGATTGGATTAGAGAGTTCACCGTTAGCATCTACCACTTGCGTACGTAGATTTAAATATGATTTGATTAATGTTACAGCATTACGATGACAGTAAAATTAAGTCGACAGCTTATTCAAAAGCTTAACATGTGGTACTCGATCAAAAGCTTTTGAAAAATCAATAAGAAGTAAATAAGCTACACCTTTCTTATCAATGGTTTGATGAATATCATCATGAACCTTGAGTAGTGCGGTAGTTGTGCTTCGCCCTGCTCTAAATCCGGATTGGTACGGACTAAGAAGTTCAAATCGTTGAACAAAGCCTTGTATTTGAATTTTTAAAATCTTTTCAAAAGCCTTAGAAAGCGAGCTCAGAATGCTTATTGGGCGAAGATTGTCCAACCTGTTACTCTTTGGTTTTTTACGAATTGGCAAGACCTTTGCAGCTTTCCATGCTCGAGGAAACTTTGATATCGAGTAAGGGAAAGTTAACTGTACAATGTAATCAGAATATTTCGAATATTCACCTGGCAGTGCCGTGTAAAAATCTTTATTTTTTATAATTGCTCGAAAGAGGTAGCTCATCAGCAAAGTTGTAGATAATAAAAGTTGATATTTTTCTATAGACGCATCACGCATTTGTTTATGTTTATATCTGTGATCAGCTGACCTACAGTGTTACCAGGGTTTGGTTGCGTAACTGCGAACTTTTTCCCCGTGAAAACATTTGCCCCAAATTACTCTACAGAGGTTGGATTGTAATGAAGACACGGTGTCTTTTTTATGTAACTCTATAACAAAAAAAAATATATATATATATCGGCATGTCATGTCTCATGTTTGGACCGATGATGGCGAAGACCTTCCTCTTTCATTTGCTGCTAAAATCAAAATAATCCATCGGGGGGTCTAGTGTCTAGAATGAACTTTTTGTTTTAAGCTTTGTTGTTTGTAATATCATTTCAAATACACCATAAATCAATAAATTTAGGTAAGGTGATCTGTTGAAACGGATTTAGATAAAAATGGTGCAAAAAGTTAGTGTCAATATCTTGTTGACTATACTGTAGACCTGAAAATTCACAAGCATGGGTCCGAGTAGTCCTCCTCTCCTTTGCTTTCATACATTGTTGAATTAGTATTGTTTTCACAACTAAGTTTGTCAAACAATCTATTTTAAAACTTGGTTTGTAATTCAAAAGCCATATTCATCTTCCCGGCTTGGTTTAGGGACAACAAGTTGAAAGACAAAAGGTCGAAATGACAAAAAGTCGAAAGACAAATGGTCTAAAGAACAAAAGGTCGAAAATAATTTGCATTTTTGGAAATTTGTTTATCTTTGAAATAAGATTTTTAACCTGTTGCCCCCTTTTTATTCCTCTTCTACCTTTGGCCCTTTCGACATTCCAACATTCGACCTTCTGTCCTTTCGACTTTTTGTCATAGATACCAGAATATGGACAAGTTCTTATTTGTGCCAATGACATAAATTCAGTATTCCAACCCAATTGTCTGCATAGAAGTGCAATGTTGACACAATTATCTTTGTTTGTTGTGGAGATTAACAGAACATTGTTTTTGTTTGCTATGGAAAAGAAAACAAAAACAGAATTTCTTACAAATACACACTTCCTTGTTAAATTTACGTTAGGAAAAGTGCAAATGAATTCTAACAAACATCGATATGTTCCATTCATTAAAAATCTACCGGCGAAAAAGCTATCGTGTGATTGTTGCGGCACGCAGCAAGCCCCTCGGCTGGCTTTGGATCACACTGGCTACCACAGTGCATTGGTAGGGAATAGATGTTGGTAGCAGATAAGAAACAATGATGACATAATTTGGAAACGTTCCGTCAATCGTGATGATAAGCAAAATTGATCACTTCACAGTTATAGTTGCTATTGTGGGAAATTTATTATCGATTATTACTGAACTAATTTACATTGAAGTTGAAAATTAAAAGTTGAATTACTATTACTATTACTATTGAATACGGTAAGAAAGTGTAGAATATCCTTATCCTTAAGACCAAGGGTTTAATATTAGATTTGTTTTGCGTTTAGAATCTGGCATTTCGAGATAGCGTCAAATTGTACCCAATCAGGATCGTTCCATTGCATTGGTAATTCGAACACAGGAAATAAGTATGCATTAATTTCTTCTCATAAGATAGGTGAATGATCGAATGTCTTTTGTATAGCTGAAATATTGGCAAGCCACTTTAGCAGTCGGAACAACGTAGTCCCCATCACACGGTAGAACACCAAAATTGTAAGTGTAGGTTGTTACGAATGTGAATGCTAATTGTTAAATCAATAAACTTATTCCAGCTTAAAGCGATCAATCACACATCCCGTGTTTAGCTACAAAGATTTGGTGCCTCTCCGTACAGTGATAGTGTTCGTAGCATTTTGCTTGGAGACCTCAATAAGAAACTGTAATGTTCAGTTCTGCCATAGTTTTAACAGAGTTGTACGGAGTTCAAACACTATAACATAAAACATAAATAAATTCAATCAGGTTCATGAGCTTAATAACGAAAATAGCCAACTCATACGAAGCTTGAACAAACATCTCAGCTGAACCAGAAAAGTTACCAATCACATAAAAAAGGAGAAAAAACTGTGAATTTTAGTGCAACAAAACTTGGATTTATGAAACAATTATACGCATATCAATAAAATTCATCTCAAATCGTCTAATAATGACAATTTCAAATTTCCCCGAAGTTTTGGAGTGTAACATTTTTTAAAAACGAAGGAAATTAGAAAAACTTTTAAATATTGCAAAATCTACTTGTTCGTGCATTATATAATTGATTGTCTTTCATGTTCATCATTGATCAAGTAAATGAAATAAACCCCTAATTTACAAATACTTACAGCTGTTCAACCAAATGCATTGTTTGCTTGTTGGGCTTTTTGATTTGGTATATTTATATAACGATGAATCTAACTACCATGATTTTCCTACTAGTGTAACATTAGCATTTCGTGTGTTTTGTTGTTTATCGTATTTTTGTATTTGTGTATTTTTTTCCTAGGAGTTATATGCGATTCTCAGCTTTGAAAAAAGGTGCTCCCAACAAACATTTTTACTGAGAATTGAGCAAGTATTTTTTTTAGCTGATTAGAGCATAAATCGAAACTCAAAAACAGTAACCCTTTATTTTAGATGTTTTTGCTGAATTATAGGGACCTCCTGTAAACTTTTGAAACCCGTATGGAAATCTCTTGAGAACATTGATTTGTTTTCATACTTTTATGCATTAAAGAAAACTAGCGTTGAAAAAAAAACTTATTAATAAATGTTATCGTCAAATGGTCCGTAATATCAAATAATGTTATCTGTGTCATATATATTGCTTTCAGATTTATTTTTAAAATGAAATCAAAGAATTCAATCAAAATAAATCGAACTGCGTGCAATTACTCAATGCTGAAACGATTATCCCAAATTAAATTTGATGCAATAACCGTGTACAGTTTCCCTCTCACACAAGCTTCTACATGAACAGGCATAACTGCACGTCCAACGGAGCGTCTTCTTCTTCTTTCTGGCGTTACGTCCCAACTGGGACAAAGCCTGCTTCTCAGCTTAGTGTTCTTATGAGCACGTCCACAGTTATTAACTGAGAGCTTTCTTTGCCAATTGACCATTTTTTGCATGCGTACATCGTGTGGCAGGTACGATGATACTCTATGCTCTGGGAGTCGAGAATGTTTCCAACCCGAAAAGATCCTCGACTGGTGGGATTCGAACCCACGACCCTCAGCTTGGTCTTGATGAATAGCTGCGCGTTTACCGCTACGGCTATCTGGGCCCCCAACGGAGCTATAAATCTTAAACGATAATAATACACTTCTGCATACCTAAAGACAGTAGATGGATCACTCTTCGTCCTGGATGTTGCTTCCATTCATTCATCCGTCCACGCTTTTGACCAGTGACCGCGCTTTTCTGGATCACTTTTGCGTAATAATAGCCCACCGAAATGGACGGCAATTCTGCTCTTGATTCTAGCTGAGAAGGAAAAATAATGTTCTTGCGGCACGTTTGACCTCGCGAGAGACATTTGGGAATTCGCGGTCATTTGATTTACCGCTATCTAACAAATAAAATAGAGGCTTCACTGTAAGCTATGATGAGTTTGGAAGAATGAAGTGCATGGATCCAATCTATGGCGTTTATAATGGACTATTAGATGACCTATATGATTGTTACGGAAAACGCGTTGTGTGTATAAAAGATCTCCATTCATATGATTATTTTAAATAGAAAATCTTCAATGATCTACTTGTTTTGTTAAGTTCTGCGAAGAACATTTTATAAAACTTTTTTCTTTGATTTCGATGCCATGGATATGTCGGTATTAGTTTGAAATATGCAAGTATTTTACTACCTACCCCTCTTCCAGTACTTAAAATTCTACTACAAAACACTTTTGGATGACTTCCACTCGAAAGCGATCAAATTAATGATTGCTCAGCGATGCAAGATTAGTTTCGTTTTACTACCCAGATGACGCCAATGATAATACGAAGACACTTTTTCAAACCATGTCATCTTTGATTTTTTCTAGTCAACCAAATCCAATACAATGAGTAGGTATTAGATTGTATCTTTCAATAACGATGGCAAACGTTGACGAACCGTGTGTTAGGTATGGGAAAATAGGCTACGATGAGGGAGGGGATGTCAAAATTTGGCCAAAAAATGCTACGTTATTTATGGACGTTGTCTTAAGGGTATTGGGGGCATAAAGAAAATAGGGGTGAAAGGGACACTCCCTATTTTTTGAGAATTAATATTTTTCATCAAAACTTAATGCACTTCATTGTATTTACATTAATATGAACTTTTCAGCGGTATAAAAATAGGTTTTTATGCAACAAGTTAGAAAATTAGCATTTTTTTTTATAACGAGTACATTTATCCAACGAGGCTTGCCGAGATAAATACAACGAGTGCTGGAACAATCTAATTTGCAATATTTTGTTGCAATTCCTTTGCATACACGCATACTTTTCATCAAAAGGATGGCCACCATAAGGGCCTACTTATTTTATCAGTAGAAACAGTGCTGAAAACTGCTACTATTTTAGCACTACTAACGGTGCTGAAAAGTAGCATTTTTTGGTACTAATTTTGAAGTACTTAACTTCTGAGAGATCTGAATCTTGTCCATTGCAATTCGTAGATTAACTGCACTTCTCAAAAATTTGATCAACAATTTTCTGATTTTACATATATTGGGCAATCCATAACCGACTCAGGTGAACCAATAGAAATATAAGTAGTAGAACGCTAGTGACGTTGTTATCACAAAGCTAAATTACTTTATTTATACTTATTGTTGTTTGCGGTAACTCAAAGTTACCAAAGCATACTTAGCAACGATGATCCATATCACCGCCAACCTAGCAAAGAAAATCAATCCTTGACGTCGCCTTCCTTGTTAAACATCCAATCCGCATTTGGTGTGCCCCATTTGATATTTGCATTTCAAACGCACACAGCAATATTATTGAGGCTATCGATTGTTGGTTTAGTGCCATGTTGTAGAGAATGTTTTATTTTGGTTAAAAATCGATTTGACATTTATAGACCCGGTACTCAAGCTGTCAGAGCGTGGCAAACTTGATGTTGGTCACATGAACAGTCGCGACATTAGCATTCTAAGGCTCGTCCAGTGGACGTAAAAGAGGCATTAGATTCATTTCCAAAATGTCCGAAACTTTGCTTCATGCTCTTGAAAGCAATTTGACACATGAGGAATAACTGTACAATAGTTGGAAACTGCATGCGATGTCTTAATGGGTCCATCCCCAAATTTAAAATAAAGATGGAAGTATAGTATTGATGAGAGCGTGAAAATTTATGACATACAAATGCATCACAGCCTACATGATTGAAACAAATAGTCGATGTTTTGGCTGAATGCCCGTGTGGCTCTTCTTGAAATATGTTTACATTTATGAGGTTTAATCACCGCATGACTATATTATTATGAAAATTTATTGGCTTTTTTCGGTGAATACAATACCTATACTCAGAGTGGAAGGGAGTAACGAAAGTAATGAAATGGCAAGATGGAAAAAATCCAATATTGAGGATTTTGCCCTCTAACACTGTTCGACAAAAAAAGTCGATCTGAATGCACTGAGACCGGACACTCCGGGCTTGAAAGTATAAAAATAAACAAAAATAATGGCGTTTTCAGAATGCTCGTGTCTGCCCCAGGTCATTTTTAAAATATACTTGAACTTTTTGCATTTTTTATTTAAAAATCTAATCTAATCAATAAGTGTTTTATATTCAGGACAGCGGAATTCATGTGCCATATAATGTTTTCAACTTTAAATACAATATGAAGAGTTGTAATAAGATTTGCAGGGAGCCCTCCCACCTTTTTTGTACCCTCCCCATTTTTAAAGTATCGCAAATGATGGAATATTTGATATACAGGGGGTTGTCAAAATAACTGGAACAGGCAAAAATTGGGCCAACTTTGGAATGCTGTAACTTTGACAAAAAATGACCGATTTCAATTCTTTAAGAAGTAATGGACGGGTCAACTAATCTAGTTTTGAGGTGCATCCACGGAGATGAACTATGACCTCCGGATACCGTGGATAATCCGGATTTCCGGAAGCATATCTTATGCAGTAAAATTATGACGTGATTTTAGCAAAGGTCTCGGCTAAAAAATCAAAATTTTACTACACATGAAGATAGAAGATCAAATTCTGAAGCGATTGGTGCGCCAAGTATTAAGATCGGTCCAGAAACAATCAATATATGGCCATTTCCCTGGAATCGGTGCCGGTAGTGGATCCGAATTGGGATCAAACAATTTATTCACTCAAAATATATCGCGCAATATTGTTTTCTCCCTAGCTCATCATAAAATATCCTATTATAAATTGAAAATGAGTCTTGTAAGATTTGGCCACTCATGGTGCCGCCAAGTGCCCGGGGGAACCTTGCATAGGGGACATTTCGATTTTGACACCAAAGCAGATCATGCGACGGCTCATTCTTCATGTCTTGTCGTAAATAGAGCAACTGTAGAGGAGAATTCTAAGTGAAATTCTTGAAAAATTCTTAACAAATTCATTTAAAGAATTTCGGAAGTTATTCCCGAAGGTATCGTCAGAAGTATCTTTCATTATATGTTAGAAGATACCCTCAAGAAATCCATTAAAAATCCTGGAACAATGCTTGAAGGATTTACCTCTAAAAACTGCCTTGATACCTGAAAAAACTCTTATAAATAACTTTGGGCGATCACTTGAAAAATTTCTTGAAGCAATCACTTAGAAACTTCTATTAAACAACCTCGTGAAAAAAAATCCAGAAGAATCCAATACGATTTTTTTGCAAAAAATCATAGAGAAATATCTAGAGGATTTCTTTCCACATAAAATGGTTGAGGAAAATTATAGTACTGTTCGTTTAGTTGAGGAAAGATTCTCGTGCACAGTTTCAACGTGGAAAAATAAATACTCACACGTCAGTTTATATGGCACTTTCATAGAAGCACGCTCCTTGCATTCAATGTACAATCCAATCCAATGCGTTACATGTACGTTACTTGTTGGTTTTGTCAGATACGACGCCATCCAATATATGGCAAACATGGTGGGAGAATATTTTGGTGTGACAAAATTATTTAGGTGTGAGTCTATTAGAGGGCAAAATCCTCAATAAAATTAGAAATAAATTAAGCATGTACACTACCCACCATAGGTATGGTATCGCATCACTTAGTAATGCAACACTCCAGTTGAATATTGCAGCACCTTCCAAAAAGTTTAGCATCACCTAAAAACAATAATATTTATGATGTAATATCTCAGAATCCTTACTTCCTACAAAGTTGTGATCTTGGGCAAAGTTGTTCAGCAACCTTATGGCGTTTATTAGGTGAAATTTTTAATGCGTAATTTTGCCGTTACGTGGCACTAGGTGCATGTAACTTGGTAAATTTCATTATACTCTAGCTTATGATCCTGAGTACCTAGAAAGTACGTGTCTTCAGCAAAATAGTTAATAAGATTGAAAGCAATTTGAAAAAGTACTGTTTAGTTAGAAATTTTGCCGCTACGTGCCGCTAGCGTGCATGTCATTTGGTAATGTTCTAGCAGGCTCTAGCTCATGATCCCGACTACTTAGAAAGCTCGTGTCTTCAGTGAAGTTATTCAGAAGCTTGAGAGCAATTTGAGAAAACACTGTTTGGTGTGCATGTTATTTGATCATATTCCAATAGATTTTAGCTCATGATCCCGACCGCTTCGAAAAATCGCGTCTTAAGCAAAGTTGTTCAGAAGCTGGAAAGCAATTTGAGGCAGCACTATTTAGTTAGCAATTTTGCCGCTACTGAGTCTGTTGAAATATGACTAAATAACATACACACTAGCGCCACGTAGCGGCTAAATTGCTAACTAAACAAAGCTGCCTCAAATTGCTTTCTAGTTTCTGATCAACTTTGCCGAAGACAAGAACTTTCTAGGTGGCCAGGATCATGGGTTAGAGTCAACTGGAATATGACCAAATAATATGCACACTAGCGACACGTTGCAGCAAAATTGCGCATTTAAACTTCACCTAATGAACACCATAAGTGCTGAACAACTTTGCTGAAGACCGCAACTTTGCAGGAAGTAAGGATTTCGAGATACTGCATCATGAATATTATAATTTTTAGGTGATGCTAAACTTTTCGGGGTGCTGTAATATTCAACTGGGGTGTTGCAATATTAAGTGATGCGATTCCATACTTATGGAGGGTAGTGTATATCGGGAGCTATTTCCATTGAAGTATTTTCGGAGAATTCCTTTAGAAATTCGAAAGAAATCCTTTGAAAACACTTGGCAGAATGATCTAAAATGTTTTACAGATATCCCAGATTGGACATTGAGGGATTTCTAAGAGAAATGTATAGAACAAGTGCAACAGAAACGATTGGTTCAATTACATCAAACATTTCGCTTGTGATTGTTCCACAAATTTATCGAAGAAATCATTCAGCCCTCTTATATCCAACCCCGCCGTTACATGGGGTACTCTTTGGAATTTTGTGTATTTTTTCATAGCTCGGAAATCAAAATGATTTTATTTTTGGCCTTAACCTTGACTCATAACACGCATATAAGAAAAGATTTTTATGACTTTTGAAACTTCTTTGTATTTTTGAAAATTGTTTGAACAATTTGTATTCTTGTATAACCTACAAATGCCTAGGGTTCATTTAACGTGTAATATAAAAAAAGTACCTTTAATATTTTTCTACGATCAATCAATCAATCAAAATAATTACTTACCTGTTTTTACGTTAATAACACGAAAATTAAAAATATATCCAGAAAAAATAAAAATTTAATGTTTTTAAAGTACCGTACAAACTTGAATTTTCATTATTGCTAAGAATCAGTAGCTAGAAGAGGCTTCAAGTAAAAATGAAAATGGATAGGGATGTTCAAAAATAAAAATTAAAAAAATCAAAAAGCAAAATCCTTAGATTTGCGAAAAAAATAAATCTGGGCAAACGTGTTTAGAACGATTTCCTGGGCAAAAAACTGGTACAATTTTTAAAATTATTCCTGGTATGATGCTTGGAGAATCTTCTGTTTGAATAATTGGTTCCTAAAATGTTTAATGAATTCTCGTTTTAATTCAATTATACGAAAGAGCATGTTCTTGCAACTACTTTAGCAAGTTTTCCCGCTCAAATAACGGCTATATCATTTTTTAACTTCAATTTTAAAAATGGTTCCAAATATCAACCTTGACACTTGTGATCTTGTTTGACATTCACTTTTTCGACAAAAATGCCACAGGGCATATAGTTTTAACACTGGGGTTGTTCCTAACTGCCATTTCGGAAGGGACACGGAAAACAAAATATACCCGAAATTCGAGTTTAAACCAAGGGGTGTGACAAAATCTCAAAAATCATAAAAAAATGTTTTTTGTACTTTAACCAATGAAAATCATTTCAAAATTGAGTAAACATGTGTTTCTTCCCTAAACTTAAGCGTTTGGTAATAAAATTGAGACAGGGCTTTAGGACCCTATTCTAATATTCGTACATGAATTATGAAGGAAGCCCTGGAAAACAATCCGATGAAATTCTTCTAGTTATCCATCTAGTAGTAGACTACATGTACGAATTTCTAGAAGAATCTCTGCAGAAATTCCTAGAAGAACTAGTGGAGTAATCTGAAGGAAAATTATTGAATTCCTGGAAATTCCTGACTAATGCCAATTGAGATCAAATCAATCATTTCAATAAGAGGAAAAACAAGTAGGGGTATCATGATATTGAATTTGGAAAAAAACTGAAGAGCAATTATCAAATAAAATCCTGCTGTTGGAATTGCTATGAGTATTATTCCACGGGCGATGTTTGCCATCAAAGTTTCCAATTACAAAATTTTTAAACTGATTGATTGTCGATTACCGGAAATTATTTTGCAGTAGTTGCACTTACTGTCCAGTGTGTTGAAAAGGCAAATAGGCTTCTATGAAAGTGTCAAGCTGTGTATTAGAAGAAACATCCAAAACTTTAAAAACTTTGGTTTGATATGATGAAAAAAATTTATGTGTACTTTCATTTCAGGTTACGTTTCAGTTATTACTGCAATATGTTTGATATTGACTGCTAAAAAACTAATAATTCAATTTATAATAGCTGGTCCTCTTAACCATTTACAGATTGAGCACTTCAATTAGTGATGAATAAAATTTTGGTCATTTGCAGCTGATTCTAACATTTCCAATTTAAAAAAAATCGTGTCTTCAGTACAAACACCAAACGATTCAACGGATTAATTTCCTCCAGCCAGCAGCGTGAATCAGCTATCAATTAGTTATCCTGAGCCGACAAATCTCCGTATCCGATCGTTGGGTAAACGCAAACAAAACGGAAGAAAAGGAACATCTTAGAACGGGCTCGGCTGGGAAGAATGGAATTACGGCGAAAGAAATATGCAATATCCTGCCTTGCACTTCGGGCTCTCCACTTCATGCCAGGCCAGGGTCATAAATTATACACATCCGAGAGGAAAACGTGCCTGCTTGTTCGATGACGGAGCGGAGCATCCTCTCAGCTCGAGTTCTAAGGGGTGGGGTTTCACGCGAAAATGCAGACGCGGGAAGGTTAGTTAGGCATCCAAAGTACAGTGTTGCATCAAGAAGTGCAATCTTCTTGGAATATTCATCGAATCGAAGACACGAAGGCAGTTTGATGTCGTTTTCGTATCCATATGTTGAAAATCTTTAAAATACAAAGTTGTTATAGTTATGGACTTCTAGATACAGCTATGATTTGATGACATGCAAAATCTGTAAAAATACTTATGATGTTGGAATGTTTTCCGATGAAGGTACGCAAAGCACTTTTTGATTCTACGCTTTCCGATGTAGCAATCAGCGTGGATATAGAATGAAACGTGAAGATAGTTTTTCATCGCCATCCATCGGTCCCATTACTTGGTTCCGAACAACCGAAGACAACTCGATGGCAATGGACTGACTGGTAGAATAAATAAGCAGTGAGCAAAAAAAAAGCCATCAGCACAAGCGGAAAAGGCTCTTCAAAAGAACAAACGATCGAGCTTCGTCGTCGTATAGCTCTGTGTTGCGACGACCTCCATCTCCATCAACCGACGATCCACCTTCCCGAGAGGACCGACCGGAGGAATAGGCTCTCGAAGAAATGCGCGAAAAAGTGGAAACAAAGAAATGGGATAATGGATGGAATGTGCGGTAAAATGTTTCGAGGAGATGTGTCCTGGTCAGAGATATCTCATGTACAGTAAAGTATTTGTAATTTTGATTTAGTTTTCAAATTTGTGTTTCCTTCATCTGCAAGCTTAGTACACTCTCGTGCAAAAGTTTGAGTTCAAATCGCTCGAAAATGGTAACCTATTAACTATCTTTGATACCTGATATCGTACCGTTGGAAATAACTGATTAGCAGAAAGCTTAAAATAAGAAGATCAGGAACGTTGGCCTATTATTTCTTCAAATTAGTGTCTTTGAAAACGTGAGGAAAGGCACAAGTTGGTCATTGTGACTGCCATCTTTGGATTCAGAGATCTTTCACTTCATTGCCTTAGAAGCTATTTTCCACACTGAGAATTCTAATGATTTATGACCACAAGGCAGGGCTGGTAGCTGAGTGTCTTTAAAATAGAAACTCAGGAGATCTGTAGCCATTTCTTTTGGAATATTCTTTGAAATATCTTTCGTTATTTCTTTTGGAATTCTTTACAGAGTTTTCTTCGGATTTCTTTTTGGAATTTCTTCGGAATTGCCTTTAGAATTTCCATTGAAATTTCCTTAGGAATTTTTTTTCGGAATTTCCATAAAAATTTCCTTTCAAATTTCCTTTAAAATTAACAAAGGAATTTCTTCGGAATTTCTTTTCAAATTTCCAATAGCGTGGATAGGAAATTTCCTTTGGAGTTTCCATTGAAGTTTCCTTTGGAATTTACTTTAGAGTAAAGTGGGGTAAAAGTTCGAGTGGGGTAAGAGCTTCTTTTTATGATTTCCAGCTCAATTCAAAACAAATCTTATAAATGTCATGGTGGTTCAAATGCTATTCAAGTAAGATACTTTCAATCCAAATATCATAAAAATCGATTGAGATTTGGAAAAGTTATGGCTATTTGTTGTTTTTCGACGTGAATATTGTAATTTTTGGTCAAACTTTCGTTGCATGGAACCAAATGAAGATAAAATCTTTTTGAATATTTCATGTAAGGGCGTTTCTAGGCCTATCATAAGGTTGCTTTGAGGTGTATTAGTTTTTGCATAGATGCTTGAAAACAATTTTTGGCCCATAGTGGGGCAAAAGTTCGAATCAGCGGGGCAAAAGTTCGACCCATGTATAAAATCACGGAAAAATTTGCAAATTGCCTAAAATCCACATATATCTTCAAATTGAGTAAAATTTGTCTGATCGTGTGAAAATTTTCACCAAAATTTTACATTTCCACATAGTTTTGTGAAAAACTGCTTTTTTTGAGTATATTACAATTAACCCGGTTTCGGGCAATTTTTTATTGAAAATTTAGTGTGTATTTTTCGTCAAACTTAAGTTTACGGCTGGTGTAAAGTATGCCTATCATAAAAGGATCGATATTTTGTGTTTTAGCCAGCGAACTTTTGCCCCACACTAGATTCGAACTCTTGCCGCACCTGTGGGGCAAAAGTTCGAATAAGACAATTAATTTTGAAACTGTTATAACTAAAAATGAGTAAATATTTTGACACAAGTTTGTTCATCAAAATTATAGCCAATATATTGACGCTTCACTGTATGGTATTTGTTTTGTTTCAATTGCTATTAAGTGTAGAACTAGCCCTCGTGTGTTAAAATACACTCTAATAAAGACTTAAAAAAAAAAAAAAAATTCAATTGCTATTGTTTTCCTGATTATACCACTAAGGTCGAACTTTTGCCCCACCTTACTCTATTTGTTTTTCGGAATATTCTTTCATTCCGGAATTTCCGTTGCAATGTTCTTAGAAATTTCCTTTGAAATTTTTTTGGAATTCCTTCGAAACTTCCTTTAAAATTGGCATAGGAATTTCCTTTTGAATTTCCCTCAGAATTTCCTTCGGAATTCCTTTTGAATTTTCTTCGGAATTTTCTTCGGAATTTTCTTCGGAATTTTCATTGAAATTTTCTTAGAAATTCTCTTCGGAACTTTCTTTATTTTTTTTCGGAATTACCTTTGGAATTTCTTTTGGAAATTCCTTTGAAATTTCCTTAGGAATTTCCTTTGAATTATCGTTCGGAAATTCGTTTGGAATTTCTTTTGGAATTTTCTGTGGAGTTTCCTTTGAAATTTTGTGATCTCCATAGAAATAAATCAGAATTTCCTTCGGAAATTTTTAGAATTTCATTTGGGATTTATTTTGTAATTTTTTTCCGAAATTTCCTTCCAAATTCCTTTTTGAATTTCCTTTGGAATTTCCTTCAAAATTTGTTTTGATATTTACTTCGGAGTTTCCTTTAAAATTCGCTTCATATATTTCTTCAGTATTTTTTTTTATTTACCATTGAAATCTCCTTTGGAATTTGCATTAAAATTTCCTTGAAAATTTTATTTGGAATTTTCTTTAAGTTTTTTTTGGAATGTCCTTTGGAATTTCTTGCGGAATTCCATTTGAAGATTTTTTTCTGAATTTCCTTCTCGAATTTCCTCTGGAATTTCATTCGAAATTTATGCAGGAATTTCTTTCGGTATTCCATTCGAAATTTTTTTTGAAATTCCTTCCGAATTTTCTTCTAAATTTGCTTTTGTATTTACTTCGGAATATCCTGTTTCCGCATTCAAATTTCTTCAAAATTTCCTTTGGAATTTCTATCAGAGTTTGTTTTGGAACTTTGTTTGGAGTTTTCTTCGGAATTTCTTTCGGATGAGAGTCCATTCAGGAAGTTCCTATTAACTCAGGATTTTTTCCTGGAATCCTTTCAGAATTTATTTGGAAAAACCACTCATTGCATTCCATTTGAAGTTACTCCACAAATTTGTCTGGATGTTCCAGGAAAATCCTTAGGATTTTCTCCTTATATTTCTTCCGTAAATTGTTTCATGAATTACTCTAGGGAATGCTTTCAACTTTCCATCAGTAATCCTTCCGCCATTCTTCAACAAATTTCTACAGGCATTATGTTGGAAATTCCTCCAAGAATACCTTAGCAATTACTCCAAAGATCCTCCAAAAATTAATCCAAAAATACTCCTTCTGGATTTCCGCAGTGATTTTTCCAAGGAATTCCTCCAAGGACTTTTTCTACAATTTCACAGACAATTTTTTAACCGTTCTTTTTGGTATTTCTCTAGAAGGGAACTCCTAGATGAAACCTTAGAGCATTTTCTAGTAAAAATTTCTAGAAACTTTCCGAAAATTTTCCTTCAAGAAACTTCAAAGGAAATTCCGGAGGGAAACCGAAGGGAAGTCCAAAGAAAATTCTGAAGTAAATCATGGAAGTTCCAAGGATTTCCTAATCACGAAAGGAATTTCGATGAAAATGCCGAAAGAAATTAAAAGAAAAGAGAAATTTCAAAGGAAATTTCGATGGAAATTGCGAAGGAAAATTCAAAGGAAATTCAAACAAGTGCCGAAGCAAATTACAATAGGGAAATACAAAAAAATCCACAGATATTTCCGAATTTTGGAGAAAATCATGAAAGTTCCATACAAGTTCCTAATTCCGAAAGAAATAACAAAGAAAATTTTCAAGGAAATTCCGATGGCAGTTTCGAAGAAAATTCAGATTGAAACGAGGAAATTCCGAAAAAATCCGAAAATAATAATAATAATAAATTTCGAAGAAAATTCCAAATCAATATCAAACGAAATTCCTAAGAAATTTCTTACGAAATTTAGGAAAAAACTCCAAAGGAAATTCCGATGGAAGTTCCAAAGAAAAATTTGATGGCAGTTCCAAAGGAAATTCCGATGAAAATTCTGAAAGAAATCTCAAAGGAAATGTTGAAGGAAGTTTCGAAGGCAATATAACAGGCGAAGGAAATTCCAAAGGTTGTTGCGATGGAAATTCCTAAAGAAATCTCAAAGGAAATTTCAAAGAAATTTTCAAAGTAAATCCCTAAGAAAAATCAAAATAAAATCCACATATATTTCCAAATTCCGAAAGAAATCAAGGAAGTTCCATACGAGTTCCTAATCCCGTAGGAAATTACAAATACATTTTTGAAGGTAATTCCGACGACAGTTTCAAATGAAACTCAGATGAAAACGCCGAAGCTAGATCCAGCTGCAATTCCGAAAAGAAATTCCGAAGAAATTTTCAAAGGAAATTGCGAAGGAAATGCCGAACGAAAATCCGAAAGAAATTCAAAAGTATATTGCGAAAGCAAATTCCGAACTAAATCGCGAAGGTAATTCCAATGGATGCCGATGGAAATGCCGAAGGAAAATTCAAGGACATCCAAAAGGAATATCAAGGAAAACTCTGAAGGAAATTCTAAATCAATTTCGAAGGAAATTCCAAATTAATATCAAACGATATTCCTAAGAAATTTTGAAGGAAAATACAAAGAAAAACTCCTAAGGAAATTCCGATGGAAGTTCCAAAGAAAAATTCGAAGGAAGCTCCAAAGGAAATATCGATGGATGTTTCAAAGGAAATTCCGATGAAAAGTTCAAAGAAAATTCTGAAGGAAATCCCAATGGAAATTCAGTAGGAAGTTCCGAAGGAAATTTCAAAGACAAAAAATCCGAAGGAAATTCAGAAGGAAATTTTAAAGGCATGTCCAAAGAGATTTCCGAAGAAAAAATCCACAGGAAACTCAGAATTCCGAAGGAAATACCAAAGAAATTAAAAAAAAAAATGCGAAGGAAATTCCAAAGAAAAAAGAAATTCTAAAAGAAAATCGGAAATAAATTGAGAAGGAAACTCAAAAGAAAATTTAAAAGAAAATGCCGATGGAAATTCCAAAGGCAAGAGAAACTCCGAAGGAAAATCAGATAGAATATCAAAAAGAAACTCCAAATAAAAAGAGATCCAAAGGAAACACGATGGAAATACCAAAAGAAAATTCAAAGGTTATTCGTGAGCAACAAATTCCGAAGGAAATTCCAAAGTCATGTCCAACGACAATCCCGAAAAAACATGCACATGAAATTCCGAAGGAAACCTTCAAAGAAAATTAAAAAAAAATTCTGGAGCAAATTCGGGTGGAAGTTTCACTGGAAATTTCAAAGAAGTTCTGTCCAACGAAAATTCCGGAGGAAATTTTAAAGAGCTTTTGAAGGAAACTCATAGATACACTACCAGAAGGAACTGCCGGAGAAACTACCCAGAAGAACTTCCGGAGGAACTTTCTGATGGAACTACCAGTACGTACTTTTGCGATAAACATCTGGAAGTGAAGGATTAAAAAAAAAATCTTACTAGAGGAACTTACGGAGCTGTAAGATTTTGACAAAGAAAGGGTACCTAATCAATGAAATTCGGTAAGAATAAGAAGAAAATGAATCATAATATCAGCTCTCAAACAATATCACAATAATATCCAATGTGAACGGATTTCGTGATACAGGTGGGAATTTTTTTATTTCCATACGGGTTTGGGCCGAAGGGTCTCAGATTTTCATGAAACTTTTTCCACAGGCAGGGCTCATCAATATATGAATAAAAAAAATTGAGAAAAATTCAGGGTCGCCTATTTTCCCGGAAAACTCAGTTGGAATTTTTTTGTTTTCCCCTGACACTACTTACTTTGAAAAATCATAACTCAAGAACGAAGCATCATAGAAACAAAGTTTTTTTTTATGAAAATGAAAGCAAATTTTCTCAGGAATAAAAAAAAAATATTAACTGGAAAAAGTTTTCCACAATATCTTCCACCGTTGAGAAAATTCGTAAAGAAAAGCCGGAAAAACAATGCTCCAACTCGTGGAAAATTTTCAAAAAAATATTTTTGAGAAGATAATTTCATAAGCTTTAATCTCTGAAATTTTTGAAATGTAATTATTTTCGTTTTTGAGTTATGGCCAATTTTGTAAAAAATGTGCAAATGTGCCATTTTGAGCCTTTTCTTTGAAAAATCATAACTTAAGAAAGAAGCATCGTAGAAACAAAGTTTATTTTATTAAAAAAAAGCAAATTTTCTCAGGAAGAAAAAAAAATAATAACTGAAAACAGTTTTCCACAAAATTTTCCACCGTTGAGAAAATTCGTAAAGAAAAGCCGGAAAAACTATGTTCCAATTGGTGGAAAACTTTCAAAAATATATTTTTGAGAAGGTAATTTCATAAGCTTTAATCGCTGAAATTTTTGAAATGAACTTTTTTTTTTCGATTTTGAGTTATGGCCAATTTTGTGGAAAATGACCATATAAGCCTTTTCTTTGAAAACCCATATTTCAATCGAAGCATCGGGAAAACAATGATTTTTTATCAAAGCAATTGCAAATTTTCTAAAACATCTGAAAAAAAAAGATATGGGATTGGTTTTAATGAAGTATAAGTCGTAATGGATGATATTTTTCATGAAAAATTACACCGCTAAGAAAAATTGAAAAAAAAACTGTTTCTGCCTCAATTTTCCATTACACTGAAAAGGGATTCTTTTTTTCTATGGAACAAATAAGATTATTTTTTTTTATACTACTTATTCAATTATTCAGTATATAACTTACATTTTCATCTTAATACTATTTATTTTTTCAACCGGGAAGATTGTCTTTGGTTGCTAACACCAGAAGATTTTCGTTTCTTTGTATTATTAAGAACAAAGCATGCTGTATTCTCTTGGTTTTCATGTGCATCTGAGAATTCACTAGCAAAAATGCTTCGTTCGTCTTTTGGTATAAATGAATGATATTTTTTTGTTCCAGGAATTGGAACAAGGTTAGAAAATCTTTCCTGAAGAAATTTTTCAGCCTCTGAATAGTCATTTTCAGTTGCATAGATAAATTCCCAATCTTTTTAAATTGGTCTTTCACCTTTTGCGACACAGCCCAGTAGAAAAATTCTTTGGCGTTATTAATTTCTGCTGACTTTCTAATACAAGCATCCCTAGCCATTCGCTTAATTAAGCCACCGATACCATCACAAGGACCTTTTCCATGTGAGGTTGGGAAAAAGTACCATTCTGCTTTAATTTCAAAATCATTTTCATGGTTGCATGCATTTTTGAAATTTGACATTAAGCGAATGGTAAGTAACAATTATTTACTTTATAATGTTTAGGGTTCTCAAAAGTGTACATTGAAGATGGAAAGCTAATCCCAAGCTGTATCTTGTGTTCCTTGTGCAACTTCGATTATTTTGGCCTATCATGGAGTAGCAATTACTAATTGTACAGTCAATCAATGTTTATGATTATGCTTATCATTTTCAAACAAAACTAAACAAGTGAAGGTCACAATCATCGCAGGATGCAGCTCATTTAGGAAAAAGTTTTATTTATTTATCATTCATATCTTCGACTTAGTCGTACAGATGGTAAAATATGGTGTAACGTTTTCACATCTCTCAACCTATTCTCGAAAACAACTTTCGACACATTAAAATCAAACAACACACTATCATTATGGAATGCCCTTACGCTAGCGGAAAACGGGTTATTTTGACCATAACTGGTTCTGTGGACAGGAATGGCTAGGAAGGGAAGGCTTCGTGGTGAAACATGGAAAAGTACCTCAGCAAGAAGCGTTGAACAATCCTGGTTGCTGGTTATGATGTTAAAAATGAAAACTTGTTGTGATTGTTCTCTTCTTTTCGAGAGAGTCTCTGGCATTGATCAGGATAGCTTGGGAAATTTTTCGGGTCTCTCCAAGGAAGACCTCTTAGTGCAAATCGCAGAAAACTCTTTTAATGCAATTTCTCATCGTAATATGCTGTTTTTTCTCACGCCAATCTGTCATGAAACGGCCTACTTTCCACCGAAGTATGCAGTGCGGGAATAGTAATTATACAACTAAAGCCAGTGCTGTAATGATTCATTACGCAACGCTTTCTCATTACGCAACACAACAACAACATGCAACAATTTTTCAGAAATTGTAATATAATAGTGAATGCATTCCGATTTAATTTCTGATATCCTCAAGTGGCCTTCTAGGAAATTGCAAAAAATGTTGTACGTAACTCGTTGCAGAACTCGGTTTTTACAGCACTCGTTGTAATTATCCTACTCGGCACTACTTGTTGAACAAATGTACGACTCGTGCTGTAAAAATCATCATTATGCAACTTGTTTCGTAAACTACTATTTTGCAATTTCTCATCGTAGGTAATAGGCTGTTTTCCATTACGCTAACCAGTCATGAAATGGCCTACTTTACCCCATTGTTGCTTAAGTCTATTACCCAACTGAAAAGCGTTTGGTAATGACTCATTTCTCAACGCTTTTCAGTAACGTAGTGAAGCACATGCGATTTATATTACTATCATTCTTAGAATAACGGAGAGGTCTCTGAATTTTCGTTCTTCGGATTTGTGTAATTATCATTATCTAGGCCTTGACAATTTGTCTATCGCACCTGATTCTGTAAACTGCTTCACTCAGGCAGCTCCAATTCTTGTTCCCATCCATCCGCCCCGGGGCAACGACGAACCGAAGACGGTGGCGTCCAGCAGCAAGCGAGCATCTTCGTTTTATACTCCCATCATCATCCATATGTGCCTACATACGTTCATGTTGGTATGTGCACAAGCAAGCAAGCGAGCGCATAAGGATAAATCTCATGAGCTTTTACTCGCTACGGATGGCACTCGATCGACTGGATAATAGGCCCAGCAGCCTCAAGCCAAAGCAGCGAGCGAGCAACGAACGCAACGCAACGCGACACCGACACCACATCACATCACGGCAGTTGCACAGAGCAGCGATATGTTCGCCGGACACTATCGGCCGCGATCATCGTATCGTTTTGCTGCTCGTCCGTTCGTTCGTTCGTTCTTTGGTTCGTTGATGCCTTCACGCGAAAGAACGATAGAATCGATTGAATGCCGGTGAACTTCTTCGGGGAACAAAGAAGAAAAGAAGTTACCACACATCACCACGGATAGCTAGCGAGATACGGCGAGAGCGCGGACGGAAGAAAGCACGCAGCAGTGGATCGCGCGGTCTTTGTTGGTTGGGGTGGTGATTGGTGAGGTGGTGGATGTAAGGGTAAGTGATAAGTATTTCGAATGATTCCGTCAAACAGCGTTTGATTCGGAATTCCGTGGAGATCCACGGAATTTAATGAAGCAGAATTTATGTTTTGGTAATTCCATATTGTGTAGACTAAAATTAACTAATAGACAGTTTATCGTCCTACTGTACGACTCTTGCTGTAAAAATCATAATTCGGAAACTTATTGCGTAAACCACTATTTTGAAATTCGGTTGCATATGACTCTACTTTTCATCAGCAGGTTGATCAAAATTATGGCTTTCTCTTTCTACCAGTAGGAATAGTGCTTCAAAGTGCTAATTTTCAGAACTTTTAGCGGTGCTAAAACGTAGCACATTTTAGTACTGCTTTTAATTGTTTGATATATCTTAGGAAATATGTATCCTCTAATTTTGAAACTTTCATTACAGTTGTAAAATGAAATCTCCTATTATATGTAAACTTGTTTTCATTTTTCGTGTGTTTTTTTTTCAAATTTGTAGAATAGTTTAATACGTGTAAAACAATAAATATGAACGTCTTCAATGACCACTCACTCTTTCAAGAATATGGCTATTGATCAATGCCGTTTGAACGTCTTATTGTTAAGATTGTTTATTTCGTTAATATAAAAAGGTTTATTTATTTTTTAATATAAAAAGGTTTTATAGCTTTCTCAGAAAAAAAATCAGTGAGATGCTCAAAATTCAAAAATTAAAAAAAAAATAAATAAATAAATAGTAATACCTAGTTTTACGGCCGGAAGATTAAGACCGGTAGTGCGTTTTTATTTAAACCAGTTTCCTTTTACAACAATTTGCAACTAAGGACTGTGAAAAACAACTTGGAAAATTAAAAGTCATGGATCTTTTCAAACAGCTGAATTTCTCTCTTCAAATGTTTTTTAATTTCGAGGTTATGGTCCTGAATTGATGTAGGTACCATGAGTGAAAGTTGTTTACACTTACCATTCCAAGTTGTTTACATCGTACAAGCTGCTGCCATGAGATTCGCAACATGATTTTGTAAGATCACTGTACCGGTAAAAATTGGCAACCACTATGAAAATAAATCTCCCAAACTTTTACCAACGCTTCGATGATTTCTATTTGCGTAATCGATTTCAATGTGCCAAAAATAGTGAATAATAGAGACATTCATGCATATGCGTCACAGAAGGAATGGAACTTTTTGTTTACTGTATTTTACTTACTTAAAGAGCTACAAAAATTCAATCTTTAAGCCTGTCGGCCTGTAAATCAAAAAGAATAGCAATGACATATTGTTTTTTGACATTATTTTGCTTTCGGATGTCCTGTATGTTCACAGCAGAAATGGAAATTTTTGATAAAACTCAAAATTTATTTTGCTCAAAAAACTAGGAAACATCCTATTATTTAACCATTTTTTCTATCGTAAATCATTAATCAAACCGATGATATGTTGTTTTTTTTTTGTACCCGAAATTCATTTGTATAAGATATTTGGAGAGAAATGAACCCCCGTATATAAAGGGGGAGTGATTTGAAGTGAAGGAGGAGTATAAGAGTTATAGTGTAAAGTTAACAGAGTTTATGTGGCGGTGTTCGTCGTTTCACTGGTGTTGTCGAATGATGGGCAAGAACTTCGTACCCCTGGTTAGGGTCGTTATGTTAGGGGATGTAGTAATTTTGTATTCCTTCACAGGTCCAGGGTCTCAGAAGGGGTCATATTAAGGTAAAGAATCCAGTGTCTTTTAAAAAAAAAAAGAGCTGTCGTTCCTTTACCGCGTCATTTTGGATACCGGTGATTCCATTCTTTGTATGTACAGGTGCTCAGGTTTGTAATTGCAGACGGGACACTGACGTCCAGCACCATTTCTCCCTCCTCATCAGAAGCTCTTCCTTCTATTAAATGATAGCTGTTCTTTAGAAACACAACGTATGCATTGAATAGAATATACTGCATAAACGTAATATTTTATACAGATCTTTATACACTGTGTGAAAGATTATTCAAAAGGCTACCTTGGAAAAATAAAATGAAATAAAAAATCCTTTTTTTGGTCGGATAAATGCAGGGAGTGCACTGAATAAAATATATTTGTTTTTTTTTTATTAAAACTTTAAACATCCCATACTTTTTTGTCCCAACTTGTTTCAGGCTAAAATTTATTTCCAAGGGTACTTTTAGATCTAAATTAAAGGATCATGAAGAATTTAGCTGCAAAAATTAGCACTTTTTTAATACAAGGCTGACCATTTTCTATGGAAAACAGCTAAAAAATTATTCAGAGAATAATTAAATATCGCTTAATCATTTATATCATTATGTCTATGTTAGTTCTAATATTTATAATGGTTTGCACAACGTTTATCGCATAAACGGCTTATATGCATCATTAGTAACAAATCTCATTATTTCGCTATAAGCCCATTTCAAAAGTTAGTCTCAAAAACTTGATTGTTGAAAATAAAAAATCAAATTTGTATCACAAAACTCAATAATACGACATGATATGGATTTTTGGCCGCCAGTCTGTATGGAAACTGCCCATAGTGCATCAGCTGTTCTTCATAGATTTCACATATCTGGCCTGTATTTTTTTTTTCAATTGAAATGTTGCCTTCTAATTAATATCGGCTGTTCTTCATCCTTTAGAGTGTTTATGGGCATTTCAATTGCATTTTTATAAAGGATTTTCCTTCTTCTGAAGTTTTGCTGTTTTTAGGGCTATGCATTAGAGTTTTATCTGACTGGTGATTTCGACTGATTTCAATTAGCATCAGAGACTAATAATCCTTCTTTACTGGAATTACGTCCCAACTAGGGTAGAGTCTGCTTCTCAGCTACTCAAGCGTTTACTGAGAGTTTTTCTAATAATTTGATCATTTTTGCATTTGTGCATGATGCTTTTCATTAGGGATGATCTGCAACCCGAACTGTGAGAAGATAATTCAAGAAATGCGGGTGTTATGCCGCACCACCGACGACCTGAAATCTACCAATGCTCTAAATTAAGGTTTACTGAAAACATATTACTCTTGGATTCAGACTAATTTCTCTTTGGAACCACCTGATGGTATGGTGGTAGGTCATTTGGCATAAAGTCGTTTGACATAATGAGTCTGAAACCAAGAATTTTTTAAGATGATATTTGTTTTTACGTTTCAATTGAACATTTCTGATAACATCAGGCTTGTTATGGGGTCAATTGATGCAAAATGTCACTTTATTCAACAATCATATGCTCTTCAGTAAACTAAACCATATTAGGAAAGTTATTGCCAATAGTATTTTATTATTTATCTAGAACTTATCATTCTTTCAAATATTTTTTTTGAATTCCGCTTTTTGAATAGATTTTTGCACAGAAGATTTTGATATATTTAGCACGCTTTTCAATAACCTTCTATCCCTAATCAATTAAAGTACATGTTCTTAATGCATTTGTTCAATGTGATGTCAGAGAAAAATATAATTTAAACATTTTTATTTTATTCGCATAACTGACTTAAGTAAAATTGTTATTTTTTTAAATAACGCATATCACAGTTTTAACACATGATATCGCCAAATCATATTTTACAAATTTTTAAAATAAACAGATATGCTTTGCAAGAGACACAATGGTGCCATGATTTGAAACTTCATGTCTTTTGAACTTCATTTTCTTCTTCTCCTTGAAATTACGACCTCACTGGAATATAGCTTGTTTCTCAGCTTAGTGTTCAATGAGTACTTCCACAGTTATTAACTGAGAGCTTTCTTTGCTTAAGTTACCATTTTCGCATACGTTTATCGTGAGGCAAGTACGATGATAATCTATGCCCAGGGAAGTCAAGGAAATTTCCAACACGAAAAGATCCTAGACCGACCGGGAATCGAACTCGGACACCTTCAGCATGGCTTTGCTCTGTAGCTGCGTGCTATAACCACTCGGCTAAAGAAGGTCTATAAAACTATGTAATTTAAATATAAGAGAGTTTAAAGTAATATAACATTAATAGGTTTTCAGAAATATCGTTATTTCGGTTTTCAGAAATACTGTTATTTAATATTGACAATGCCAAACAAAGAAATACAGGAAAACAAGTACGACGGTAATGTGGTTTTAGTGCTTGATATAATCTCTATAATAAAAACTGGGGGAGATTCCATTTCGGGGTGAAATTGTTCATATGTCAATGAAAAAAAAACTATATTACTGGAAATATTAAAAAAAAAATCAAGAATTACACGAAAAACGCCTCAATGTAGGCAATACTGAATTATTCTAACAAAATGAGCTCATTTAAACGAGTTTTGTTGGTGAGATCTGGTTTGGAGATGTAATACAGGCATCCTAACAAATTTTCAGGCTGTTTTTGAATGTTTGTTAATATCGTATCGTATATGATTCTTGAGGATGAATTTTACATTATTTTCATAGAAATAAACATTCTTAACGCAAAAAAAAATCTTCACAACACTCGATCCAACAATAGTCAACAACGTTCGTTCACTTTAAGACTGATGAGCTTAGGCTGACTCCTAGTTTTGTTGGTGCATTTCACGTTCATAAAATATTGAGAGTCAAAATAATTCGTTCGTGATATCTTGAAATTTTTGGATCGGATTTTCTGTACAAATGAGGCAAACATTTTTTTTTGCAAAAGGCATGGAGAAAGCATTTCAGATGTAATATACCAGTCAATTTTATTATTCCATTAAAATGACATTTGATTTTATGGATTCCAAATGCAATATTGCATTGTATTCTTTTAGAAGAAAAAGAATATCTGAAAATGAATTTCTGAGCATGCTCACAAAAGATGTTTGAGCTGGAATATCCAATAAGTGTTAAAATTCTAATTATTCATCTATTGCTTACCCTATTGGCGAGCTAGAGGTGCATCAACTTATGCCGTACAAATCTGTTTTCCATCTGTTGCTAGAATATTCAAACGATTGGTCATCAAAAATGAACTCAAAAACTGTTTGTCTTCAACGGCAATTTTTTTCGATACGAATACTCTCTGATATGTAGATAATTGTCCTGAAACGGTTCGAAATTAATCCTTATTGAGTTATAACAGTTTTGAGTCAATATTAAAGTATGAGCATATCATTTAGGGGATAAAATAATACTGGGTGTTCCGTGTTGTCCGTTGCCGAAAGTTCGTGATTGTTCAGTCTGTGCTGCTTTTGGCTGAAGACGGTGTAAATTGTCTTTTTTATTTTATGAGAATGTAACTATTGATAACAATTTTGTGATAAGCACAATTGTGGGATATGTTGGTTGTTAACGGGTCAAGATCGTAAAAATGGTACGTATGGTCAGCCTATTCTTTGAAAAGCAGAACTCATACTATTATCGCGAAAGACTATCAAATCGTCTAATATTCTGAAGTAAAATACATTTCACGCAAAGACCATAAGCTCAAAGTTTGAGTCTGACAGGTTTTTAAAACTCCTTAGATAAAAATAACATAAAAGCAAAAATGAGTGCAACTATCCCGAGTCTATAACAAACAATTTTTTTTATATCGATTAGTAAACTTTGACCCCTCAATATTTTAATGAAGTTGGCGCCTTTGATCGTGCTCCTAGAAATAATTCAACTAACACGGCATTTGTAGCTGTAGCAAAAAATGTTGTATGCCACTCTCTGAAAAAAATCATTAATTGCAACTTCTTGCATAAATAACTATTTCAGGAATTCCATCTCAATTCAAACAAATGTTAATAAGTAATGGTGGTTCTTTAATCAGTTATACCCGAATTGACGGGCAGTTCGAGCCATATATTATATCACGGAAATTTCATAAATTGCCCAAATTCTACAAATTACTTTTGAATTTAACGAAATTTGCTTGATCACCCGAAAAAATCATCTGCTTTTACTTTTTACGATAGGTTTTCAAAAACTGCCTTTTTTGTTTACATATTACACTGCGGAACACGTTTTTGTCTCCAGCACCAAAATACCGCTATTCACCTTATTAAGGGTTGCTGAATTGCCGTTTTCAGAAATATCATAGCACGTCTAGTTTTTGAGATATTGCCTGTTGAAAATGCAAAAAATGACTATTTCAGCCAACTTGCATGCAAGTTTGCCAGCTTGTAAGGTAATATATTGGCTGAATTAGCCACAGAATTCAAACTTTATGTTTATAACAATACTTTTCATCAAAATTTGTAATACTTTCGATGCGGGAAAGTTATTTTTTAATGGTTTAGAGAATTGTTGTATTTTGCCATATAGAAGAAACGAAGAATTTTGTATGGAGACTAAAGCATGTTGAAAAAATCAGTTTAATCGAAATTTATCGCGTTATTTCAATCAAATTATGTCTGAAATGAAAGTTCAAGTTCTATTTTGCATGTTTAGAGGATTAGATTACAAAAAATTTTGATAAATTGTACTTTAAATTTCATGTAAACATTAATAAAATCAGTGTTTTATACAAATTTGGCGACCTGTAGCTAAAAATTGTGACGTGCTGGAACATTTCTGAGAATGGCACCAGATTCAGCAACTCCAAATCTACTAGAGACACATAATTTGATCCTTGAGACACGCAAAAATGTCGTTTTTGTTACGCTGTGTTACAATTAACCGTATTTCTGATCAAAAATTAATAGGTGCTATGCGAAGACGACTTTATGATTAGTAAAAGTTATTCCTATCACAGAATTATCTTATGTTTTATATGATTTCATACGATATTAGAGATGTTTCAAAACCATCACATTAGAATATCTCTTCATTTTAAATAGCACCGTGTTTATGTAAAGATGTATAACTAACATAATGATACTATTTAGGCAGCATCCATAACTCTAAAATTTGAAAAATTTTGCCCCCTCCCTCCTTAACGCTTTTTGTTCGGAAATTTTCTAAATTTTATACGAGTCATAACGCTCAATCCTACCCCCTCCCCCCTTCGAGCGTTACGTAGTTTGTGGATGATGCCTTAGTGAGTGGAAAAAGTTTAAGAACAAATTGCCAAGGGTGGCACACTCTCCCCAAATATCAGTGTATGATCAGTGTATGATAGAAATCCCGTGAATCGTTTCGTTCCGCATCGACATGAGTAAAAATCCATATCGCATACCCTTATCGGTGTGGTGCTGCACGCGGCTCGCATGGTGTGTTGGAAAGAAGGAAGATCCTCGGTGCAAGATTATGCTCGCGGGAGGTATAGCAGGTAGGTAAGGTGGCAAGGTGAGGTGGACTCTCGTTGCCTGCGGGCACCTGTGGCTTTCGGTGTGTGAGTGGCACATGCATTCCTCCCCTGGAGGTGCCGATGGTGCAAGCGAGATGGACGATCGCTCCGAAGAAGGCTGAAGAAGGTTCCCGTAGGATCGTTTCGCGCGACTTGCCCATGGGAGGAAGAGCTGATCGTCACTGGCGGCCCGGGTCTTCGATCAGTTGTGCAAGATCGCTCGAAGAAATATGTTGGATTTGGTCTAGCTGCTGCTCAATTGTTTCTGCAGAGTGGGTTCAATAGTCTTCCCCATTTTTCTTTGCCAGAGATATTGTGTTTGAAGAAACTGAAGCAAATTTTGAGTGTTGATTTGGGGGATTCGAGGGTTCTGTGATTTCGTGCAATTTCGGTGATTTTAAGAAAAGTTCCTGAAGTGTTTCCCACTTGGAGGAACTTTTCTCAAATCATTCTCTAACTGTTCCGATCCTTAATTTGTGTGAATTCCAATTAGAAGATAGTGAAGCTTGCTTTCGGGAGTTCGATCCTGACCGAGGAATAAAAGTGCTTGTTCAGTGTCAAGGAAGAGAATCGCGCGCAAAGTCCCGGAGAAGCAAACGAGCTCGGCGGTTCCAGTTTTCAGGAAGAGATAGAGAGAAATTTAAATCAACAGAAACCAGAAGAAAAGCGGCAAAACTCGAGATGAAGTCGATAATTTTATGTGTCTCGTTTATGCTGGCGTGCGTTGCAGGTATGTGTTGAGTGCCCTTTTTCCCAATCCATTTAGAGGAAGGTTCGGTGCCTTGTTCTTACATGAAATGTTTGAATATCGTTTTCATCATCGGCTTGTGGACGGTGATCCTAAGCAAATATTTGAACTGTTGTCGCTCAGTGGGACAAGTGCGGTGACGGAAAGGTGTTCTTTTTTCGGGACGGCAACACCCACGACGACGATGATGGATTTGTGGTATGGATGGTTATTTTTTTCTTGGGTTGGATGTGGTTTGATGAGACTGGCACATATCGTTAGTGAGAATGATGTTTGCATAAGAAATTATCGCACCTCAATGAGCGATGGTTGGTCACAGTGGCTTAGGGGATTATGGTTGCATGATAAAAGATATCCTTGGAATGAAAGTGCAATTTTCCTTATCATATCCTTTTCACTTCTTATTTTTCGTCTTAGCGTTACTTCCTTACTGGGACAAAGTCTGCTTCTCAGCCCCTCGAATATAACCACAGCTAATAATCAAAAGCTTTTTTGTCAATTGTCCAGTTTTGCATTATTTTTTTGTGTGGCAAGCACGGATATACTCTATAGCATTAGAAACCAAAAAAAAAATCAAACCCGGAAAATTCTCGATCAGCGATCCTTGTTACTATCACTTTAATTGTTTTACTATAAATCGCCAAATTCAAATCATAGAATTCCACGAATTTTTTGAAACATAATTGGAATACTTGGTATTGGGGATAATAAAGATCAATAAAGATGTCAAAAGCTTCATGGAAATTGCGGGTCTTATACAAGAATAATAAGATGTATGTATGTAAATGAAATCTGTGTTTACCTTCAAGCATTTTTACGCATCTTGAGGTTTTTGATAGTCAAAATTCAACTAAACATATTTTTTTGCTCCATTTTAAAACTTTTAATTCCAACTAGCAGTAGTGACTTTTTTGTGACTTCACCACTAGATATCACTTGGTCTGTAATTGAACAGCTTTTTTGGTCTCATCTCAGTCAGTACATTTTTTATAACGAGTTGGAAATATTGGTTTGATGGCATACAAGTTAGCTTAAACTCCTTTGATCTAGAGATTTTAATGAAATATGTTTTAATTGAAAAAAAAAAACTTTACCGTTTTGATTTAAATACCGAGCACTCTACTTTGTTTGGTAAACATTTCACTTCAAACTGTTTACCGCTCTATAGATCCACATTTTTTGGCTCACTGTAAGAAGCATCTTTTGTATACATCTATTGAAAATTTCAATACCTAGCTCTTTAACAGTTTGGCAAGTTTGATCAGTCATTTGACTTTGCTTATTAAGCGTTTTATGAGCTTTTCAAATTTGAATAAAAATGTACAGAATAACCTAAAGTGAGGATAAGAATCATTGAAAGTTCATCGTTTCTCTTTAGTCAAGATTTTTCGCATAGCGGAGCCAAAACCTCTTACTACTATTTCAATTCATAACTCGATCATGATGATTAATGATCATGATATGATAAATTATTAAATTCGTATGTTTTTATATCAGTTGTGCTTCACTAAGACCTTCAATGTCCGTAATATGAATCTAAACGGGAACTCAATGTCTTTATGTAGTAGAGTGATATGCATTGTTGAATTTAAATAGATCTCGATATTTTGCATAACTAAATTATAAAAAGCTTTGTGTTTTCAATCTGAATGAAAATCTATGCAAAAATGTGTACCCAAATTTGACAACCGTTCAACGTTGGATATGCGTTGCAATAAGCGAATAGCCGCTGCACATTTATGATAAAAAACATGACTCGTTATAATATTTATATATTTTTCAAATTTAAACACCTCTTAATGTTAAGCACAACTTCAGTTGCCATTGTATTATGATTATTTGTTCCAAATTAGAATGATTCTATCAACAAATTTGAAAAAATAACGTGTATAAAAAAATTTGGTTGAATTGAAATACTCTTTTGTTTAACCACTTGGTTTATATAGAATTTTATGAAAATATGAATTTTACCATTCGACGTATTGAAATAAAAAAATCTTCTAGCATCATATTACATGGTCATTTAATAAATTACTTGATATATTCTAAAAATAAAAAGGTGATTTTCAATATTTTATACAATTTTCTCTGGAAACACGTTGTATCGTCAGTCAAATTCGCCTCTATTGGTGTATGTAGATATTATTTACATTGTTGTAGTTTTTTACTCCAAAGATAATGACGCGACTATTCCGAGTAGTGCTTCGTGAGGCCCAAGCAGGACAGTTCGGTTTTGCGTCGTCGGTTAGATTTTGCTCACGATTTCGCGCGTTTTCGTCGCCGGAGAATTTTTTTTTTCTTTTTCCTTGTTTGGAGCGTCTTGCTGGGTAGGTATTTGGGAAGGCCCAAGCAAGACGGTTTGTTTTCGGAACGCCAAGAAGTTTTGCTGTCAGTGTCAGTTTTGTGTTCAGTCGAGAATGGATTACCAACTGGTGAGTTCGTTTCATGCTTATGATAACACATTTTTTCTTGAAAGCGTAACTTTTATGTAATATTAAAACAAACTTTGTATGGTTCGTCACTATAAGTGTCGGCATTATGCTTTTTTCTTATACAATTTCAATATACATATATTTTTCTCTTTTTGACATTATTGAAAGTTATCTTTTGAATTGTTCGACATTATAGATGTTGACGTATTTTTTAAAGTTTCCAAAAACCAAAAACTTCTCGTGACAAAAATACAAAACTAGCTTTTAATATAAGTCGTATATTTCCCCCTTGTCCATGGATCGCATCACCGACCAGAGGTGACTCCCAGATCTTTTCCTCCCTCACTAATAAACACAGTCAGTCTATGCTATGCTATGCTATGCTATGCCAAAGATAATGACGCGACTATTCCATAGGTTTACAGCTTCATCAGCTTCAGGAATTGTAGAGCTTTCTTCAGAAATACATGCAAGGACTCGTCCAGATTTGTCTCGAGAAAATATTATAAAGATCTCTCTAGTAATTCTCTAGGAATTCAGCTTGAAAATCGTTAAATGATTTCTTAAGCTTTGCCAAAATAAATTTATTCACAATTTGCCACAGTAAATCGTTTACCATTCCAACAATGGGATTCTCCGCTTATTCTCCCAGAAACTCTTACAGAATTTCTTAAGAAGCTTCCTTCAGTTTTACCGTGAAGGGTCTCAAAGCTCTTTGCCAATTTTAGTGCCGAACGCTTAATCTTAGGCCAGAAACACATGTTTTCTCAATTTTTGAGTATTTTTCGTTTTTTTCCAAAATAAACTTTTTTTTCTGGTTTTTGGGTTTTTGTCACACCCCTTTGTTTAAACTTAAATTTTGGGGGTATTTTGTTTTTCGTTACTCTTCAGAAATGTCAGATACACGAAAAATCAGTTTATCTAATTTTTGAATTGACTTTACCCTGAATGAAGTATATCGATTATTCTCTCTCTTTCCCACCAATGATGTCAAAAATAGAGAGAGAGCTGCACCTACCCACTGGGGGTAGTCTGTCCTAATAAGCCAATTTTGGGTAAATGCATTAATCTCAAGCTTGGGTTGAATGAACTCATTGCATTGAATCAAACCAATTTTAAATAAATTGTTCTAATGGCTTCAAAGACACAGAACCTTATGGAGGCCTGGGAAATTTAGCCATTGGGCTACATGTTAAAAAAGTAAATCCCCAGTGGATTTTTTTCGGCGAAGTGAACGTCAAACATGATCAAAAGTGACAAGGTTTATATTTGGACCAACTTACGGCTCAAATAACAGTTTTATAATATTTAAAAGCCATTATTTGAGCTGAAAAATGAGCCGAAGTAGTAGTAAGAATACGCCCTGTCGTGTTTTTTTCCGTAAAATGAATATTTAAAAAAAACTTTAGTAACTTATTCTTCAATACTAACCATCTCAGAGCAAAAATTAGAAAAAGATTCCTATATTCCGAGAAAATATACATAGGTTATTCTAAGGTTGAAAAAAATTCATCTAGAATTTTTAGAGATATCTAACATGCATTTCTTGAAAAGCCCTTTTATTTTTTCAGTATTACTTTGTTCCATTTTAAAACCACTCTTTCATAATTTACTCACAGTTTATCACAGGAATTGTTGCATTAATTCCACCAAAGATTATTCCACAAAATCTAATTATAATTCTTCCAGAAATTTTACTATAAATTCAAATGGGGTTTCCTTATACACCTCTCCAAAACAATTGAGTGCTTACATTTCTTGGATAAATTTTAAAGTAAATTCTCAATTGATTCTTCAATTTATCAGTTCTTGTAGGAATTTATCATCTTTATTTTACCAGAATCAGTGATATTCATTGGATTTAGTTCAGAAATCACCAGAAATGTTCTTATGGAAATCCTGGATGGAATCATTGAGAAATACTTTGGCAAATTTTAGGAAGAACCTGTTCAATGTTATATTAAGAAAATTTTCTTTAGAAAATCCCTGGAATTGTTTCGTCCAGAAAAAAAATCCTGAGTGAAATCTTCAAGGTATCCTAAATGAAAATCTGGGAGAAATCGTTTGTGAACTTTTTGTAGAAGTCGCTCAATCAACTCCTGATAAAATATTTGAATTATTAACAGAAGCAAACTTTTGGAAAAAACCTTAATTTTCCTCTCAAGAAGTCCCTAAATACGTATAGTAATTTTTGACGTAACTGCAAACGTCGAAATTCTCACAGATATTTTTAGAAAGACCCTCTGAAAGATGTCTGGTTGGATTCTCTGAGGAACCTTTATAGAAATGTAAAGATGAGCATGGCCGGAAGTAGCGATAGTCATGCTTTCAGTATTCTTGTTCAAGGTGTACTTGTCTGCCTTGCTCCTGAAAGCAGTCTGAACGAGATTATTGAAAAGAAACCTGAATGTTGCTAGTATCCAATTTACGGAACATCGTCACTACGGTAACGGTAACGTATTCCATAAGAAGTTCCTAGAAATACTCCTGGATGTTCCCTAGAGGTAGGGGAAAAGCATTAATATTCGACCTACAAGAAATCTGTGCCTATTTTGTATTTTCACACAAGGTAGGCCAAAATCGAATGGGTCGAAAATGGGTGCTTTTTCCCTAGTTGATTTTTTTTGGCCAATTCTTGAGAAAATAAGATCGCATTAGTATCAGTTGATTTTTGTTGAATCGGAGGAATCGGAAGAGGCTTTCTACACAAACTGATGGGGAAATCAGCGAAATACTTCTGGAACCATTTACGGCGCAATTCCTGAAGTAATTTTTGGAAAATTCCAGGAAAATTCTTTTTGGGAAATGATCAGAACCATCTTCCTTGGAATATGCTAGTAAAATCTTAAGATAAATAAATTGTAGAAATCTCAAGTGAAATCTTTTAGAAAATTCTTGCGAAAATATCTTTAGATATTACGGAAGAAATTTCTGCTGGAATTGTTTGAAAGTTTAATGGTTTTATCAGCAAGGTTCATGGCTAAACTTCGGGATCGATGACAAATTACATAGCAGAATAAAAATAATCTTTTCTGGCATACATCATTCTTTTTTGTTGTTGCATTTAAGCTGAAGCCAAGCCTGCTACTCATTCCAATTGTCTATGAAAATTTATAATTATTGATTAAGACTTTGCATTCAAATAGACTAGATCAAACTCTGATTGAATTTGTGTGTTGACGGGCCACGCTGCCATCGCCAATCCATGTAACGTATATCTCATAATATGTTTTCTTATAATGCATAAGGAAATATTTAGCTAGTGCTTTAGTAGTTACAACAGATGTTCTTTAGAAGGTTTGTACAAATAAAATTCTGTTTCTCCTGGAATTTCGTCACGGATTTTAACTAGAATCATTCCGAGGATTGATGATAGTCATGTATCAACGTTAATTTTTTTTCCGAACCATTCATTGAATTCCATCCATCCATTTCCTATAATCCTTCTACGTATTGATTCAAAAACTTTTCATGGAAAATCCATCAAGAATAGTTTTTGTTTTTAATTGAATTTTCTAGTGATTTCTTCACGAAATATCTTATACGTTTATTAAATTTTTTTTTTTTGAAATTTATTCTAAAACAATACCGGAAAAAAATTGGAAAACACGGAACAATACCGAAAAAAATTGTAAGAAAGATTGAAAATGCCTAGGTCAATAACAATAGTTTTAAATCCATTTTCTTTTCAAACAATATATGTTGAACGAAATTTAGAAAAAAAAATCGAGTTACGTTATATCGAGGTATTACTGTATGAGAGATACAATACTCGTCCAAGCCATCAAAAGTTAACTGCTTAGATCGGGGAGGAAGCCGGGGGAGCCCAAACATATCTAAACAAACTCCAAACCTGGGGGACACTATTGCTTTTGAATGTTTAGGGATTGTGTATCAAGCCTGTAACATAAAATACCGACTCTCAATGGTAAATAAGCGATAATGATCGTTCTTTCTCTCTCTTTGGAGCGATTGATGCTGTTATTTTTCAAGCTTGTTACAACTTGCGAAACATTGTTCTTCCTGGACCGATACAGTTGGGATAATTTTCTTCGCTTGCTTTGATCAGGCTTTGAAATCAAATGAGAACGAATTCTGCAAAGACTGTAAGGATCAAAAATACTTCACCAATATTCCGGATTTTTCGAACCATTAATAATGGTATAGATATTTTTATTGGAGCTTGATAAACGGCTATTTAAAGCGAAAGTGGATCGAAGCCACAGCTTAAATTATCTGAAGCTAAAATTTTGAGATCAAAATCAAAATGTATTCAAAGCTAAACATTGGATCAAATGATGACCACCAGCGAGTAAGCAATCGTCCATGAATTTAGCATGAACAAAACTCATGTTATCCAGTTTTGTCCTCTTCAAAATTCCGATTGCTCTTTAATCACCTCAAGCAAACAAATTAACTTCGGAAACTAATCTAAGCGTACAAAAGGCGAAGAACTTTCTGATTCTCCCCTTTAATTCAGTGCCTGCAGACGATTTCCAAGAAAAACTGCAGCAAACAATTTCGTCTATGAATAATTTGCCGTTTTTGTGGTTTTTTGAGCATCATAACCTCTCATCTGCTGCCGGTTCTCCACCGCAATTCAGTTCTGACTGGAGGTCGTCAACGTGACATGGTGTGACCATAATTGATGACAACCTTTCAGAAGTGCCCGAAGTTAGGAAAAGCTGGTGAAGCAGCAAAAGGATGAAAAAGCGTTGGTTGAAATGTCGGTAAGGGAAGATCGGGTTATATGTGCCCCACTTAATTTTAACTGTGAATTTCGTCGAAAATGTTATTCGTATTGGGTGTTTTGGTGAGTCTCATTAATAGGCTCGGAATCACTAAAAATAGACATTGGATTGAGACAATCATATCCAAAAAAATAAAATCAAAGGAAATGGAGCCATTTAGAGCTATATTCAAATCAGCGGGATATAACGCTCCACCCAGTTCAAAACAGACTTTTTTCATGTCAAAATCCAACTTTTAATCAAATTGTATATGTTCTATACAGGTATTGCAAACTTCGTTCTCAATTGATTTCGAAGCACGATCGAAGCAAACGAAGAAAAACATCACATCTGTAGCGGTCCATGATCAGCAATGTTTCGCAAGTTGTAACAAGCTTGATAAATAACATCAGCGAAAGAGAGCTCCAAAGAGTGAGCGATGGTAAACCCCGATTTTCTTGCTTATTCACCATTGGGGGTAGGTGTTTGACTTTACTAGAATGATAAACATTCCCTGAACATCCTGTAGCGGTTTTGTCCGTTCGGTTTGGAAATTGTTTAGATGGGTTTTATCATGCACTGTTATAGAATGCGATCAATGAGAGATACTCTCAATTTTTTCAGACTTCAACGCATAGGTCAATGTTTCGCTTGAGTTTTTTCGGCTTAATATTGATATCTCGGATGGAAAATGTCTTTCCGTGGAAGGCTTTCAAATGGATAGAGATATCGATATTGATATTAAAAGATCGAATTTGACTGGAATACCTATCATCTTGGAGAAATTGCAGTGACGCGTTTTACCCCAACGGTGCATTTCACACCTTGTCCCCCAACCGTTCCAACTAGAACGGATACGAATGTCTCCTAGCCAAGGAAAGAAAGAAAGCACGTCGCTCTTCACCACTCGGTGGACCTCGATTGCTCCGGATGCCACCAAACTCGGAAAGGAGCCGGTTGTTGCACAGGTGCATAGAGAAGCTTGATGCAAATGATGGATTCCCTAGAGACTTGAATGGCTCTTTAAACCGGGCGGACCGGGCGCTCGCTCATATTGAAATGTGGTTTTAATTAAATCAAGATGACACACCGGAAGCCTCGTGATTGCTGGCTGGGCTCATTTGAATGGACGCGAGAATGAATGAGCGGTGGTGAGTCAACTTCCTCTATGCTTGAGTAGAGAATTGTGGAAGGATTTTTCTTTCGGTGAACGAACTGAAGGTTGAAGAGCTTGTTTTAAACTATGGGGAGTTGATGGCAAACATCTATGTAGATATCATGATTGATAAACCAAACGACATGATATCTACATAGATGTTTGCCATATATATAATTTTTGCTCATATATGTTGGCCCAATAGATTGGTTATCATAATTTCAATGATTCTGGGCATGGGAATAGTTGCACCTCGAATTGCATCTACGAAGATTTAGATACCACCGGAAAATCCAGATAAATAGTTGAAAATGAAGTAAACAACTCCTTTCCGTTTAGAAATTTGTTATAATATTTAAATATGCTTCAAATGTATTCACAAAAAAGTGTATGCTTTTTTGTTATGTAATAAGTCTTGACATCTCTTGAGGAATATTTTAGGATCGATTATATGTTTCGTCTGGATAATCTGGTAACTTATTTCGGGAGTTTCGGCTAATCGGAAACAAATCTATGTCATTTTGAAACAGTTGATCATATAAGATCAGCTTCGAAATCCTGTTTTCAAATACAAAGGGATTGTGATGCGAAGCCTAAAGAATTTTTTATCCTAATGGGACTACTGAGAAAATTCTTAATAGAGAATTTTGGTGACAATTCTGAGAAAATTCTGATTAGAATCCGGGAATATTTCTGATGAGAATCCTAAGAGGATTCTGATGAGAATCCTGAGAGGATTTTGATGAGAATCTTGAAAGAATTGTTATGAGAATCCTAAGAGCATTCTGATGACAATCCTGATGGAATTCTGATGAGATTTGTAGAGGAATTTGATGAGAATCCTGTGAGGATTCTGATGAGAATCCTGCCGAGATTTAAATGAGAATTCTAAGAGAGATGATGAGAATCCTGGAATGATACCATTCTCATGTGAATTTTGACAAGATTCTGATGAGAATTCGGAGAGGATTTTGATGAAAATCCAGAGGAGATTTTGATTAGAGTTGTTATAGGATTGTGATGAGAATCCTGCGAAATTTCTGGCAAGAATCTGAAGAGGCTTCTGATAAGAAATCTGAAACGATTCTCATGAGAATCCTGGGAAGATTCTGATGAAAATCCTGAGAGGATTTTGATAAGAATTCAGAGGAGATTTGGATGTGAATCCTGAGAGGATTCTGATGAGAATCATGAGAGGATTTTGATGAGAATCTTGAAAGGAATCTGATGCGAATCCTGAGAAGATTATGATGAGAATCCTTAGAGGATTTTAATGAGAATTCTGACTGGATTTTGATATGAATCCTTCCGGGATATTGATGAAAATCCTGAGAGGTTTTTGATGAGAATCCAGAGAAGATTTTGATGAGAATCCTTAGAGGGTTCTGATGAGAATCCTGAATGGAGTTTGATGCGAATCCTGTATGGATTCTGATAAGAATTCTGACAAGATTTTAATGAGAATTTTAAGGGGGATTTAATGCGAATCCTGGAATGATTCTTATTCATACCATGAGAGTATTCTGATGAGAATTTCGAGAAGATTCGAATGATAATTCTGAGAGGATGCTGATGAGGATCCTGAGAAGATTTTGAAGGAAATTTTGAGATATTTCTGATGAGAATACTGCGGAAATTCTGACAAGAATCCTGAGATGATTCTCATGAAAATCATGAGAGGATTTTGATGAAAATCCTGAACGGATTCCGATGAGTTTCTTGAGGGGATTTGAATTTGATGAGAATCCGGATGGTATTCTGATGAAAACCCTGAGAGGATTTCGATAAAAATCTAGAGGAGATTTTGATGAGAATCCTTATAGGATTGTGATGGGAATCCTGAGAAATTTCTGGCGAGATTCCGGAAAGGCTTCTGATGAGAATCCTGAGAGTATTCTGATGAGGATCCTGAGAGGATTTTGATGAGAATTCTGATGTGATTCTGATGAGAATTCTTATGGGGTTACGTTGAGAATCCTGATGGGATTCTGATTAGAATCATGAGAGGATTTTAATGAGAAGATTTTGATAAAAATCCGGAGAAATTCTGATAAAAACTCTGGGATTTTTTTCCCTGAGAAGATTCTGATGAGAAAACTGAGAAGACTTTGATGAGAATCCTGGAAGGATTCTGATGAGAATCCTGACAAGATTTTAATGAGAATTCTAAGAGGGATTTGATGAGAATCCGGGAATAATTCTGATTATTACCATGGTAGCATTCTCGTGAGAATTTTGAGAAGATTCTTATAAGAATCATGAGAGGATTTTGATGAGAATCCTGAAAGGATTCCGATGATATACATAAGGATATTTGAATTTGATGAAAATCCTGATGGGATTCTGATGAGAATCCTGAGAAGATTTTGATGAAAATTCAGAAGAGATTTTGATGATAATCCTTATAGGATTGTGATGGGGATCCTGAGGGATTTCTGGTGAGAATCTGGTGAGCCTTCTGATGAGAATCCTGAGAGAATTCTAATGAGAATCCTTAGAGGATTTTGATGAGAATTCTGATGTGTTTCTGATGAGAATTCTTATTGGATTTTGTTGAGAATTCTGAGGGGATTCTGATAAAAATCTTGAGGGATTCTGATGAGAATTCTGAGAGAATTTTTATAAGAAACCTAAGAGGATTTTAATAAAAAACCTGAGATGATTCTGATAAGAATTCTGAGAGAATTCTTATGAGAATCCCGACAAAATTTTAATTAGAATCTTGAAAGGATTCTTATGAGAAACCTGAGAGGATTGTGATGAGAATCCTGAGAAAATTCTGATGAGAACCCTGAGAACATTTTTAAGAGAATCTTGAAAGGGTTCTGATGAGAATACCGAGAGGATTCTGATAAAAACTCTGATAGGATTCTGATGAGGATCTGGAGAGATTCAGAGAAGAATCCTGGCAAAAATTGATGAGTATCCTGAAAAGATTTTAATGAGAATCCTGTGAGGTTTTTAATGAGAATTTTGACAAGATTTCCATGACAATGCTGAGAGTGCTTTAAATAGAATCCTGGAAGGATTCCGATGAGATTCATGAGACGATTTGAATTTGATGAGAATCCTGATGGGATTCTGATGAAAATCCTGACAGGATTTAGGTGAGAATTCTGTCAGCGTTTCAATGAGAATCCCGAAAGAATTTTGATAGGAATCCTAAGAGTATTCTGATGAAAACTCTGGAAGTGTTCTGATGAGAAGCCAGATTCCTGATGGCGTCCTGATGAGAATCCTGAGATAATTTTGATGAGAATCATGAGAGGATTTTGATTAGAATCTTGAGCTGATTTTGATAAGAATCCTTAGAGGATTCTGATGAGAATCTAAGAATTTTCTCATGAGAATCCTGAGAGGCTTCTGATGAGAATCCTTAGAGGATTCTGATGAGAATCCTGAGAAGATTATGATGAGAGTTCTGAGAAAGTTCTGATGAGAATTCTGACTGAATTTTGTTGAGATTTCTGACAGGATTTTCCTGAGAGGATTCTGATGAGAATCCTGAGAGGTTTCTAATATGAATCCTGATAGGTTTCAGATAAGAATCCTAATAGGATTGTGATGAGAGTCCTAATAGGATTGTGATGAGAATCCTGAAATTTTTAATGAGTATCCTGAGAAGATTCTGATGAAAATCCGGAGAGGATTTTAATGAGAACCCTTAGAGTATTCCGGTGAGATTCCTGAGAGGATTTTTATCCAGGATATAATATTTTTCCGGGTTTTCCATCGGTGTCGAAATCATTATGGGTATAGTTTGAGAAGTAACTACCCAAGTAACCACTAGCCTGCTAATTCTCCCTTTTGGCCTTGTAGGGCTATTATACGGCTAGTATAGGCCATGCCAACTGTATTATAGCACCATATTGGCACACAGGGCGAAACAAAGTGATATTTGATTACTTGAGTATTCTTCTGCACAGATAGCGTTCAGAATTGAGTCTTCACAAGAAGGAAAGTGCTCTGAACATGTTTTCATTCCACCATACACTTTAACACATAGCCACGAGGCATAAACAGGTCAAATCGAGCATTTTTCTCTGTTTGTTGATTCAGCTGTTTGATCAAGCTACACCACAACCACAAAACCACCATTCCTTGGATGCTTTGCTCTGCAGTGGTAATAAGTGGTCACAGTCGTCATCAGCCAATCACCGGTGTATTGCGCTCCCTCCCGCATGTTACCACGCTGGTCGTCTTCGTCGTCGTCGTCGTCGACGTTTTGTATCGAAATAAGTACCGTTTCTTCAAGACCCACCATTGGATGAACGGACAGCAGCAGAATTTTAAACAACGACAGTGCCACCGTTAATTCTGCTGCCAGCGATACGGAAGACAGAAACTCGACCCGAGACGGAAGCAACAATATTATACCAGAATGTGTTTCTCTGATATGATTTTTTTTTTAATACCATCAGTTATTACAGAAGACATGTACCGTTGGTAAATAAAATGACAAAAAATCATATCAAAATTGGTATAAATTGAAACAAGAATATAACAGATTCTAGAATTATTTCTACAAGATTATTACAAAATGCGATGTCATCAGTATAACTTATGTTGTTACAAATCTTCACAAAAATAAGTAACAAGTTTAGAACAAATCAATCTTGATAACAAAATTATTTCATTTTTTTTTTCCATTTTTAACTACTGTTGATAGAATGTGCTACAATTCTGTTATGTTATTCCGGTCGGTAAGTGTTCCTCCCTAAAAAGCGTGAAAATAAACCGGACAGCCGGAGGTTAATCAGCAGCTAACTGCCTTCCCCCTCAATCCCAGAAGAGCTTCCCTTCCTGCCTAACCATATGCTAAGGGCTGGAAAGTTTCCGTAAGCGACGAACCCGTTCGGTTCTTATTTGGTGCAGCAGTTAGCCGCCGGTGACAGTTAGCGTTGGGCAAATTTGTCCAGAACATCGATGTTACTGAATCGATTCTCATTTGAACTGTCGAATCGATTCACCCGATTTTAGGTGCTCCAAACATCGATTCAAAAAATCGATTAATCGGAATGCAAACATCGATTTTCGGAACATCCATTCAAAATCGCCCAACGCTAGTGACAGTAGGTCAACTCGCCTCTACCGTATGGTGGCAGTGTGATAACGGTTTCATCGGTCGACCAGCAGCACTTGCCGGTAGTTTGTGGAGTGTCATTGCACTGTGACTGGTTTGTTTTGCGGGCTTTCCCGATAGGCCCTGGAGAATGAGGCGCTACCAGTTGCTTCGAGAATGGGGTCGTTTTGATGTTTATGGTGGCGATACGTGTCTGTGGCGAGCAGGGAAGGAAGTACCGTTTTTTATTTGATTAATATCAATCGGATGGCACTCATTTATGGATGAGACCGAAGGTGTCATTATGTGGTATGAAATGGGGGCATTAATTAATTGTGATGGCAATTTGCGGGTTTTTGCATATTTTTTATAATATGATAATGGATAACTGGGAACAGTTGAAACGGGTGGGACAAGATGGGATGTAATGCGTTGGGTGTGTTCTTCTTCTTCCTAGGATTACGTTAAAACTGGGACAGAGCCTATTTCTCAGCTTAGTGTTCCTATGAGCACTTCCACATTCCAATTATTAACTGAGAGCTTTCATTGTCATTCAGAAGTAAAAAAAATATAGTTTTGTAAACTTCTGCAAAAAGTTCAAACAAAATTAGCTCTCGAAAGATTTATTTCTTCAGCAACTTCCTTTATAAGAGTTCGTAGAATTGGTTTTCACTATGAGATAATAAGTTTGTACTTACAGAGTGATTTCTTTCTCAGTTAGTGTGTATGCGTTAAGAGAAGCTGAAAGTAGATTGTGGCTGATAAGTCAAGGACTAAGGATCGATTGGTGAGCTCGTTTCATACTTTTATTCCAAATCTGTAGAATACATTAAAATACACATTTAATCGTTACAACCGAGGTACGTAAATATGGGTTTTCAACGAACTTTGAATGGTTCGTCACTGTGAGTTTTGGAATAAACTGTTATTCATAAATTATTTATGTTTTACATTTTTTTCCAAAACGCCTCTTCTGCCTTTATTTTTGTAATTGAAAAAAAAAAACTTTTAATTGTTTGACCCTTTAAGCGTTGACTTGCAAAAGGTTCATTTTATTCAACAAACTTTGAATGGTTCGCAACCGTAAGCGTTCTGTGATGGTACACCAATTGAGTTCTTTTTTTCTCTTCGTATGACTAAAATATGATAACACATGCTTTCGCCCTGACAGCTATAGAAATGTTGCGTTTAGCTATTTGTTCAATAAAATTTTAATGGTTCGTCATTTCAAGTGTCGACATTATTTTCTTCTTAAAAGTGACGATAAGAGATTGCCTCGCTGAGATTTTTTTAAGCCATATATTGGTGACTTATATAAACAATCTGCTTGCAATGAACATGAATAAATAGCTACTGATAATCAGAACATCGTCGTAATTATAAGCTATTCGATAATATTGATAGCTGTCGACCAAATTAAAAAGCAAGCCTTTACAACAATTCTACACCAAACTTTTTGTGGTTTAATATGCTTAAAGAAAGGTTTTCAAATATTCAAAAAAGATTATGTTATATTATTTTTAAATAAATTGAATAATCTTATCCAATTAGTCTTATGGTGCAAGAATTTCGTAAAATAACACTAATAATAAGCATCGAGAAATTTTGCAGAAATATCTTTTAAATATATTAGCAACAAAAATCTGATTTTTTTAAATCTTAATGCTCTACAGTACTCCAGATTTAAAAGATCTTGGCAAAAAGATTTCATCATGACATTTGTTTTTTTTTTTAAGAACAAATGTTCTAACAAGCTTGCAGTATTTCACACATTTTGAATATTTCAAATCAGAAAAACGAATGTTTGGGCACACTTAGGCAAGAGCATCTTTCTCTTATCGCTTCCTTAGACTTGAAAAAACATTTGAGCAAAACTGAAAACTTAATTTACACGAGTTTTAGTGAAGGCGAAAAAGTTGAGTTTTGAAGCAAAAATGAAGGTTTCTGGTTCAAACTAACTATATGATATTGTAGATGAATTTTTGACTTTGGTTTGCGAATAATAACATGTTTGAAAATTGGGTATTCGACAGCATTCTGCAACGGGGCAACCTCTAGTAATTTATCAGGGACCTCTACTATACAAAGATTCAATTGTAACATCCTTAGTCACTTGAAGATAGACCCCCAAGTTATCCGCTAAAAATAGATTTTGGGACACTCTAACGGTCGTGCCGATCAATGGTACCGTAATCCAGGGTAACATTGATCAGTTTTTAGGATATTTCTTAAATATTTAATTCAAAAATGCAAATGTTCTGAGTTTTATATTTTTAAAACAAGTACTGCCACCCATAGCTCGTGACTACATACTGTATTTTGTTTTTTGAAAGATTTAAGCATGTTTACAAAAATGTTTTATGTGATTTTTTCATTTAGCTGAAATGGGGTAACATTGATCATCCATGTAAACAACGTTCGGTAATATTGAAAATGTCGTTACTTACTTAAATCATGGCCCCTGAAGCCGAATATGATGTCCAAACGCTTACATCTCATTTACTTTTTGAGTTAATTAAAAATTAAAAACACCTCAAACTGCGAAATACGCCTAAAGGTAGGCAATTTCCTAAGGGAATTTTACATTCTTAACAGTAATTCGTTAATGTTGCCTAATTGAACATACTTATAAAAGTTTTGACAGCGGAATCGTTTTATGCGATGCCATTTTTAGTGAGAACCGCATTTTCCTTGCTCATATCGTTTGCAGAACCTATGTGAGACATGAATCTTCGGTAGTGTCATCCTTAACCATTGAAATTATTGTTTCGCAAACTTGACAAATTTACGCATAAAGTTAACGCAATTTTTGCAAAAATCTCAATTTTTAATAGCTTATTAATATAAGAAAGAGAAGCAACATTCATGCTTTGGAAATGTTTCATCAATAAATGATGATACCAACTTTTTACGAGATGAGTCATTCCGATCAATGTTACCCCGCTGATCAATGATACCCCGGATTACGGTACCCCGTTTCAAGGACTCATCGCTTTTCTAGCATCGTATAGCATTCGAGTCTTTGTTGTTCAGTCATTGAACATGTTATTTCTGGAAAACATGATTATTTCACGTGAACGGCTTATGACGCAGTTTTTCAAAGTTTGGTAGCTTTGATGTCAAATTCATGAGTTGTAAGAATTTTATTTAAATTTTCTTATTCTTAAGAACCAAATTTAGCGGATAAAGTATTTTAATATTTAAAAATTCTGTTTCATTATAAGGTAATCGATGCTGTCCCAGAGTCTAAACTTCACTGAAGATCGTTTTCATTCATATTACGGACAGCTTATAATTCCGGACACTCTACTTTGAATGGGAAACATTTCACACGAAATGTTTCAATTTCTGCCGTTTAAAAGTTCTTGCTTTTAAGGCTCCTTTAGATAAACATTTTCCATAGATATACAGTCGATTCTCTAAATCGCGATGTTCTATACAAATATCCAGATAGGGTAACCTATATACTTTAGACCTCTATATATTTTGGACTCCTTGGGCAGTTTTCCAACAAATCTCTCCGTTTAAATTGATAGATCAACTTATTTCGCAAATCATTTGGAAAGACAGGATTGTTCCACACTTGTCTCAACCATTTGTACATGGAAAATGTCTTCATTTTGACTACAATTTATTTAATGCAATCTCTTTATTTATACAATCGTTATAACACGTTTCTGTCAAATTTGAATATCAAAAAATATTTTCAAATTTCTGGACTAAAACGCGAAAATTATTTCCAGTTTCCAAGTCAAATATATTGATTAGACTATGTGCGAGCAGTGCCGTAGCGTGCGGTTGGCCAGGTTGGCACCCGCCAAGGGCGCCAGCCTTTGGAGGGCGCCAAAATGCGTTCAGTCAATTTTGAAAGAGATTAATTAAATACGGGCGCCTCTTAAGTCACAATTACAACAGGAATCTATCGTTATAATGGAATGATTGAACTATTCATATTTTGGATAATGCCCATAGGTTAATTTCAAAATTTAACATTGGAGTTTGTATAGTAACTTTACAAATATCTAAGTGATTTTCCTGTATTTAAAATGACTGTGAAACTGGTTTCGCTTAAACCTGTTTTAACGGCTATTAAAATTTAGATTGTGGTGTTCAATTTTAAGTTCATACTGAGAATAAATTAGGAAATATTCAAATAAACTTGGTGAGGTTTGTAAATACTTTTTAAAACACAACACTAAACAAGAATTCAAATTTTCCATGTTTTTTTTTTGAATTTCTAAAAGATATCTAAACGAAACACAAATTTCCTTCCAAATTTTTCTGATTCTACTTAAAAAATACTTTCTAGGATTTATTTAACTTGATCAAAAGGAATTTATTTATTTGAAAACTCTTGGTAAAACAACTAAAACCATGTTTTCTGAAGGAGTTGTTAAGCATAATCATTATACATTTTTTTCTAGAAGCTTCTTCAATATATTTTTGAAACAAATGAAAATATAGTTAGCACACTGTATTTTAGAGATTAAAATAAATTATCCAGCAAATTTAAGAAGAATTTCTGCAATGCAATGCTCATAGAAACAACTCTGCAGACGTGTATCATAAACAATAATTTTCTTTTGAATTTCTTCAAAGCAAGACAACAGTGAATACTTAAGTCTGAACATGATATTTATGTGGGTTTCGAAAATCATTTCATAAAATAGTCGTCAAAAAATCATTAATCGAATTGATCCGTATTTACATTTATTACATTCCATTTAAATTTGCCTTCATTTTAAAAACAAATGGAAAATTATGGTAAATGCGATGAAGGTCATTTTGCTACATGCAACTCGATGTAACATTTTTTAATTGTGAACAATAAAAGTTGCTTGTTTTTAATTATGAATCGTGGTTTACGGCTAACCAGCCGAGTGGAAGTTTAACAACTACCGAAAAGCTGAACATTACATATAATTTGCAATTGGATTAGATGGACAAATTGATGTGGAGATTTGCGAAAAAGTTACACGTCTTCTCAGTGAGAATCGAACTCACGACTCCCCGATCTCTAGTTGGGGCGCGTTACCACTACGCCATGAGAGCACTCATGGACGCAGAAGTTAACCTGAATTCGATTTCAGCTCAATAATCACGTGGTTCTTTTTCGCAAAGTGCACCTCTTTCGGAAGAATTAGATGCCCATCCAAACACAACGCTTTCTATTTATATACAATGCTTAGCCCGAGAGCGCATTATTTTTTAGGTATAGGAATAGCACACTACACTAGCGCCTCTCATGGCGTAGTGGTAATGCGTAATGGAGTGGTAATAGAGATCGGGGAGTCGTGAGTTCGATTCTCACTGAGAAGACGTGTAACTTTTTTGCAAATCTTCACATCAATTTGTCCATCTAATCCAATTGCAAATTATATGTAATGTTTAGCTTTTCGGCAGTTGTTAATAAAAGTTGATTTAAAGTGGGGCAGGGTGATGTAATAATTCATAACATTAGGTCGAAATTTTATCACATACAAACTTGCATAATGAAAACAAAATTGACTTGGGGGCGCCCAAAGGCATGTTTGCCAAGGGCGCCGTGAGGCCACGCTACGGCTCTGTGTGCGAGCAGTGTTGATAGACTCACACTCAAATCTCAATCGAAATGCTATCCCGCGAGAGCAAACTCATTAGAGATCTGCTTCGTAAACCTCACGCTTGAGATTTTGAGGCAAAATCATTCAATCAACTCAAACCGTAAAAAATGATGCATTCGCAAAACCCGTCAAAAATTCGTGAAACCCGAATGTTGTTGTTTACGTTAGAAAGGATTACTATAATTTTACCAGACTAACAATAAATTATTGCCGTGTTTGAGTAAACTGTGGAAAAACGAGACAATGAGTTAAAAAGGTGTGCCAACTCATCCATGTTTTTTTGACTGCTGATTTGCGTGATTGACAACTCACGCATGAAGAATCTCAAGCGTAAGTTATGAGAAATTGAGTTTTTCAAAACAATGTATGCGAGCATATTAAACCAACAGTTTCTTTAACCTAGCCTACAATCAAATAATAACGCCGGGGTTCTAAAATATGTACGTTCATCGTTCAAATTGTATTGAGGTTTCCAAAATAATGAGAAACAGTGCTTCATAATTGAACTAGTTTTGACGTATTTTGGACTATATATGACCGTGTGAGCATTTTATTTCAAAGAGGAAGCTTTTTGGTAAATTTTGGCATGTTAATTGACTTGGTTACGCTGTTTAAACAAATGATTGTTACAAAAACCCAAAATTACTTCCTTAGAGGGTCCAAAATGCGAACGTTGCCCTACGTCATAACTTAAATTGATCAAATCTCAACTGAGCAATGTTTGCCAAACATGATGGGAACGGAAATTTTTAATCAATTTATCCAGGTTTTGGTCGCCGCAAACGGACTTGCTCTCTGGTAGGGATCAAACGATTTGATGTTTGGCTAGAATCAGTTCAATATAGGCCTTTTCACGAGACCCATAAAATCAGCTGGTTTTGAAATGGAAATGATCCTATCAGAAAGCAATCCAGTTTGCAGCAGCCATTAGCTCTCGCAAATAGCTGGATACTTAAGTATTCGTGAAACGATTGAGTTTTGTACATTATTAGAAAATCATGTTTGTCTACACTGTTTCCGCAGTAAGGGACGATTCAAATATGACGTCCGTCGTTTTTTGAGATTTCTAGACCTCTCGCCCCCCTCTGCCAGGCTTTTCCAATACCTTCTACACGTACGGTCACACTTTCGTAGACCCCCCCCCATCCTCCTAAAAAGTACAATGTTATTTGTTTGCCAAAATGTATGATTGTTTTATCTGCCGAAGGGTGTTCCGACTGGCCAACTTTTGTTTGGGAACATTCTAATATTACGTAACGCAAAATTTGTCATTTTATGACCCCCTCCCTTCCCTACGTAACAGCTTATATATGAAAATTTTCAATCTTTTTATGGACCATAACATTATTCCCTCCTTCTCTCTGTTGCGTAACGTACACAGTTCGAACGAAACGTGTAAATTTCTGAGACATATAATGCACATAATTGGAGCGTGGAATATCATGGATATTTACATGACATGTCATGTAAAGTTCAATTATATGTCATGTAATCCAACAGGATCCTGAGTGATTACATGACATATAACACATTTTTGCATGATTTCAGAATTAAATTTACATGACGTCGTGTTTACATGGCATAAATGAAGTTTACATGACGTGTAATCTTCATTATTTTTAACTGTGTAATATTTGAATGAACTCCCAATGGGGGTACTTTGGCCTAATAAGCCGAATTTGGGTAAATGCAACTTTTCTTATGTTTGGGTCGAAAGAACTCAATTTTGCGTTAAATCAACCCAAAATTGAGTATATTTTTATAACGGAATTAAAGCCAAACTACCTAGTGGGGACCTTGAAAATTTAGCCAAAATTGAGTTATTGGGCTCAACTACGGAATTGCGTTGAAACAACCCGAAATTGAGTTGAATTCCGTCTCCGTGTAAACAAACTATACACGATGGACCGAAACCACTCAAATTTATGGTAATGAATGAGTGAGCTGTCATTATGTTATCCGTCTATCAATGAACGAAATTTTAATTGCAGGTGCAAAAAATCTAAAAAATATACTGTTGTGCTCAGAAAACGTTAAGCTACCAATGCTACCATGTAAAAACAAAATTTGATAACTTTTGGAAAAAAAAATCTTAAACCTTAATTGGACTGATGTCTTTTGGTTTGAAAGTAGGAGTACGAAGAAGAAAAATTCTCCGTGGAGAATTTCAACGAAAAATTCTTGATCATGTGACCAATTCTTAACTACTATGGTTTCACCATACTGGTCTATGCTTGAGAACATGCTTTTGGCATTCTAACATTATCTAATTTTGACATTCAGCAGGACTGACTATACGTCTTATGTCGCTTCAAACCGTAGCTTTCTCCAATGTCGCTTCAAATCATCTTTAAAACATTAATGAGCATACTTTTGCATTCATTTACCAAAATAGCGCTATGATTCGAGCTTTTAGCCAACCAAGCCAACCGCGAAAACATTGTCAACCCCATTAACCTTCATCAGACACGCATCGCCATGATGGCATAAAACAGCGCCATTAAAAATCGTTGCGGGATGAGACCTGAATCACACCCCGAGTCCCCGAGGTATTTATAATTATGTTTTCGGTACTGCCAACATCAGCACCTCGTCAATTTCTACTCTCGCAGCTCGGTGACATACATCGGTGCTCTCAACTGTGTAATTGCCTCCCATTTTTTTTATTTTTCTGCACCGGTTCTCGAGAACACGTACACATAAATCTGTATGTAAATCTGCTGTTGCAATACATCTGCCGTCAACCGTTACTAAATGGAAATTTTTCTCCTCAACGTCACGCCGGAAACTCAACGACGATCACGTGTCTCAACGCTGTCAGAGCTGCGCTGCTTATCCTGCTTCATAGTAAATTCCATTTCCGTTGGTATCGCCGGATTGGGAATTGTTTCGCGCGCTTCTTCATTTATAGACTCAAGTACCTACACTTCAGACTGGGTTCGCTTCGAACAGATTTGAGCTTTTATATGAGCAGCATAAGGATGAGCAGATTACACGCTTAAATAATTGATGCAAAACTGGGCTCCGTGCAAACTTAAGAAAAGGAAATGAAATTTCAAGTTTTACTTTTAATTAGCTTGTATATATTTGGATAAAAAAGACAACTAAAGATACCATCCTTTATCGAAGCATATCTTTAAGATAACCCTTCTACGATCGATTTGGTCTTAAACGACTCTAGTCACCTTTGTAACTAACTGATTACTCATGCGAACATTGTTTTCTATCATGCCCCTGTTACATTTAAAATATCCCATGAAGCGATTCTCAATTCTGTCAGCTCCACTTTCAATTATTTACGAGTCAACTGGGGTACATCTAAAATATACATCGGTAAAAATCTTGAAGTCAACACTTTTTCGCAAACAAAAAAATATAGCTTTACCCTCACTCATTTAGTACATATGATATTCATAGAATATCCAATGTGGAATCATTGGAACAAATGTCGAATTAAATTATCAATGATTTTAGACAGAAATCGTTGCAATCTTCTATTGTCACGATAAATCGGTTTTATCTTTAGAGTAAGTTAATTGAAAGTGATTTTTTTTTCTCTTTCAAACAGGTGAACTCAATTAACTTGTAAAAGTAAAGGAATTGAAAAAAAATATATATCTAGATGGTATAATGGAAAACCGCTTTGGGAAAAATGGAGACTGCCCAGTGAACCATGTATCGTATAAGAATGTTCATGTAAAATCACATATTCATGCGTCCAAAATCAGAATCGCGCAAGATGCCACACAAAGCGTTATCAATGTTAATACAAGTTGTATATTAGTCCCCAATACGATTCATAAACGACAATCTGTGTTGACAACAAAACATGTCGTAAATAGTGCAACATACAATCGCGTTATGTTATATAAACTGACAGATCATATATCAATCCAGAAAGCATCGTATGAAATCGCAATAACTTAGCAACCCCAAACTTTGTATCTGCTGACGATAGGCCTCAAAGAACAACAAAGTATGTGTCGCTGTACATGAAACATTGGGAAATATTGGCAAATAATCACCCGTCTGATGTGTAACCCTTAGTGGCACAGTGGTAAGGTGTCCGAATCCTGATCCAAAGGTTCCGCGTTCGAGACTCGCTGGAAACTTTTCTTTATTTTCATCCAAATTTTGTGGCATCGTATATCTAATCGCAGAAAGATTGAATTGGTTCATATAGAATGATGTATAACAAAAGTTATACCAACCAAAATGTTGACTGGGTGACGTCAATTGTTTTTTTTTCATACATATTGCATGAATAAATGAGTTATATAAGGAGTTCACCTGTGTATGCAAACTTCTGTCTGATTTTGATCTAATCAAACTAAGAGTGTACATTCTCTGCAAATAATGCTGAATAGACCTGAAAAAAAACGTATTTTGTTCAAAGCAAACCCAAGTTGGTATGTACACATTCACCGAAACCTGTGAACGGATTTTCTCATTTGCACTTTGAAAGCCGTTTTCCCCGTCAATTGAATGGCAATGCTTTTCAATGGGGAAAGAAAAATCTATTTCCAGTTGTTTGAGATCGATTTAATGAAAGTATCCTCGTTTGGATGGTGTCTCACAATTCAACACAATAGATGGCAGTGCTGTCTTGCATAAAATTTCTTGTTTCCACTGACAGTCGTGACGGTTGATATATCGGAAATTGAATTTATTATTACCGACTCTCGTCGAAAAGAGAAGAGGAGTTCATTTGTTTTAGAATTATGGTGTCTTCGGGAAAGACATAGATTGGCAAAATCCTCAGAATGGAATACTTCAGTAGAATGCTGTCAACATTTTCAATTTCATTTAATTGCCAACATGATTTTTGTTCGACCACCATATCGTGGAAGATTTATTTATAATTAATACACTTGCCTTTTCTTAGAGTTGTGTTTGATCCTTCGACCTTGACGCTTGCTCCTGCGGAGGCCGGTGATGAGGGCAGGATCAAACATGTCGCGCGTCGGTCGAGTAAAGTGAAAAAGTGCCGCGTTCGATTAGTTCTTTTTGATCTATCGACGTTGACGCTTGCTCCTGGGCAGTGCGTCAAGAAAGCCCGAGCAGTCGTCAGTTGTTTTCCCTCTCGGGTCACGCGCCTATTTTCTCTGAGTGCTTTTATATAGCCGAGCAAACGAGTGAAGCTGAAAGTGGATTGTTGCTGCTCAAGAATGATGGATCAATTGGTGAGCTCGTTCAATGCAACTATTTCTAATCTATAAAATATGTTTGACTGCACCTTTAATCGTTACAACGGTGAGACGTAAATATGATTTTTCAACAAACTATGAAAGGTTCGTCACTGTGAGTGTCGACATAAACTCTGATTCATAAATAATTTATGTCTATTATTTTTCAAAACACTTTTTCCTTTTATCTTCATTTTTATAATTAAAAAAAACTTTGACTGGTTCGACACTACGAGTGTAGACTTGCGAAAGGTTCACTTTATTCAACAAACTTTGAAAGGTTCGTCATGTCAAGTGTCGGCATAATTTTTCTCTACATAAATATTGTTCATATCAAATGAAAATGTTATATTTACATATAAGCATGTTTATATCTCACCAAAATTATTTATCATGCTCTTATCACTTATCAAAGTGAATCCTGTGACCCAACGATCCTCTCCATTAACAATCATCCCTCCCAGTAACCTTTGTGGAGATACAGAGGCAAACACGGTCTCCAAATAGCAAAGGTTACACAATAACATTCCTTTCCCAAATCCCACCTAACTGCAAGGACGTGGCCAGCGCCGTTATTGACCATGTATAAATAGAGGCACTGAATTATGCACACTGAAGAAGATTATGGCCAATCCCAGCTGATCTTCTAGTTGATTCTTTGTGCATTTTCACTGACTTCGGTCAATCACGGAATAGCAACCATTGATATGTATAGTCAGTCTAAGCTAAGCTAATACACTTGCCTTTTCTTATCTCCAGTGAAAATTGAGATTACTCATCGTCAAGGATTTAATTCTGAGAGTATTGAGAATATCTCTCACTTATCGCTCTCCGCTACACATCATCAGAACCTGTTTATCATCTTCTGCTACAGGTCTGATTAGGTCGGGAAGAAAACAGTGAATGATAAAACCCATCTTAACAAGTTTAAAATCTGGGGGACACTACTACTATTACATGTTCGGGGATTATTTGATAATGCACCAGTAAAATAAAAAAAACCCACCCCCAATGGTAAACAAGCGAAAAAAATGGGTTTTACCATCGCTCACGCTCCTTAGGGCTCTCTTTTGCTTCTTTTATCTATCAAACCTGTTACAAGTTGCGATACATTCCCGACCATTGAGCGATACAGATGGAATGTTTATCATCGCTTGCCATGATCGTGCTTTGGAATCAAATGAGAACGAATTCTGCAATGTCTATCATTGTTCGATAACATTTTGATTCATATTACGGACACTTAAGGCCTCAGCTTGGGCTAACCTAGAACATCAAGTCTAATTGGTATACTGTTCTGATTCATTTTCTGGACAGCTTCAAATTCCACACATTCTACTTTGTATGGGAAACAATTGACAAGAAATGTTTCAATATTTGCAGTTCGAAAGTTTCCATTTTTAAGGCTTGTTTAAATAAGCATTTTCCATAAATATCTGAAATTGAATACCTAATTTTGAAATCAAAATCATTACTCATCATTCGAATGTTTAGTGTATATGAAGCTATGAAAACAATGAAGAATCATACAGAATATTTATTGTATATTCTCTTGATGAGTTATACCTCATTGAGGCTGTATGTGTCAGTAATATGAATTAGAAGGGTATATCTGTCACAGTTTCGCACATGCTCTATGATAAAGATTGAAACACACTATGCTTCACGAAAACAATTTTGTCAGTTTTTCCAAAATTAAAATGAGAAAAACCATAATAGTTCATACAGATAACAACCACATGCACTATTGTATGACTTCAAAGCTAGTCAATTTATTCTCATAAATCTATTTCAATCGTTTGTACTGAATAATTCAACATCATTTTGTTCTCCTTCTCTTTCCAGGTAATACCCGTCGATACAATCCACTTACATAATTTCCAAAGACGCCTCTTTAAACGGTAAAACATCTTAATAACTATCATCACTTCAACCATCGGAACTTCCAGAAAACCGTTCTAAAACCATCTCCTCGAATATTCCCACAATAAGCGCCACCCAATCGATTCGAAAACGCATTGCCGCCCTTTCAAAGTGCGCATAACACAACCTGCAACCTCATCGTCGGTAATTGAATTCTCGAACCGCATCATGCACGTGGCCGAGTCTTGTTTTTCCCTTCAATCATCGTCAGCCCTCATTCTGGTGATTATGATGCTCTCTGCATGACTCCCACACTTACTCGTGCAGCACACCTTTACCGCAACTTTCTATTGGAATAGCAGTCTTAACATCGCTTAACACCAAAGGTTCGTGCTTGTTGCTTTTACACTAGGTGAAAAAATTGAAGCTTTTTGAACGCACTTGGATCATTTGCAATGGATTCAATAAATTTTGATCAAATAAAATTCTGCCGTTGGATTTACGGCAATGAATTATTCCATGATCGATGTTTTGCGTTAAAGTCACCAATGACAAAAATAAATTGACTTATTGCGAGTAAATTTATGCAAGTCATTTTGGAGCAAATCAATTTGCTGTCCAGAGCATTGAAAAGGCAAATAGGCAGCTATGAAAGTATATTTACGAAGCTGTGTTACATCAGAAACATCCAAGGTTTCGAAAACTTTGGTTTCAGATTACGGAGTTGATGATTTTACTCATATGAATGGTGATTGCAACGCTCCCACATTCCCCATCATGCCGATCATTACGATAAACAAAAAAGTTTGGATGTTTTTTTTTAGCTTGGATCCAGGTTTTCAATAAGTTTAAGTGATAACTGCTGTATGTATGTTATTAGCTGTAAGACAGTTAAACAGCTCGTCCTTTACCATTCAAAGAACGAGAATTCCAATTGAAAATATTCAAAAATTGTTTGGATGCATTAGAGAAACGTAATCCGATATCAATTTGCTTAGTAAATTTTACACCAACTTGAACTGCTTCAGCCATAGTGCTGGTTTTTGAACATTGCATCAATCATTTGACTCCAATGTTCAGTTGAAAAAATCAAAATCAGAGAGTGTCATTTTACTAGAAGTAGGTGAGATTTCTGATGATTTTTTGTTGGAATTAACGGATAAATGAAGAGTGGGTAAATGAGTTGAAGGTAGCGCAGGGGTTTTTCCATATGATTTGGAACAATTAGAACGGTTGTCCATAGAAAACAATTTGAAGAAGAGGAGTTGAAACTGCCTACTACAATATCGGCATACGTTTCGGTTAGGTAAATCCATTCAAAATTACAAGATTCGAACGACCACCCGAAAAAAAAACGAACGAAAAACGTTACCGTTCATCTGCCTGACACGAGCCTCGACGATGCGTTTACGCGAATGGCAAACCCAAAATAAGACTCATCGTTGCCCCCGAAATTTGCGCATTCACATTTTTTGATATCGTCTTTCACAGGATAGACCTCCTCAGCGTGAGAAAAACCCTCCGCAAATCATGCATTTTGAATCTATGTGACAATGTCTAGTACCATGACCCCACTTTTGGCACCGACGGCACTGAGTGGGGTTCTGATAATTTCCTCCAGGTTTCTGGAAATGTTCCCATGTCATACGGACATCGAACAAACGTTTTGCTTTTTCTAAAGCTTTAATATTATTTAGTTCTTTTTTGTTAAAGTGAACTAAATAATATTCTTGAGAAAGCCCTTTCCGAAAAACGCCAGATTGGGCTCTCTTTTTCATAATGATTGCTTGGACTGAGAAAAATTCAAGTTAATAAGTTATTCAATTTTTTATCTCTTCGGGTGACTTATAGTAACTTTAGAGTCATTTCAAGACGACTTTGAACAAACGTTCAGTTTTGTAGTCATAAATAAAAAATATGCTTCTTCTCTTCAAGATGTTTGACAAGAAGCTCGCGATCTTTAAGAGTTTCCGGCAAAACGCGACAGTCTCCCCTCTTTGTGGTTCGGAAGGAAACCTTGATTCTCCCTAATGGAGTTTGTAATCTTCTGCCTAAATTCCCCAAATTCGGAACAACTGACCACGATAGGCGGCACTCTTTGCTTCCTCACTTGAATCAAAAAGCCTGGGCTAGAGGCTGCTTCGATTTGGTGTTCGGAGAATTTGTCTAGAGCAATTATCAACATTATTCATTTCACTCCTGGAAGAAAGTTCGTATTCCGTAGAAACGTCCTTTCTTCCATGTTTGCCACCCTTCCTTTGTTTGTGATTGCAACCATGTTCAGTATATAAACAAAATTAGAAGATACCTTCTAAGAGCTTTTCCCAAGACGGTATCCAAGAAGGATCAACACCGTTAGCTTTCACTAGCGGGTCAAACGAAAAAAAAAAAAACGAAGGCACGGGTCCAAACAAGGATCGTAAAGGGATCAATAGTAGAAAAAAAAATAGAACTGAATCAGAGCGCATCGTACCTTCGTGCTGTGCGTACATGAATTCTCTCTGCTCTTGGAAGTTTTCTCAAAAACTACCTAAAGCAATAAAACTGTACTTTTCAGTGCTAAAAAGAGTACTTTTCAGTACTATTTTTTTCAACTATTGATCCCTTTACGATCCTTGTGGTTCTGTTTGATCTTTCGACCTTGACACTTGCTTTTCCCGGGGCAAGCGACGAGGGCAGGATCAAACATGTCGCGCGTCGGTCTCGTAAGTGAAAAAGTGGCGTGATCGGTGAGTTCGGTTGAAGAAAGTGAAAAAGTGCCGCGATCGGTTAGTTCTGTTTGATCTTTCGACCTTGACACTTGCTTTTCCCGGGGCAAGCGACGAGGGCAGGATCAAACATGTCGCGCGTTGGTCTAGTAAGTGAAAAAGTGGCGTGATCGGTGAGTTCGGTTGGAGTAACTGAAAAAGTGCCGCGATCGGTTAGTTCTGTTTGATCCTTCGACCTTGACGCTTGCTCCTGGGCAGTGCGTCAAGAAAGCCCGAACAGTTTTTTTTTAATTCTTTTTGGGTCGCGCGCTTATTTTTTTTTTTCCTGAGTGCTTTTTTATAGCCGAGCAAACGAGTGAAGTCGAAAGTGGATTGTGCTCAGTCAAGGATAACGGATCAATTGGTGAGCTCGTTTCATGCTACTATTTCTAATCTATAAAATATGTATGACTGCACATTCAATCGTTACAATGGTGGGATGTAAATATGATTTTTCAACAAACTATGGATGGTTCGTCACTGTGAGTGTCGACACAAACTCTGATTCATGATTTATTTATGTTTAACATTTTTGTTTTCAGAACACCTCTTATATACCTTTATTTTTGTAATTAAAAAAACTTTGAATGGTTCGACACTACAAGTGTAGACTTGCGAAAGGTTCACTTTATTCAACAAACTTTAGATGGTTCGCCACTGTAAGTGTCGGCATAAGAATAAGAGTGTTCTATGATGTCCCAACCAATCGAGTTTTTTGTTTCTTTTCAAATGAGTAAAATATAATAACACATGCTTTCGTCCTGACAGCTGTAGGAATGTTACATTTAGGTATTTATTCAACAAACTTTGAATGGTTCGTCACCTCAAGTGTCGGCATAATTTTCCTCTACATAGAAATTGTTCATATCAAATGAAAATATTATATTTACGTATAAGCATGTATATATCTCACAAATCATTGTTTATCATGGTCTAATCGCTTATCAAAGTGAATCCTATGACCCAACGATCCTCCCCATTAACAAACATCCCTCCCAGTAACCTTTGTGGAGATGCAGAGGCAAACACGGTCTCCAAAAAGCAAAGGTTACACACTAACATTCCTTCCCCCAATCCCACCTGACTGCAAGGACGTGGCCGGCGCCGTTATTGACCCTGTATAAATAGAGGCACTGGGGCCCAGATAGCCGTAGCGGTAAACGCGCAGCTATTCAGCAAGACCAAGCTGAGGGTCGTGGGTTCGAATCCCACCGGTCGAGTATCTTTTCGGGTTGGAAATTTTCTCGACTTCCTAGGGCATAGAGTATCTTCGTACCTGCCACACGATATACACATGCAAAAATGGTCATTGGCATAGTAAGCTCTCAGTTAATAACTGTGGAACTGCTCATAAGAACACTAAGCTGAGAAGCCGGCTCTGTCCCAGTTGGGACGTAACGCCAGAAAGAAGAAGAAATAGAGGCACTGAATTATGCACACTGAAGAAGATTATGGCCAATCCCAGCCGAACTTCTAGTTGATTCTTTGTGCATTTTCACTGTCTTCGGTCAATCACGGAATAGCAACCATTGATATGTGTAGTCAGTCTAAGCTAAGCTAAGCTAAGCTAAGCTATTGATCCCTTTACGATCCTTGTTTGGACCCGTGCCTTCGATTTTTCGTTGGACCCGTTGGCGAAAGCTAGCGGTGGTAATCCTTCTTGGACACCGTCTAGGGAAAAAACCTCTCGAAGGTCACGTCTCTCTCGTTTATTAACTAAACATGGTATCAACAACTAACAAAAGGAAGGGTGAATCTCTGAATTCACAACTTCCTTCCAAAAGAGTGGGATTTAAAACTGACACTAAACGTGGCAAGAATGGAAGAAAGGACATTTCCTCGGAATGCGAACTTTCTTCCAAGGGTGAAATGAATAATTGTATCGAAATGAGCAATCAGTTCGATGCTCTAGACAAATTTTCCGAACACCAAATCGAAGCAGCCTCTAGTCCAGGCTCTTTGATTCAAGTGAGGAAGCAAAGAGTGCCGCCTATCGTGGTCAGTTGTTCCGAATTTGGGGAATTTAGGCAGGAGATCTTGAACGCCATAAGGTGAATCAAGGTTTCCTTCCAAATCGCAAAGAAAGGTGACTGTCGCGTTTTGCCGGAAACTCTCAAAGATCGCGAACTTCTTCTCAGACATCTTGAAGAGAAGAAGCATAAATTTTTTACTTATGACGACAAAACTGAACGTTTGTTCAAAGTTGTCTTGAAAGGTCCTTCAAGTGACTATAAGTCACCTGAGAAAATCAAAAATGAAATAAATGATTTACTTGGATTTTCCCCAGTCCAAGTAATCATTATGAAAAAGAGAACCCAATCTTGCATTGTTCGGAAAGGGCTTTCTCAAGAATATTATTTAGTTCACTTTAACAAAAAATAACTAAATAATATTAAAGCTTCAGAAAAAGCAAAACTTTTGTTCGACGTCCGTTTGACATGGGACCATTTCCAGAAACCTGGAGGAAACTTCCAGAACCCCAACTCAGTGCCGTCGGCCCCAAAAGTGGGGTCACGGTACAAAAAATTGTCGCATGGATGCTAAATGCATGATTTGCGGAGGTTCTTCTCACTCCAAGGACGTCTGTCCAGTGAAGGTAGATACCACCAAGTTCATACGCTCTAATTGCGGGGCCAATCATAAGTCAAATTTTTGGGATTGTCCTTCACGCAAAAGAATCGTTGAGGCTCGTGCTAGGCAGATGAAAGATAATATCCGTTACGATAACGGTTGTTTCCGGAATTCGGGAATTTGCCTGGTAGAGTATCGAACAATACTCATTTTTCAGTTAACGTTAGCTTGATTAGGAATCATACCCATCAGGAAGATCATAATCATGCTAATTCTCAAAACTTATATTAATCCGTCGGGTAGCTGTAGCTGTTCAAATCTTTCAATTTCGAATTATTTACCCACGGAAAATCCTTTGCCGATATCGTAGCAAGTAATTTGAACTCCTCCTGTATTTGTTCTATGAGTACCCATTCTACTTGTTTCAAATCAAATGAAAAAACCCTACCGCCACAGGTCACTCCTACTCCGCCTCTTCGTCTACCGAAAATTCTAATGGGAATTCATCAGATAATGTACCCACTTCAAGTGTTGGGCGAATGACCATAATGGTTAAAGCCCAATAAAAAAAACCCACTTCAAGTGATATGTTTGTTTCTGATTTTAATTTTCTAACTGAACAATTGAATCTAATGATTGATGCAATGTTCAAAGCCACCACTATGACTGAAGCAGTCCAAGTAGGAGTAAAATTTACAAATTAAATTGTTATTAGTTTACGTTTTTCTAATGGATCCAAATAATAATTTAATTTAAATATTTCAAATTGGAATGCACGTTCTCTGAATGGTAAAGAGGACGAGCTGTTTAATTTTCTTACAGCTAATAAAGTTCATGAGCTAGTGTTGCCTAGTGTTATGAAAGGGTAGTGTTGCTCTATACCGGCCGGTTCCCAACGGGTTGGATCAATATTGAGCATTACTTTCAATTATTGTTCATTTCACAATTGTTGAGAAACGATTTAATCCGCTCTATTTGAGCAGAAATCTTCTTCAGAATGACGTCAACTTGCGGGGTTCCACCGAAAACAGCCCACAGATAATTTGAACGAGAAAAACGCTACAATCCGGTATTTAAACGATTCCGGTAGATTCGATGGTGTTTTGATTCCATCTAGATGAAAACAACAGCATCCCGTAAGACCGGCAAATCTGACTGCGTGTTGATGCACATCTGTTCCCACTCCAAAGAATGTACTCTGAGCGTGGGAGGTGGAACCCGACCAGAATAATATAACAAACATTAGGAGAAAACCAGTAGAATAGCCTTCAGATTTATTGGAACGAATCAAATTTGTTACACATAAAAGTTGATGAGTGTTCGAATGTCCACGTCGGAATTCGAACTGTTCATTGGCAAAAATTGAATTTTCGTTGATTTGGACCATGATTTTGTTCAGAACAACTTTTTCAAAATGTTTGATGATGGAGGCAATCATAATCTTGTTTCTTCCGCCTGGTTGGGAATGGAGTCGAATGTTCCCAAGACTCCAATAAATCGTGGAACCGAGCCAGAGGATGGAAGAAGCATTGCGGGCCGGCGGCGTTCGTCTGGGAAAGTCGTAATTATTCGATTGATTGGCGAATGAAGGTGGTTGAGAAAATGCAAATTGATAAGAAGCAACTCAGCCGCAAGCAAGCAGCCGCTCCGGACTCCGGATTGAAGTCGAATGATTTCGAGAAGCCAAGAACGGCAGTGTGAATGAGAAGAGTTTATCGATGCCGTTTTGTTGGACTACAATCAGCTGATGGGTTTGAACTTCTTGAGAAGTGGGAACACAACGAATGCTTGTGGAGGATGCACTCTTTGCGCTTGACGGCGCAGTTGATTTGGTCCCGATATTGTTGGAATGTGGAATTAACGAAGCTGGAAGTAATTCATCTATAGGAATATTGGGTGGTTTAGTAAGATCGCTGACCTGGAACTGAACATTTAGGGAAGGATTAGTTGCTAATTGATTGGGAAATCTTGATCTACGGTCAAATTGTAGTCGCAATAAATTTGATTTCATGGGGCCTTCTTACAATAACAGCCATACCCGCAAATCAAGGTCTCACTGTCTAAGTTATATCTTCTTCTTCTTTTTGGCATTACGTCCTCACTGGGACAACGCCTGCATCTCAGCTTAACTTTCTTTGCCAAAGTTGCAATTTTTGCAATCGTATATCGTGTTGCAGGTACGATTATACTCTATACCCAGGGAAGTCAAGGAAATTTCCAGTACGAAAAGATCCTGAACCGACCGGGAATCAAACTCAGACACCTTCAGCATGGCTTTGCTTTGTGGACGCGGACATCAATCACACGGCTCAGGAAGGCCCCTCAGTTATATAATAATCATGGAAAGAGAAATTTCGAAGCATGTAATTTTATAAGGTACCGCGGGGCAAGTGGGAACGAAAAAAACGATAGTTCAAACAAATTGTTCAATCAAATTTTCAAATGTCAATATTTTTCAAATCCAACAACAGAATCACGTTTTGGCAACATATTTGCTGGTGTGTGCATGAAACTAATCGAATAATTTCGAAATTGTGAAAACCTTGGAAGAAAGTTTTAGAATGAGCCAATGGTCCCACTTGCCTCGCTAAGCGGGGCAAGTGGGACACATCCAGTTTCATGCGTCAATCCACATCAGTAAGTCAACCATTACAATAATAGGATTGATAATTCATAGATTTTTAATTTTAAGTACATATTTGATGTACATAAGGGATCAACCATAAAATACGTTACGTTTTAGGAAGAAACCCTTTACTTAATAGTATGTCACCTCACATTTAATATTAACTGATAATTCCTCAATAAAAGCGTAAAGAGGTATTAAACATGTTCAAAATATATCATTTATAAGTTGTTAATTAAAATGTAGAACATAAACAATCAATAATTGACGAAATTATAAAAATGTTTTGTTATTATTTATATGCATGGCAGAAAACCACCTTATGGGGTGGAATTGTTTTCCATCTCTACTTAATTTGGTAGAAATAACAAATAAAGTTCAAATAAAATAGAAAAGTAATCGTTCTCATGATGCATTTCAAATTTCAGCTGTGTGTTTGTTCAATTTTGAAGTCGTATTTCAAAAATAAAAAATAAATTTAAAAATAAAGAATAATAACACTTTTCTTCTCCCTCCTATGCAATTACGTAATTTGAGGTTGATCTTTTTTGATAAAAATCATTTGTTTGAATGTTTTAGTGCTACTCTCTAGGAGAATGTATGAAACGTGTACGAAAAGTTTTGATTCTGGTTTTTGTTTTGATAGGTCCCACTTACCCCAGGTACAAATATATTTTGGGGTAAGATAGACCATCGAAAATTTCATATGAAATGAAAACAAAATACTGGTTTATCGTTAGCAGCTTGTAATAATACTCAAAATTATAGCATACTGATGGAAATTCGATTTAAAACACATTTATTTTTTGCGAGTCAATGCAAGACGTGGAACGTGTCACAATTTGTCATGCAAGTTGAAAATGGCGCTGAACTGACAACTGTTACATGAACCACATGGTAATAAAAATAACAATATGTTTAGTACTAAATACATTCCTTGTCATTGTATCTTCAACTTTCTAGAAGAATACCCCCATGAAAAACTTTTCCTAGTTGAGCTATGACAAAACGCCCCACTTACCCCGTATTCTCACTTGCCCCGCGGTACCTTACCCCGAAAACCAGTTCCCCGAATGCGACACTTCCCCGAAAGTCAGTTATGCACATCAAGAAATTCTTCAAAGACGCTCGCGAATTTGAGCCTAAAATTCCATCTCTCTCGTTCTATGTACGACAAGCGAGGTTTTCCTGGCAGTGTTAAAATAATTGTCGGCGTAATAACTACTAACATTTCTATCTGTAATTTTTTATTCTTTCAATCATCGGCTGTTCTTTCGAGGTTGTATAATGCCAGAGTGTACGTTTTAACCAATGATTTTCCCTTCTTTGAGTTATAGAACAGCCGAGTTGTACTGTTTTAGTTAAATTTTGAGCGATAGCCGCCAAAAAAATCGACTGGCACAATTGTCTTGAGCGAAATTCAAAGTTGACAGTGACTTCAGACGGGCGACCTTGAAAATAAGCTCCTGCATTACTTGTCAGTGTTACATCTTGTAGGTATTACAACTTCCAACAAGAGAATTGTCCTTCTTTTAATTATCGACTATTCTTTCAAAAGTTGCGCTTGTATAGTGACTATCGGCATCATAATTTTTAACGTTTTCATCAACGATTTTTTCTCCTTTTATCATCGGCTGTTCTTTAGCGATGCATATATAAATAGTTGTCAGTATAATAGTCTAGTGCCATTCCAGAATATGTTGATCATCAATTGATATAACGCTTTTGAAAGAGGGCGGTAGAGATCTCTGACATTAACATGTGAAAACAAATTCTGTACCAGCAATATCAGCAGTTCGAAAAATGTAACAATGAATCTGTGAACACAGCCATCCTCACAAAATTAAATTAATAAATCTTTGATAACAAGAACACGAATTCAAATAAAAATCAAGTAGTACCGTTATCTAATATCATTGAGTAAAGTATATTTTGAAGTAAGGAACACTTCGTCATATAGAGGAGGAGTTTTCTACTTCCGAACCTTTAGATTGTTTTTATCATATACATTAGCAAAAATTTGATAGACAATGACCTCCAACGAACAAGAGAAGAAGTGCTTAACCTCAACTAATTATTTAAAAAATGTATGGTGCTGATTTATCGAATCTTCATTTTGAATTATTCGGGGCAAGAAAATACGGGGTTATGGTCCATTCGGGGAAATAGTATTCGGGGTAACGGACTATTCGGGGTAATGGATTTCGGGGTATTGGTTTTCGGGGTACTTGACCATTCGGGGTATTGACTTTCGGGGTGATGGTTTTCGGGGTAATGGTATTCGGGGAAGTGTTATAGGATCTATTCGGATAGCAAGTTTCAGGACACTATTTGAAATAATAACTTCAATTCTTCTCTTAACACTTTTCCTATATTTTCACAAGCTCTTTCTTTCCGCATCCACACCGTTCGGTTGCTTACTCAACTCTTCCTTTTTCCCCGTGCCTACTTTGATTCATCGCTCTTGGTTTTTATAGGGTGTGAGGCCCTACAGTCATAGTTTATTTTAACAATCGATTTCACATCGTCGCCTTACATTTAGACGGCATTCACATTTATTTTGGGTGGCCCTAGATGGAACTCCGCACCGGGCCCCAAAAACCCTAGCTACGCCACTGCAACCTTCTAGCTCAGCAGGTTCTTGGGGTTTCTGTTGAATGGGTGATATGGCAAATTTTGGTAACAAAAGACAATCCGGAATAACTCCGGAACCATTTGGCTCATGTTTGAAATATCTTCGGACCACAAACTACAAGAGTTTTTTCGGTAAGTTCTTAACGTGTGAACAAAATTCATCTAGAAGCAATAAAGTTATGCACATTTTAATGTGTTTTTCAACATGTGAAAAGTATGTTGGCTGGATTCGTGTAGGAATTCCTCCAAGTTCTGTTTCAAAATTATTTCCAGGATTTTGCAACATTTCCCTTGAAGAATTCTCTAGAAATTCTTTCAAAGAAATCTTAAGGGGATTTATTCATAGATTCCTCTCATATTCTGATCAAGTTCTTCTTGATTCTCTTAAGAGGTTTAATAGAGCATTTCTTCGACAATTCATAAAAAAAATCGTGCAAAAAATCAACAAAAGTCACTTCCTACCCTATACAATCTCTCCAATAAATCTTCCACAGATTACTGGGAGAATTCCTCCAGGTACTTCAGGAACTATTTTCAGGCTTTGTCCAGGGATGTCATGCAGTTTCATTCACATTGATAATCATGTGGCAAATTAGATGAATTCGTTAATTCGAAACATCCGCAGTGATTGCACAACCGCTCTGCGTGCCGAAATAAGCTATTGAAAAAAAAACGCAAATCTGAATCCCTATTCCATCCGCGAAGCTTTTTTTTCATTTTCCGCTCAACTTGCGGGACTGATTTAGACCTGTAAACCTACTCTGAAAAACATCTCAACTGGAGAATCCCTGCCACCAACTGACAGTGAGCGCCATCATGGGATGGGTTCCATTGTCCGTTTGTCGTTGTTCCGTCGTCGGTCCAGTCGGTTGTGGCGGTCAATGTCAATGGCGAAGGTTTTATCAGAGTCAAACAGACGAAACACTTACGACAATCGTCCAGTTCAAACCATTACCATATGTAAAATGTAGGTATCCCCTTATTAATAGAAAATTAAAACTTTGTCTTAAGAACAAACTTTTGATCTTCAAACTAATTTCCAGGCAAGTCATGTTGTATGCTCTACCAATATGGACTTGTTGTTGTAATACCAGGAAGAAGCTCTGCAGAGGATAAAAAATAAAATTTTGAAAATGATTCTGAAGCTTCCTCCCTGGTATAGAACCAATGAGTTGCATAGAATATCCTATGTCGAAACATCATTGGCGTAAATAGGGAGGGGCCAGGGGGGACATGGCCCCCCCAAATGATGGGCTCGCCACCCCCCCACCCCCCCCAAAAAAATGGAGAAGAAATGACAATATAGTTAAAACTATCAAACATGAACTTATGATACTAAACGCGTTAAATGCATTTTGAATATAAATTTCTGGATGATCATTATTTGACAGGCAATAGCAATATGTAATTTTAAAACGGCACATACTGGTATACTGTTTCCTTTCTGCCCTTTCCCAAGTTTAAAATTCATTGAAGTAAGTTTTAGAATAAGCAGAACTGGCTTGATCCATTTGTAGTGGTATTGTTAATTAGAAATCCAATGTCTCTTAAAATTTTAAAACAAGCTGCGACATTTTGTGATCAATTATCTAGAATGAATCGTTGTTACTGGGAAATGTTTGTGTATGAGAGTTATTGTATCACGCTATGCCTGAACTAGGAGATTATAAAAATGGAATGTACATCGGATTTTTTCTCGCTAGAGTTTAGTATTTGGGTCATATTTTTATAATCGGAAAGTTTTAAAATATTCCATCGGTGAAATTTTGATTTTTTCCACTTTTAAGCCATTTTTCATACTAAATCCCATTAAAATCAAGTTTTCGACACATTTCCGCCCATACAAAATGTATGGAAAAAATTTCACCGATAGAATATTTTAAAACCTTCCGATTATGAAAATATACACCAAATACTGATTTCTACCGAGAAAAAATCCGATGTACATTCGATTTTTATAATCGTCTGATTCAGACATAGCGTGGTAGAGTTTAAAAAAAAGTCTCATAAATTCATACATACATTTACTGCAAACTTTTAAATGTTTCATATTGAAATTTGTGAGTCATTCAATGTATTTGACTACGAAACGTCGGAAACAGATTTGAACTGCTAGTAAGTAGACGACAATGAAGCTGTTTTTTGTAAGTCACACTAGCATTAAAATTTTGTGCATGTAAAATCACAAAGCATTCTTAAATATCTCTTGGCTCAGATTGCTTATTTTACCGAATCCAATGAAACAGCCATTTGTTAGGTGACCTTTATTAACATTTATGTCAATCTACTATATGAAAACCGATTGTTTTTCAAGCATGAGCTCATGAATTTTTCAGTAAATATGTATTTCTCAGTCGTACATTTATATTTTAAGACCAACCGGATTCATTTTTCGATTTTTAGTAGCCCAAAACTGAACATTACTAGAGAGAGTATTTTTTATGTGAGATAAGATGCTTCGAGGTGTATTAGTTACTACATAATTGCCTGGAATCAATTTTTGGCCCATAGTGTGGCAAAAGTTCGAATCTGCGGGGCAAAAGTTCAACCCATATAAGCTCGCAGAGAAATTTACAAATTACCCCAAATTCACATATTATCTTCAAGTTTAGCGAAATTTGTCTGATCGTGCGAAAAAAAAACATCAACATTTCACATTTCCGCTTAGTTTTGCAAAAAACTTCATTTATTTCGGGGCTTTGGGCAATTTTTTGATGGAAAAGGTGTGTGTATTTATCTGTAAACATAAGTTTATGGCTGATATAAAGTATGTCTGTCGTAAAAGTGTCGGACAGCCAAAAAGTTCGTTTAAGACAATCAGCGATATTACACAGATAAAAATATTTAAATTTCAATGTAGTGTAAACAGAAATATATAGTAAAAGTAAACCAAATTAATCTATTGTTACAACATCACGTTTAATTTTCAACTAGAGATGCTTGAATGTTACATGATCATGTAAATTTAAAGTGCATTCGATTGAAAACTAAGCGATTTGTCGTTGACATTTCAGTTTTTTTTATGCTCCAAATATGTGCATTAAATTAAACTGAATTCTACAAAATATTTTTAGCTGTGTATAGCATATATGTTGTAGGTTCACTGTATGGCATTTATTTCAATTCAGCTGCTATTGTTTTTATGAAAATTGTGATTATATCACTAAAGTCAAACATTTGCCTTACCTTACTCTGATTGGATATTCATAAATCCATGAGCAAAATACCTTCCATCCTGCTTTCTTCAAACAACTGTTATCGTACAAATTTGCTGACGACAGCTTTATTTAAATACAAAAAACCTTCAATCCTTCAATATGATGGTAGCTAAGCAGCTTTAGGTTTTAAAGTTTTTAACTCTAAAAAGAGGTTTTATTCAATCCTATGTTCAAATTTTGGATTCGAGAAGTTTAGAGAAATGATTCGTTCGCTACAGAAATTCCGAGCAACAATAATCCATATTTTCAAACTAGCAAGCGTTTTTTTTTTCAAAGGCTTGTTTTTTTTACTTTTCGGCTTCAAGAGGTTTGAATTTCACATTGATCTTGAACCTGAATTGAACTGATACATTTAAATCTTTATAATTTTGCAAAAAATCTAGTTCAAATCTGATTGGAAAGGTAAATCCTGATTATAGTCTGCTTTTAAATCCTTGTATTCTATTCGAGATCATTACACTCTTATAAAATATCATGTAAAATTAAGTTTATTAAGATGCACATAAAAGAAGCGAAACAATTGACGCTTTTTTACGTCCGTTCTTAAAATTACATGACGCAGAGGAACCAAAAAAAAAAAAAAGATACACGCCATGCCATAAAAGTAAGACGAAAGACTTACTTTTACATCATGACGTGTAATTTCTCTAGCTAGAGGCTCTGTTGCCACATTTACGTGTAATATATGATGCGCAATGTGTAAAGCATAATTCATAAATAAAGAAACGAAAAACTTACCATCTAATCATTGTCGCTAAATGTCTCCCACTTGTAGGTATGCCATTTATCCGCCACACACAAATTAATTATACTTGCAAAACCGTACTAATATTTCCAATTATTAAACACATCTTTGAAAACACTGTAGTGGGGCTGGGACCCTACGGAATTCTAGCCAATATTAACACTTTCAAATGCCCATTTTCTTACATTTACTAGCTTTGGGAATAACAACTTCACTTATTCTCTGTAAGAAAGTTCGTTTTAATGTTGCTTCAAATATGTTCACTATAGCATCTTGGAAAGCAGCCTTCGATGCCACACAAACCGAAATACAGAGAAAAAAAAACTTCATTCCTATTTTAGTTATTCTCGGCCAATTTAATCGCCTGTTTCCTACTCCAACCACTCGCGCACTGGTAGGGAAAAGACAGCTGAACAATGTTTTTCAGTAAAATGCACTCGAATAATGATATTTTTCGATAAATAACAACTGTTTGGAACATAAAACACACGCGAACGTCTTACCGCGGCCATGCTTGAAAACAAACTTGACGATTCGTATGACGCCATCAACAAAGTAGATAAGCACGTAAATTCACGTTTTGGTGCATTTAAATTTAAGTGCTACCATTTACTTTTATAATTTGAGATACCTGAATTTATGGCGCTGCATTCAATTTTTATGATGATATAAAAATCGGTTATAGGTTATTAAAATTTCCTAATACGTCAATTAAAACGTGAAATTCAGTCATTTTTTAGTTTAAGTCACACAATATTAAAAAAAAAAAAAACATTTTTACGTCACCTGTAAATCTCATTATTTTTAAGAGTGTAGATTGGGTTAAATATGTCATCTTGGCTGATCAATCGGTTTTGGACGATTTTTAGCTTTTGATCTACCTCTGTATGAAAGTGCGCGACTATAATCGGTTCACAAATATTATCAAAACAAGCAATGTTAAGTTATCTAAATTCTTTACGACTTTTATCTCTCATGAGAAGGGGCCGTGGCCCCCCTCAATTTAGGTTAAGTTAGGTTAAGTTGATTATAAACTTCTTTTTCGGGTGAAATCAACTCGTCTGTAAAAATTCTGAACTGCTACGGCAAATAAAATATAATATGTTGGTAATCAAATGTTCATAAAAGCTCAATTTTGTTTTACCGAATTAGGATGATAGTGTTGTCTAACACAGATCACCTAGATATAAGAAATGAATGTAATGATACTAGTAAAGATATTAAAAAACTGCTTTGTGCGAGATGCAGATGGCAGTAGTGAGAAACATCAAACTCTAGGGAAAAACGATGCGCGCGCTTCTTCATGTGAGGTTTCGAACTAAGTGAATGCGAAATGATCGTTAAACGACCTGTCGATGAAAATTTCGTCAGTGTGACGTCTATTTGCCTATGATTTCTCCATGTGGCGAAGTGGAGATAAAACCTAACGATGAGAAGTGGACCAATCCGCTGCCTCCATCGTCGTCATACACGCGAATTGGAAAGTAGTGTGGTTTTCTGTGCTCGAAGTTGGCATGAAAGAACTGCACTTTGAGTCCTGTTGAACTTGGGGGAGCAAATGGCAGGATAGAAAAAAATAATGCTTCGAGCAGAATAGGGACTAACCACCATTTGTGATGCGCTATCCCGATGCCTGTCTTTTGTGGCTTGGAGCTTTCGGGATGGAGGTTGCTGTGTTGAAGATTTTTTCCTGAATGCACTTCGAAGTGCACGTGACCGCACTTTGCGTATGATGCTTTTTGAAGTGTAGATATTGGTGACAGCGATTGTTTCATTAGGGATGTTGTCAGCTTTTGGAAATTGTGTGGTTTTGTGAGGTTATTTCGGAAGTTTTTCTGAAGTTTGTGAAATGTCTTAAAACTGTTAAAGTTTAGGGAGCAATTTCAACATCAAATTTTGTTTGCAAAGAAATGTTAACATCAAGATAACTATCGATGTATGTTTCATATGTATTCCAGTCGGCTTGTAAATAATTGAAAGTGGAACAGATAGGATTGAGAATCGTTTCATGGGATATTTGAAATGTAACAGGGACATGATCAGAATCAAAATCAGCGTGAGTAGCCAGTTGGCTACATAGGTGACTAGAGTCGATTAAGACCAGGCGTTGCAGAATTCGCTCTCATTTGAGAATGAAGCACGATCAAAGCAAGCAAAGAAAAACATCCCATCTGTTGCGGTCCACGATCGTCATTGTATCGCAAGGTGTAACAAGTCTGATAAATGGAAGCAGCGAGCGAGAGCCCCAACGAGAGAGCGATGATAAAATCCATTTTTCTCGCTTGTTTACCGTTGGGGATAGGGGTTTTTCTTAACTGGCACGATAAACAATCCACGAACTTCCAATAACAACAGTGTCCCACAGGCTTGGAGCATGTTTAGAGGGGTTTTATCATGCACTACTATCCCCCCAATCTGATCAAACTTGTAGCAGTATACAATAAACAGTCTCTCATAATGAGCAGCATGTTATGATAGTTACAGAGAGCGATACGTGAGAGATTCTCTCAATTTTCTCAGGATTCAATCTCTGATTAAGACCAAATTAATCGTAGAAGGCTGTCCAGAAGATGAAAAACTAGTAGGGCTATCGGGGTATTGAATTTGAAAATATTCTGAAGAGCACACGTCAAAAAAAATCTGCTGTTGGAATTGCTTTGATAATTATTTCATGAGCGATGTTTTCCATTAGAGTCACCAACAACAAAAAATCTTGACTTATTACGAGTCAAATTCCGCAAGTCAGTTTGAAGCAAATTAATTTGCTGCCCAGTGCATTGAAAAGGCAAATAGGCAACTATGAAAGTATATTATAAGTCAAATAAGGGTCGAGTTTTCCTCACTATTTTTATTGTGAAGAGCAACCCCAGCAACGTTCGATTTCCACTTACAAGAGAACACCCCCAAAATGCTATCAGCTGAGTAATGCACGGTCTACACATGCTGTACCACATCATTCCTCCGGAGGATGAATGGCTCATCGCACTATCTGTGTCCGGATCCCATTCACCTACTATCTTCATCCAGACACCATATCATCGAGTCTGCAGTGTGAACCTATGGGGGGGAATGTCCACCGTACGTGTGCAAAGAGGACATTGCCTAGCACATGACCTATCCATTCTTCCTGTGATCCTCTACACGGAGGAAAATCTTGGAAGATTGACAATTTTTTCGATAGCTGTTTTAACAGTTGCCTAAATTAAGTTGTTACAAGAATATTATTGTCTTATTGCATTTTTGCTTTGTCGATAAAGAATATTCGTGAAGTTGAATTAACTGTACTAAATAGTTGAACTATATATATGGTTGATTTACTAATATGTAATGTAATTTACTGCACAATTCTTTTTTCTCCGTGCATACGCCGTAACTATTGTTCATCGAAACAGAAAAAAATCGACCCCGTATCCGCTTTGCAAATCTGACCGCTGCTGGCAAACCCTTCTCCCCATGGTGCACAAACAAAATGCAATTATTCAAATCGTGTTGGTTCGCCAAGCTTTAACTGCAGCTCCACTACAGCCACCGCCTGAAGGATGAATTTTGAATGAATATTTAGCTGTTATGCAACAAGGAACTGGGGAATAGTTTGTTTCGGCTATTCCCCGGTAGCTTTAGTTGTGTTGGAAAGGAAAGTAGGAAACCTAAGCAATGTGTCAAAGTCAATTTGGTTGTGAATTACATTCCCGGTGGGAGATCAAGACAAGGAACATTCGTTGCAACGTTGTTGAATAGTTTTGAAGCAACTTTTTAGTGTTTTGGTTTCCATTCCTAGGACAACTTTCCAGCCTTTTCCATATGGATTTTTTCAATCATTTATCCACCGGTTCTTCCAGGAACTGCTCCAAAAATCCTTCAGGTATTATTCCAGGTAATCTATCAGGAAAATTCTCAGGATTTCCTAAATAAATTCGATTAAGGATTGCTCATATAGCTCCTTCAGAAATTTCTATATGAATTCTTATATCGGCCTTGAAAATCGTTAAAGAAATTTCTCATGGAATATCTGAAGAACGAATGCAATCTCTGCAAACATTGCTGTTAATATTCTTGCAGATGTCTGAAACGGACGTTTCGGATGAAATCCTAGCAAAATCGAAGAAAAACTCCCAGGGATTTGTAATGTGCATTCAGATTCTTCAGATTATCATTTGCGGTTTCAACTCAGCAAATACTTATGCATTTATTGCAATTATTGATCTGATCTGAGTTCTTTCAAACAAATCTGCTGCATATTATCCATGGATTCGTATTTATAGAAAAGCCACCACGATTTCTTTAGTTTTCTAGGAATTCTTTCAGAGATTCTTGGATGAGTTTAGCAAGGAGATCATCAGAAGTTATATCCATAGTTATTATTGGATATTCTTAGAAACTACTTCTGTTTCAAGAGGTTTACCTTTGATTTTCTGACAATTACCTGGAAAAATGTTTAAGAACTTCCGTGGGAAATTTTTTATAGAATATCTGCTGGAATTCCGGAACAATTTTGGAAGGAACCTCCGGAGTAATTCCTGATGGTGTATCTAGCAAAATTTCTGAAGGAAATCCTATGAAATCAGCGAAGACATTTTAGAAGATATTACTGCTTGTATTCTTGCAGATGTTTACTTTGGAGTTGAAAGAATTCCTGGTTGAAACTTTGGAGTAATTTCTAGGGTACAGCTTAGAAAAATTTCATGTTGAGTACCTAAGGAAGAAAGCTATGAATAAGTTTGATAAATTTTCTGAAAAAATCTTAAAACTTACATACAGTATAGCGAGTAATAATACTTGTTGTGATGTCACGAGTAATAGCTGTCTCTATTCCTCATCCCTCATGCTCTTGCAACTCATGGAAATTTCCTTAGAGAAATGTCTGACCAGATTTAGTGAAAAATCCTCGCAAAACTCTTATTCTTGGGTTTTTGTCCGGATTCTATTTCTTTTCTTATTTGGTGTCTACTTCAGTTAAGGACACTCAGTCGCTACCAGCCCTGCTATTCGGTCCAATGTATTAATACTAAACGTATTTATGTGGAACGTCTATTCAGCCAAGTGCCCATATTCCAAAATATGTATCTTTAAAACACATCGTTAGTTTTGTGGAGGAGTTCGCTTCCTCATTGCATGGGATGAAGCAATGAGAAAGCGCCCAAGCGGTAGTTTATGAGCGGTTAGAAGCCACTTTCTAGTGGTGGCCAACCGATCAAATTGTCAACTCAAACGAATACTCCATTCTCCAGAGCTGTTCTTTTGAATTCGAAATTCGAGTCAGACAAAATCTTCTTCTTCTTTCTGGAATTACGTCCCAACTGAGACAGAGCTTGCATCTAGGCTAGAAATCTCCTAGGAACCACTGGAAAGTCGTGAGCACCTCTGCAAATCCATTTGAGAATATGAACATCTTGGAAATTCCTGATTTTTTTTTTAATTTCTAGGATCCTTTTTGAACCATTTGGGACTCCTGGATACTCCTCGGTTACCATCGGTTACCATAAGTTTTGAATATCAATGGGAACTTCTGGGAAATCTTTAGACATTTATGTTCTTATGAGCACTTCCACAGTTATTAATCGAGAGCTTTCATTGCTAATTGACCATTTTTGAATGTGTACATCGTGTGATAAGTACGAAGATACTCTTAGCCTAGGGAAGTTGATCAAATTGCCATCACGAAAAGAGTTTCGAGCCCACGACCCTCAGCTAGGTCATGCAGAATAGCTACGCGTTAACCGCTAGGCCTTCTAGCAGGTTACTACTAAAGTACACCATCCTAAACAGAGATTGAGTAATATTTAAGAAGCTTTTCGAAGTTTCCGATAGTCAATGTATGGCTATAACAACCATGTATGCTACAATAAACCACAGAAAAGAAATGAAGAGTGTACCGGCGCACATCATAAACCACTGACATTTGTTCAAACGATGGAAAGTTACTCTTTCGCGGTGGCCGCTTGCAACTTACTAGCTCAACAAGGCGAAAATAAATCAAAAGTACCTACCTACTGAAAAGAAGCATCTACACTGTGCACAGGGAAACTTTTTCCTGGAATTAGGATGCTGGACGAAAAACTGGTCGGTTGAAAGTCAAACCGATGCAAGGTTGATTTTTGTCTAATTCATTTCAATTGCATTGGTAGGTTTTTCTCTTTATAAAATATCCTTCTGCTTCTAATTAAATATAAAGTTCGACCACCTGGCTGAAATTTCAGGTTTATTTTTTATTTTTGAAATTCTTTCTTTTCATTGTGCTGTGAAATCCGAGACCCGCAACATTCTACAATTACAATTCGCAAAACGCCTTGATTCTGCAACAGATTTCTTCGAAACAATAATTAGAATCAAATGATATCAACGTTTTCTCTGGGGCCCTCGAATGGTTACCATTAAGGAGGTTCCATAATATTCTAAGGGTTTCTCACAGCATTTTCAAAGAAACTCGAAGAAAGATTTTCAAAGGATTTGATAAGGTGTTTTGGAAAAGGTTCTCAAAAAATGTCTAATGGAGTGTTAAAGATTATTAGCTATTTCTCACAATACTACAGGGGTTCTCAAGAATTATCTTTGTCTATGGGTTTTAAGAGGGTACCATGTGTTTAACATAGAATTATCAAAAAAAATCGAAGGGTGCTTAAACTCTCTTAGAGGTTCCAATATAGTAGTTCACAGAAGTTCTAAGAACTTCAAGCCTTTCCATCGATTTTATTTCGGTTACTTGAGGGTCCTACGCAATATCCAAGAGGATTTAAGAGGAAATCAGGGATTCTTAACGGGCCTTTGATGACTCCAAACCAATAGTCTCTTGGGATAAATCCCTGAGCGAATAATTTTGTTCCTGAGTGATTCCTAAGAGGTTCCTTAAAAGTTCCTTTAAGTTTAAGGGATTTTCAAAGATTTTCCAGAAATTCCCATTGATTGCTCAAATTTTCCTGGTGCTAACCTAGAAATTACCAAGAGACTTTTGCAGGTCTCTACAGGCTCCCAAACAGTTCAAAAATATTCCTAGTGATTTCCCCCTAGGAAAATTCCAGGGGTTTCCCAGATGTTCTTGAGAAACCACATCAATGAACTCCCAAATTGGGGTTCAGAAGTTGCAAGGCGATTCAGATAGATTCAGCATTTACAGAGGCTTTCCGATAGTTCCAAGATGTTCACAGAGGCTTCTCAGGAGTTTCGAGATGTTAACGTGTATTCTCAAAGGCTTCTGCACCTGTGGGATCTTCAAAAATGCTGTTTATCATACATTGATTCAAAAAGGTTCATTGAAAGCATCTGCATTTCTCCTTGTGACAGTTCAGTTGCATTTGAATGCCAAGAAGGTTTAAGCTTTACGCTTGATTGCAATGAAATTGCAGTTCACCACGTGTTTTACATAAAAGATTGGTATCTTGTGAAGGCGTGTCTTAAATGCTGAAAAAAGATAAATAAAAGTAAATTTTACAAGCTGAGCCATGAAGTTGACAGTTCACTGAACCTAAAATGAAGGCCATTTTGTTTTTTTTTTTTAATTTGTGAGTCGGTGGCAGAAATGTTGTTTGAATTGAACATTATTACGATTTAAACAACTACCGTTGCGTTTGGATGGGCATCTAATTCTTCCGAAAGAGGTACGCTTTGTGAAAGAGGACCACCATCTCGTGGTGTAGGGGTAACGCGCCCTATCTAGTGAACAGGGAGTCATGAGTTCTATTAACCGAGAAGACATGTAACTTTTTCACAAATGTCACACCAATTTTTCCGTTTAATCCAATTGCGACAATGTTTAGTTTTACGGTAGTTGTTCAAACCTGTTTTATTATTGGATACTGCTTGGGGTTCTTGAGAGCTTTAAACAGGTTGTTGAGGTTTCAAAGTGTTATAATGTGTATTTTTGTTCAAATGCATTGGATTCAACATACACTGGAAACCTCTTGTAAACGAACGGAAAAACTATGGATCTCTAGTAATGTCTTAATGTAGCATGATGAAAGAAAACACGGTGATCCTAATCAAGCTGCTTATTGGTTCCCATGTGTTCTCCAAGTTATTAAAATGTAGTTTCCAAATTTTCTTAACTCCTCAAAAGTTACCTTTGGAAGATTTCGGGAGTTTCCAATGTTCTCCAATGTTTCTCAGGTGTTGCTAACTAGGTAACGAAAGGTTGTCGGAGTCTCAAAAGCAATTCATACAGGTTGTCCAAACTTTTCCGGAAATTTCAAAGAATTTTCAAAGATTCCCATGTGTTTCTAGAGATTAACAGGAGCTATCGAAAACTTCTTAGAAGTTTTGCTTTTTGGGTTGGTTTTGGAAATTTGATAATAACATTTGGTGAGCACTCACGGGGTCCTGAAAGATTCTTGAGGGCTTCAAAAGTATAAATTAGGAGCCGAGAGCTAGTAACTCGAAAAACACTTCATAACCCTCTGGATTACCATTGGAACTATTTTCAAAACGCTTTAAAAACAATCGAAAAACTGTAATGAAGATTCAATTCAAGCATTATAGCAGATCATTTGGATTCTTTTAAAGGCTTCCAAGACCTCGTGTGAGCTATTGGTCACCCTCTAGAAAACCTTGGAATTAATGAAGATTGTTTCACAAATTTCTGGGAAGCCTGAAAACCCCGCAATATTTGAAGAGAAACCTCTTGAAACCTTCTTGAAATGCACTTAATAGCGAAGCATTATCAAACCAAGTGAAGGGAAAATCTCATTTATTTCAGTCTACATATGATCGACAAAGTTTGCAAGTTTCACGCAAAAAAATAACACATGGTCCAAAAAAGCCCAATTTTGTGTGCATCTTACTTAATAGTCTATTGAACTCAAAATTCCAAACGCCGATCCTCAAACGATTTGAGTGAGAGTGCATCAAAATGCGAGATTTTTTTTCTGATGCTCTTTCCCTCTTGCTACAATGCTCCCCTTTGGTTACACTTTAAAAGAACTCTGGAGTGACCCGTCCAAACAAAACAGGCCTCGCAGAATTGTGATGGTACTCTTTTTTTTATGGAATTTTCTTCTGTTATGTTTTGTGCCCCATCTTCCTCGTTCATTTTTCGTTGCCTCTCTTTTTAATATTTTTTTGCTCTATCACAAAGAGATAAAGGCAGCACGCTACCCTGAAGCATGTCACCGTACTCTGAAGATGTTGAGGAATATTGTCAAGCCTGGTTTCAGCAGCGAGACATTGGAATGTTTAGATTCACTTGAAGTCCTGTGCAAACTCCTTGGGGACTCTTGAGAAACACCAGAGGACCTGATCGACGCTTTTTGAAAGCCTCTTGGACAGTGTTGTTTAACACTCAAATTCTCGTAACTCTCAAATGATAATTTTCATGCGTGATTTGTTAGCCACGAAACTCAGCAGTCAAGAAATCATTGATGAAGATCATCTGTTTGATTCAGATTCACTGCCTCGTATTTCCACAGTTTTATTGCACAAAGCTATGATTGCTTGTTAGTCTGGTAGAACTACAATAATCGTTTCTGACTTAAATAATAACACACATTTTTTTGTCGATTGAATGATTTCGCATGGAAGGCTGAGATATGCAAAGTAGATCTTCAATATGTTTGGTCTCGCGGGAGAGCTCATTGATTGAGATTTGAGTATGAGCGTAGACTTATTTGAAATATTTCAAATCAACGTAGACACATTAATTCTGGACCATCAGAAATGACTGTGAATTTATGGGAAATTTAGGGGTTTGAACTCATAATAAGCCCCTTGTTGTTTCAGATCTCCTTAACACAATTGAAAACTCTTGAGAACCTCTTGTCTACAACTGCAAAACTTGTAACCCTTGATGAACTTTGAATCCCCTTATAGAAATTCTGCACATCCTGTGGCAATTCCTCTGGAAAATGATAGGAACTACCTCTTTCTGCGAACTGGAAAATTAAGCCTTAACCTTAACCTTCTTGGAGTGGTTTGAAGACCCCTTGGAATTCCCTTGATAGGAGCAGCTCTTGTGAACCTCTGAGAACGTTAAGAAAGCTCGAGAAGCTCTTTGGGAACCCTCTAGAAACTCCGCAAACACATGATGAACACCTGAAAATCCTTAAAAAGAATCTACAAGAACCCTTTGGAATTCTTTTGGAACCCCTGTAAACCCTCGAGGATTTCCGGTTATTCTTCAAATCGCATTGAATCTATGCGTAATTACTCAAAACTACAAAACTAATCTTGGTTAGATGCTAAATTGCTAAATTTGAAACATGCTGAAAAGCTTAGATACTCATTTCGACAGCAGATTGAACTTCTTTTCATCGCTGCAAATCATCTGAATGGGCATTGGATCGTATTAGTGATTTCTAGTACACGGTGTCCGGCCGTTTGACCGAATGTCATTTGGCCGAAAGCCGTTTGGCCGAATGCCGTTTGGCCGAATGCCATTTGGCCGAATGTCATTTGGCTGAACGGGTCGTTTGGCCGAATGCCGTTTGGCCGAATTAGGAACAAAAAAATATCAAATTTCTACAACACTTATGTGTAAGACTCTTAGGTGTTGCCCAATAACACAGCGTAACAAAAATGACATTTTTGCGTGTCTCAAGAACCAAATTATGTGTCCCGAGTAGTTTTGAGGTTGCTGAATCTGATGCCGTTTTCAGAAATGTTCCAGCACGTCACAATTTTTAGCTACAGGTCGCCAAAGTTGCATAAAACACTAGTTTCCTTGATGTTTATATAAAAATCAAAGTATGATTTATCGAAATTTTTAGTGATGTAATCGCTCAAGCATATAAAATAAGACTTTAGCTTTCATTCTAGATATAATTTGGATGAAATTTCACGAATAAATTTAGATTAAATCGGGTTTTTCAACATGCTTGCAGTCTTCATACAAAATTCATCGTTTCTCTTATATGGCAAAATACAATACTTCTCTAAATCATCAAAAAATAACTTTTGAGCGTTGAAAGTATTATGAGCTTTGTTTATAGGTATTGTTAAACACATGAAGTTTGAGTTTTGTGGCAAATTAGGTAAATAAACTGCCATACAAGCTGGTAAACTTGCATGCCAGTTAGCTGAAATGGTCAAATTTTGCATTTTCAACAGCCGATATCTTAAAAACTAGACGTGCTATGATATTTTTGAAAACGGCGATGGATTCATCAACCCTTAATTAAGTAAATAGTGGTATTTTGGTGCTTGAGACAAAAACGTGTTCCGGTGTGTAATTGATCAGCTAATTAATTGACATTAATGATGGACGGCATGTTTGTCACTATATAAGTGCCTAAAGAGAATGATATAATTGATCCTTTAATTTAGGACGAAGTTGTGAACTCTACGTTGTTTCATCTGGGGCTATCACCGGTATGATAGGGTTACAGTTTTTTAATGATTTCACTAGAAGTTTTTCCTTCTTTTAAGCATAGGCTATTCTTTCGAGTTATACGAGTCATAATTTGTGAACCGTTTTAGTTACTGTCAAAAGCTGACTACAAACACAATGCAAAAGCTTCTGCTGGCAGCTATTACCACTAGCAGAGAAGTGAATATTTGTCTACATTACGGATGTTCTTTCTTTTAGCACTGGCTGTTTGTTGAACTAACGTCAAAGAGCCAATTATGTGTATATCAATGATGATAATCTTCTTTAAAAATAATCTGAATAAGTTCTTTGAACTTCAGCTTCGAAGCTCACTACAATAATATGTCAACTGTTATTCACTTTTATTTCCTATTTCGGCCAAACGGCATTCGGCCAAATGACCCTTTCGGCCAAATGGCGTTCGCCCAAACGGCATTCGGCCAAATGGCATTCGGCAAAATGTTTTGCTGTTAACTTACCGTATGCCACTGCCGATTCATGTTATTTATGCTAAGTCGTCTCTCAATGAGAGAAGTAGTCAAGTTTGGAGCTTTCACCTTCTTGGCCCTTTTGATGTGCGGACTTTTGACCAAAACCTGACGCACTGTCTCCCTACTAATCTCCAAACTGAGTTCCTGTTTAATGTGCTTCAAGGATTTCAAGGAATTCGAAGCAATTCTATCGATTTCACGTTTGTCACGAGCGGAAAGCTTAGATTCACGTGATTTAGTCAAATCTGCGGGATTTTTCAAGTACGATAACACAACATGATAGGATCGACCAATAAGTCGTGCTATAACTCGGATCCCTATGTTTTCTCGACAAAATGCTTCAAATGGAATTTCTCTTTCTCTGAAAGAAATTTTCCCTTCAATAATGATAATGATAATGATCGATTGCTGAACAAATCACTTGAAACTTAAGAAAAACAATAATGGTCGTAAGTTAACTGGACACTGGATAAAATATTTTCACCATAACAAACAAGCAAACAGGAATTATTATCTGACAGTTCAGATTTATCGAGATGCTCTTACCAATACAAGCATAGTTCGGTATGGTGGGACAAAATTGCAATAATATTTTTCAATAAATGACATAAAAACGATGTGGTCTCAAGCCAACTGGACAGAGTGTAGGCATTGGTAATTTTCCTTGACACCGTTCAGTTACATTTTAATAAAAGAAAGCTCTGAGTGTTGCAATGGGAACGTAATGCAAAGAAAAAGTTGTTCTGAAGTTACACTATGCTGCATTAAAATTGCAATTCACCACGTGTTTCACTTTCCAGTGTATGTCAAACCCATTGTAAGGCTTCGTAAAATCCACACAAAAAATTTGAAATTCCAAGGAACTCCATGGGAACTATTGATAACTTCTCAATATATTCTAAGAACATTTTGAGATATTCTAGGGATCCTTATCTTAAGGTCATTGGCAGCATTGGAAGGCGTTATATCCTAAGAATCGCTAAAAATTGTGTTCAAGAACAATCTGATTTTTTTTTCCAAAATTCATGTGAACTTTTGCAAATCACTACCAATTTCTTGTTTTAAACGTTGCGGACTATTTGGGAGCCATTGGGAGACTCTCTGAACTCTTGTAATCCTCGAAAAAATCCGTCATGAGCACCTGATCATCATGAAAACTTCTCAGAATTACTTGAAAACCTCTTGAAAGCTCCTGTATTGCCCTCATAAGCTTTTGAGAACCAATCAGGAACGCCAAGTAATCCCCTGATCAATTTTTGGTAGCCCCCCAAAAACTTCACAAACCCATGATTTAAGTCTGTATTCATTTGGAAACCTCTACACAACTATCGGGAACTTTTTAAATTTGTTTTGGAATGTTTGTAAACTCTTGAGAATCGGAAAGCAAATCTTGAAATTGAAAACTCTGTTAATACTTCTGGATACAATTGCAAAAAATTCGGACCCTTGATGAACTCTGAAACCCCTCTTGGGATGTCTGTACATCACGTGGTAACTTCTCTGGAAAATTTTGGGAACCCCTTCTTCTCAGGAACTCTGAGAACCCTATGATGTTCTGGAAGATTCACTAGGAGCCCTTGAGAACCCTAAAAATTTCGTGGATAGATTGACCTTTTAAAATCCTCTAGATAGCCCTCAAGTGCCCATGCGAGTTTCTGGAAACCAATGGAGAACGTCAAAAATGTCAGGAAAGGTGCTTCGCAAACATATAATCAGTAAGTGAAAACCTCTGGAAACTTCTACGATTCCTTTGAGAACCCTGTGGAATTCTCTTTTTGAAGTCTTGTGAACTCTATAGAATTCTCGAGCATTTTTAGGAACTGCTTTGAATCTCCGCGAAATTTTTCAGAATCACAATACTGTATGCGAAACAGGCTTCAAACCTTAGATACTCATATCGACTACCTACACTTGGTTCAATCAGACTAAACACCGATCAACTTGACACCAAGAACGTGGTGGCAGCAGAATAATGCGCATAATTTTCCACTTTCCTTGACTGATGTTCTCGTTGAACGACTCAGGTACCAGTAGCTTGTTGTAAAACTTAAATCACCTTAAGTACACCTACACAATATAAAGGTGACTTCTTTTGTTTCTAGGAAAGTTGGTTTTCGTTTGCAATCTGGCGGAAGCATCACGTTTATGCAGCTTTTGCGCGAAATCATACTTTGCCTTTTGCAACCAGCATTAATTCAGATCTTTGGGAACAAATTCACCTACATTTCGGCTTTATATCTCAAATGACAGAATCATATTTCCGTGAAACTCGGAAGCTCCCAGTTTGACCATTTCTTCGAATCGTGATCGAACAAAAGCTTGTCCCCAAAAATTGAAATCAAAGTCAATTCAGCGGAATAGGATACGTTTGTTTGAACTAGACCGGCTCGCGAAAATGTCACTTCCGCCAGTACCAAACCGGGGGTTCCATTTCAGTGGGAAATCAACACGGATTGCAGCTTTTAGTCGGCGGTATTTATGTTTCCCGCCACTCTGCTCTGGCTGCCGGAGCTCGAAACCCGATTATGGCAATGGAGTGAAACTTCCTCTCATTCTCAGCACCCCGAAATGACACGTATTCGTTAATCCTATTGGTGGGAGTTTGCTGCTCGGTAGGGCGGAATGTCGGTTTCCAAGCGAATGGATCACTATTTAATATTTATGAATTGGATATTTCGGTGACAATGTAACCGCACTTAGGATCGGAAAACTGGCATTGGCGTAGATAGGATTTTTTTAGAGGGGGAAGAGATCTATTTTAACCAGAGTTGTCTCTTGGGCCATTCTTTAAATAGAATTTTACTAGTGCAGTGCAAAATGCTAGTGTCTCCAAGACCTCCAGAGACCTTGACGTGACTGTTCCACTGGTTTCTCAGAAATTCTTCTCAGTTTCTTCTAAAAATTGTTGGAATATTTCGAAAACAAAAATGTAAAAAAAATGTTGGATAATCATGTGAAATTTACTGAGGAATTTTAGATTAAACTTTTGGATTTTTCTTCCAAACTTTCAACAAAAACCTGCTTAATATATCTGAATAAGATTTGACGGAGCTGTATGAACTTCTAGAGAAAATATTACAACTTTTTCTTGAAGGAGTTCAGGACGGTAACTGAAATCATTATAAATGATTACCCCCATGCCTATCTCCCCCTGTTTCTACGCCAATGGAAACCAGTCAGCGCTGGGAACCTTTCCAGGAAATATATTATTCGCGGTGTGTTGCATTTTGCCTACGAAAACATTTGTATTGCAAGGGATTGGTTCTCCATTATTCTGGTTTCGTAAATGTGAACCACCTGTCAACTATTGGTTCCCCACACGTGTGTGTTCAATATATTCCCAATTGTAACTAGTGAGTGGCACTCTGTATTAAACTATGTTGTATTTTTTTCTCATTTCTCATCCCACAGGCCAACGTATCACCACAATCCAGCTGGATGGCGTCCAGTATTTCGTGAGCCGGATGAATCCCTACTCGCCGGAATTGAATTACTTCCTCGCCTACCAGTACTGCCGCTCGCTCGGTCTGCAGCTGGCCTCGTTCGAAACCAAGGAGAAGGTCGAATCCATGACACAGTACCTGACGAATGCCGGTGAGTGCAATATATGTAGTTTAGTAATGGGGGATATAATATGGGAGCCAAATCAAATTAGGGGTTGTCTGCACTTGTTTGCCATCCATCATCTGATTTACTGGCTGGAAGCTGCGATGTGACTATAATGTTTCATTTATGTGTCGGAATAAAAATGTATCTCTGTCTGTAGAGTGGATGTTGTTGTCAAGTTGGAATACTGCCAAAATTTTCTACGGAACTTCCTTCATTTTTTTTAAATGAAAGCTTCAGGAGATTTACAACAAACATACATGTAATTTCAATTTGATTGCTCATTTTTGTTTCATCACATAGCTGAAATTGAATCACGCTTGCTTTCAGCATATCGATAACAGGGGTTTGTAAACTTTGCACTGACAAAATCAATTGAGCGAAAAAGGACAAATACTGGAATAAGGACAAATATATTCTGAAGTTGAACTACTTTTGATTTTTTTTTTTTTTTTTTGGTGTTGGGATTTAAACCACTGCGACCATGAGTTTGATCTATTGTGGTATACCCCTATTTAATTTGCATTCTTTCAGGACGACGAATTACCATTTGGGGTAAATGCCGTTGACTGATGATGCGAAGTACTCCAATCCGGTATGATTCTTAGAATGAAACCAATAATCAGATTGGGATTTTCTAACCAAATTTCAAAAGGGCTTAAAATGCCCTTATTGAAATATTGTCTTCTACGTACATATAACGCTGGACAGTCACAGAGCAAATGTTTTGAGGTCTCTATTTCACAGTCACAAAACCGACAGACACCAGTTTGACATCGATTGATTTTATTCAAATGATATCTTGTCGGACAATGTCCTGTGAGAAGTCCAATAAGTATGCTTAAAGATTTTTTGTTGTTTGAAACTACTTTTGATAGTTTCTATCCTTTGTATTTTGTTGAAATTTTAAAGTTAACCGATTACATTTCTCTTTAAGAAATCCTTCAAGAGCTTCTGTAGAACTTTTCCTTTAGATTTTCCTGAATATGAAATACAAAATGAAAAAAACATTCTTAACAATAATCTTTGAAGGATTTCTTCAACAATTGCTTTAGTGCATGTATAGTTTCTCAAGCTGTGAGTCGCGATGCTCAGGGAGTGAAAAATATTTAATTTGTCTTATGATTAAAATAATGATTATTTTTCAATGAAATTCATAATTCGTTCAAAAAATGGAACATGATGATAGTAAGTCCTAATATTTCAAACTGTATGTTTAAAAGTATAGAACAATCTATATAAATAAAAATGGAATAGTGTTTGTATGTCACGAAATGGCTTACGAACGGGTCAGCGGATTTAGATGATTCTTTCTCCATTTTGTTCGTCAAGGGTTCCGACGTGTTTGTGTGTATAAAAATCCCAGGATATTCACCGGGAAAATTGAAAAAAAAAACGAACGCGAACGAAACTGTCATTTTATATGGGACGATCAAAAGCGTTTTTCAACAGCCTACCGTTTTGACTCATATTCCGAACACTTAAGCCCGACAGTGACTTCAAATGCATCTAATGCATAAACTGGCTGATATTTGTGAAAATTTTAATTTCTTCGCAAAGTCTAATTGTTAGCTGTTAGATGTACCGATAATAATGTTGATTTGATTAGTTTTAGTATTGATTTTACGTAAAAGTATGGAACAACATTTTGATTCAAATGCCGAACACTGTGCTCATTCTGTCTCATATTCCGAACACCTTGATTCAAATTCCGAACAGCCCGAATAAATCGTATTCAAATGAACGATTTCGCAAATAAATTTATCTAAGCTTGTTCTATTGGTCTCAAACTAGAGAATCATCGCTACTCCTGCGGTATAAATTATATTCGAGGCGTTTAAATTGAATTGCAAGTGACTGCCATTTCCATGTTATTTGGTGACATATTTCAGCGAAACATTTCAACCAAATCACCATACAAAACCCGAGTGTTCGGAATATGAGTCTGTTCGGAATTTGAGACAAAACGGTACCGTTTTGTCTCAAATTCCGAACAGACTCATATTCCGAACACTCGGTTTTTGTATGGCGATTTGGTTGAAATGTTTCGCTGAAATATGTCACCAAATAACAAGGAAATGGCAGTCAATTGCAATTCAATTTTAACGTCTCCAATATAATTTTTACCACGGGAGTAGTGGTGATTCTCTAGTTTGAGACCAGTAAAACAAGCTCAGATCAATTTATTTGCGAAATTATTTATTTGAATACGATTTAATCGTGCTGTTCGGAATTTGAATCAAGGTGTTCGGAATATGAGACAGAATAAACACAGTGTTCGGCATTTGAGTCAAAATGTTGTTCCATACTTTTACGTTAAAACAATACAAAAAATAATCAAATCAACATTATTATTGGTACACCCAACAGCTAACAGTTAGGCTTTACGAAGAAATTGAAATTTACACAAATATCAGCCATTTTATGCCAATCAGATGCATTTGAAGTCACCGTTGTCCTTGAGTGTTCGGAATATGAGTCAAAACGGTACTTGATGGCAAGACGAAGTTTGCCGGGACCACTAGTTATTAATAGTTTAAATCAATGATTATTTCTGACAAAGTAACAAATGGCTCGAAAGATTGAGAAAAGAACTAATATTTTTTCACATTTTCTCCTGGTGGATCACGTGAAATATGCCAGACTGTTAGGTGGGTCGCGTACCGTCGATGGGGGTGACAATGGGTCTAGGGGGTGAGATTGGGTCAAAACGGAAAAATATGATTTATGAATTATTTCAGGTTATAATGCTGATATTACTAGAATTAATAATTCATATGCTAGGGAACATATTATTACACATAATTCATCACAATATACATTTTAAGAAATAGTAGTTTTTGTTTACTATATCAATAAACTTGTATGTTGAAACTAGATAAAATTTACAACAATAAATTTCTTCTGTGCAAAGTATCACGCATATATTTTAACCTCTATCATTGTACTGGTAGAAGGTTGAAAGTCTTTTCATTACACTTCACACATATTTTCCGGAATCTGTTTGATTTGTCCATAAAACTTTCATTTTTTTTTTTGGTACGGTGTCTAAAACATTAAAAATGGGGGTGAGATTGGGTCAAGCAAGAACGATAGTAAATGAAATTACAAGTCCACCTTTTTGAAATTTTACGGTGCAGGGTGTTCTCTTTATCTATTAAGATGTGTTTATTCTTTCCAAATATAGCATCTCTGAAACATCAAACAAGTCTACTTGAGGATTCCATGCATTGAATAACAATGCGACGCAACAACAACTTCTCAAACCAGCAACTGTGTTTCGTGCGCAGCAACATCGTAAAGTTTTATCAAATGGATTGTTTTTTTTTAGAATTTAATTATTTATCAGTGGTTTCATATTATAGAAACATCTCACGGAGGAAGTACAAATGAGTTGGATCGCCGAAATACCGGGATTATGGCGTCAACATCTGCCTGAAATGTATTGATCGTGGAATGTCGCACCGAAATTTAACTATTTGCGAAGGTTTAATATAATCACTGTTTCAGTACACATTTGGGGAAACTGAATAGACTTTATGGCATAGGCAATGAGACTTTGAAGACAATTTGAGGAAAAAATCAAGAAAACTTATGTAAACTTGACGATGTTTTTTTCTCATAGCTCTTATTTTTTTTGTATAATCGTTCTTTTAAGTGGGTTTATCATACTTGTGAAACATCTTAGATATTTTTTTGTCTTCTTTGCATCGTATTTCATCAATATTTTTCAGCTGTGAATGGTTTTGTAATGATTTTCTCAAAAACAAGTTATTTCAATTACAGTGACCCAATGTCACCCCATCTATGGGGTTAGATTGGGTCATTTTTCATTCACTTGTGGTGCCGCTGTGAATAAATATTTTAACAAATTTTTTTTTTGAACAGTTGTTAATGTACCATCCAAGTACATACACACCAAATTTGAAGTTTATTGGAGTTAAATTGCGATAGTTATTCAATAAATAAATCGTACATATCACTTTTTGACCCATTCTCACCCCAACGACGGTACTCGAAAAAATTGGAAACTTATTTGCAGAAAATCCTCCAGAAATTTCTAAGGATATTTCATGAGAGAATTTTCCGGGAACTTCTCAAGTCATTTCTTAAAAGTTTCTTTATTTATTTCTAATAGATATTATCAAAGATGTCTTAAGGTATTCTTTTCGGGATTACTGCTATAACATTGTGTTGCATTTTTTCCGTTTGGTCAAATATCTTTTTATCCTTTTCTCTGCGACTATCATAAATAACTCTGTTATATTCCAACCGATTATCAACCTCACTTTAATTTCAGAGAGAGATAAAACTACCAACTCATATCAATAATAAATTATACATAAAACACTTATTCAAAATATATCTCCTTTAAACTCAAGGGAAACATGTCTCCAGATCCCGGGGACTTCCACCACGATAATCTGTTCATACTTCACCAGTAATTCGCAATTGAAATTTTGTAGAAATTATTTCATGGATCCCATAAGGATTTTTTCGAGAAATTCTTTCTGAAATTTCTTCAGAAGTTCCTCCATTAGAAAGGTTTGCTATTTAAAAAAAAAAACAAAGGATATGTTCTTGGCATGAAAATACTATGGAAATACAAACCAATGAGTCAAACGGATGACTCATTCATGATTTTCTGGCTGTTGAGTTGCGTGAGCTACAACTCAAGCGCGAAAAATATGAAGCATGAGAAAAGAGAACTTGAGATTTTCGCAACGCTGTGGTTAAGAATATTATCGGGTATTTCTTTATCAATTCTTCTAGGAATTTCCTTCAATATTTCTTTCTGTGAAGAAAAGATATTCATTTTCAGAGAAAAAAAAAACTAACATAACGCCATTACTTCAGGGGTTCTACCAGCAATTCATTTGTAGATTGTTTGAAAGATTCCTCAATGAAATTCTCTGAGATTTCATCCATGAACTCTTATTGAGGAGCCATCCGAAGAACATGTTGCGAATGTTTCTAACTACTTACCTGTTCGGAGAAACGTTCAACACGCTCACTGTCAATGGTAATCGAGGCGTCAATGAAAATTGAAAATTATTATATTTGAAGGGCTCAAACGTAAAAAGCTGTAAGTGACATTTTGGTCGGTTTTAAGTTGAGTTGAGTTGAGTAGGCTTGTTTTTTGACTCCCATACAATTTGTATTGAAGAACTTTTTCCAGAAAAGAAAAAACAAAAAGAGATCTCAAAGGAACCAAAAAGAGGTCGAAAAGAGACCAAACAGGAACCAAGAAAACAAAACAAAACCTAATAGAATCCAGGAGAAAGTGTTCGATTTTTCATAGTATCAGACATTTTTTTTAAGATCTAATATCATTTTAGAATACTTCTTTAGTAGAGCGTCCATCCCGGGATTTGACAAAAAATCCCGGGATTTGACGAATTTCGGGTTTTCTCGTTTCCCGGGATTCCCGAAATGTACGTAAAATTTGATGAAAACCTCTAAATTTCAATAAAAACCCATGATTTTTTTTCATCACTATTAGCCTTATTTGATACAATAGAGAAGCATCATAAAAAGAGAATAAACGAGTAATTATTTTCATGAAATAACCAATTTACCAAATAGAAGACCAAAGAGAATAGGGAATTTGAAAAATCCATAGCAACCCTGTAATTAGTCAAGCTAAGTTTTGATTTTTGTTCGGTTACTGCATCAGAATAAGAAAGTCTTATCTGAAATATGATTTGCTACAATTAACGCATTATCTTGGAAAGTTACATTATCTGTTTATCTCATTGGAAAAAAAAAGAAACATTGTATTGTTAAGTTTGTACTTCTATTTGAACCAAAATGCTAGTTTTAGTGAAAATTTGATAAATCCCGGGATCCCGGAATTTTCCGGGACAAGCTTAGATTTTTGTCCCGAGTCCCGGGTCGAGCAAAATGGTCGGGAAATGGACACTCTACTCTTGACATTACGACAAGTAGTCCTGTATGTGTTTTTTTCACGATTTTCTCTTTCATCAGAAATTTATTCAGGTGTTTGCCTAAGTGTTCAGGTATTACTTCAGGATTTATATAAGATTTCAACTAGGGATTTCTCTAAAGGTACATTCAGCAATCGCTTCAGAGACTCCTTCTAAGATTTTTACAGAAATTCCTCCAGTTCTTTTAGATATTAAATCAAATAAGTCTTTAGTTTTCCTTTTGTCAGAAATTCTTCCAGGAATGTCTCCAGGGAAATGCCAAGGATTTTCTTTTTCTGAATAATTAACCCGTGTGGTATTTTGAAAACATCCTAGAGTAACCTCTGATAAAACTTGGGTAAATTTTAAAGTAACCCTCAATGAACAAAGGTCGCCGAAATAACTTATGGACTCTTTATTTTTTCTTGAGAAAGTTTCAGAAGATTCCATTCCTTCGTAATGAATACATTTTCTTTCCCTACTCATTAGCAAGAAAATTGCCCATTCATCGAACGAAATTCACGCCGTAAATTTGCCTACTGGTGAACATCAAACAACCCTCTTATGATTTTTTTAAGGAAAAGTAGCTAATCTATCGTTTTGGCAGTCATGATGGCTTTGAAGCTCACAATTCCAAAGTAATAAAACAGTGAACCTAAGTAATGAAAAATGGCATTGTTAATATTTATTTGGAAAAGTATCACCATATGATTTTTCATACTGAAATCATGCTGATTCTTTCGAAGCTATGTCAAAACATAGCCAACGATACTCATTAAAAATCAACCAACTACATTCTACCATAAATTACTCCACATGGTGAACTCCTCCGTAGTGTCTTGAAATTCCCTCATGGATTCCATTGAGTATCCCGCAAAATTCGGCTAGAATCTTATCCACAGTAAACAAGATGGATTTTTCCAAAACTCTGCCAACAAGTCATTCATCTATTAGTTTCCCATAATCGTTTCAAATACCCCGTAGCTCCGATGCGAGCTCGTAGACTTTCCCATTTTCCAGCTTTTGCAAGATCACGGCCAGAACAGCTCTCGACTGTTGGATGACGGTGCCAAGCTCCAGGATTCAGGAGGAGCAGGGATTGAATCCTGAGAAAATTGAGTATTTCTCCCTTATCGCTCTCGGTAACAGTAATGATAAGCAACACATCATGAGAGCAATACATCTCTGCTTTAATCGGGGGGATAACAGTGCATGATAAACCCCACCTAAATAAGCTTCAAACTTAGGGGACTTGTTATCGGATGTTCGGAGATTGTTTATCATGCCAGTAAAATAAAATACCTAGGGAAAGTGTACCAGTTATGGCCATAGTTGTTCCCTATTTGGCCATATGTGACATTTTGATAACTTTCAAATTTTAAGTTTTTTTGAATGCTTTAACATCAAGATATATCTTAAATCTAACTACCACAAAACACAAAATTTGAGGACGTTAAAGTTATAATGCATGGCGAAATAGGGAACCACTATGTCCATAACTGGTACACTTACCCTACCTCTAAATCAACAAGATAAATAGCTTTGAGGCTCTCATTCGCTGCTGGTATTTATCAAGCTTGTTACAACTTGCGGAACATTGCCGAGCATGGACCGATACAGATGGTATGTTTTCTTCGCTTGCTTTGATAGTGCTTCGAAATCCAATGAGAACTTGGGGGATGCGGACTCTTATATTATTTTACTTATATTTAGGTCTTTTAAATTGAACACAATCTTTTCCTCGAGCGCTAACTTTCGTTCGTTCTCGCAGGAAACCTCATTCAAAGTGCACTCTGAAAATACTTCATACATCATTAATTCAATTCAGGCGAAAAACCAAATAAGCAGACTAAATCGGAACGTTTATGGCCGCATGTTAATTGGAAACATATTTGAAATAAGTTTAAAAGTTTTCTTTAAGAGTTGGCAGTCTTTTTATTATATAAATTAACATTTTTAGCGTGGCGAAATTATGACCGAACACTACAAGACAAGGTCGGATCATTTCCACAAAAAAAAATGTTTGAACGCAGCCTATCTGCTTGTTGATTTTAAGTTCGCATCCCCCAAATGAAAACGAGTTCTACATTGACTGCCCTAGAGTCAAAAATTAATTCTTTGACTAAGTTTTAGACGGTGTAAAAATACGACAAGTTGTAGAAGACACCAAAGTTCTGGGACTTAAAATAACAAAGTTATGATAAAAAATGTGTAAATCATTCACTTTGGTATCCTTGTTAGGGGACGGGAAACAGGTAGTCTTCGTGTAGCGGTCTAAGACTATATCATCCACGATTTCGTTCGAATGCTTATGTTCAATATATCTAGTGTCCTAAAATAAAGAGTTTACTTTCTTCAACTTTCAAAAAGATTCGTGGAGATCTTCTCTAAGATGTAAGAGAAATTCTTCAAAGAATATCGCTAGATATTTTTCAAACATGACTCTTTTAGAGAAACCCCAGGGATTTCTTTTAAAATACAATTGAGAATCACACAACTGATTCTTTCAGGAGTTCTCCCGAGCACTTCATAAGGAACCCGTAAAATGATTTTTTGAAGAACTTTTCCACGGAATCCTTTAGAAATGCTTTTTTCAGATATATTCTGCCGTTCTACGCATATTTGTCCCGCGGTCCATAAGGTTCACATAGAACATGGGACAAGTAGGCGTAAAAGGGCAGTATCTAATATTTAGTTCCTTTAAAGTTTCTTTACTGATTAGTTCGGTATTCACCCCAAGATATTCCAGAGCCATTTTCAAGGAATTCTTTTTGAATTTGTTTGCACATATTACTTCCATTATACCTACAGGGATTTTTTCAGAGATTTTTCATTAAACATCTTATATATCTTCTTTTTTTTCGGCATTACGTCCCCGCTGGGACAGAGCCTGCATCTCAGCTTAGTGTTCTTATGAGCACTTACACAGTTATTAACTTAGAGCTTACTATGCCTGTGGTGACTAGAGTCATAGTCGTCCATGCGAATACATTGAATCATCTTCATGCAGTACACTTCCATCCATACACTCACCCACGTGGTGACGCGAGAGCTATCATACACACTGCAGCTTAGCAGCGCAAGAGTTAGTTTGTTAAGAACGCTCAAGCGTAGTGCACGCGGCTACCACAAATGGCGACGAGGAGAAAAAATTTCAAGAAGCGCAGAACGTTTAGCATTCGGTTTTCGCATTTTTCGAAGGTGGTGAAATAGTGCAAAGTATATTTGAAGTGGAATTATTAAAAGAACACAATCGAATAAATTAAACCAATTTGATGTGCTTATGACGATTAAAAAAAAAGAGGTTTAGAGCTGAACAATGTGCGGAAGAATCAATTGTTCGAGCAAATGACCTTGATGCGACACGAGCTTGACGCAGCAAATTTTTTTTTTGTGTTCTGCGCGTGAAAGTGAAGCAGTGAAAAATAATGCTGTAGGTAGCCTGATTAAGACTAGCGCGTGTGGATAAGTGTAGTAAAATTGAAGAAATATACATAACCAAGGGAGAGTGGCGTGAATGTGTAGGCGTTGCAGCTGGTGTTTGTTAAGGTAATGTTATTATTGGATGACAATTTGCAACGTGGAATCTTCGAACTAAAGGTATGTGATGGTTAAAGTTTTTGCAAATAGAAAATAATCCACCGTGAAGCGCGTCATAGTTCAGTTAATATAAAGTATTGTCTTGTTGGTGAGGGAAATAATCTTACAGCATGGATGATGGTTTCTTTCTAGTTATTGGTATGCTATTCTTCGAGCAAATTGATGATTTGTTTCGAATTGTTTGCAACAGGAAGCATTCTGTTTGTTTGCTTGTTAAGCGCATGGAAAAAAAAAACAAACTGAGAATACTTAGCAGACAGTTGCATTCGACAGCTATAAGTGTGTTGTCTGTAGTTTACTGCTGATTAACGGACGTCCATCTTACGAGTGCTTTCATTGCAGCCAATGAATTTGTTTTACTTAACGTGACCATTCAATTGTATTGATGTATGAACGGATCCGTGTCAGTCTCTTTCGTTCTGTTTTAGTGGGTACATGTTGATGTTTTGCAAGGTTTTTTTTTTAACTGTTGTGTTCGACACGGTTTGGTCGAATGCGTGGCAAAACTGATTGTAGTTTTCTGAATCGTTTGAATTTCTCTTTTCGTATTGCACATTCTCACTGTGGATACTGTGCTGAACATGATAAAGAAAAATCGACGAGCATTTGCGACATTGAAATGAGGTGAAGACGATATTGATGAAAATATTTCTAAAAACATGCTACAGTAAGCCCGGACAAACCGGTGATATTTAATGTGCATAATACACAAAAAAATACATTGGATGATTATAAGTTTTTGTTCAGCACCGTTTAATATGTATTTCAAATGAAGGTTAGTATATGAATCCTAGTAATGTTACTGGAAAATTCCAACATTATATTCGTGGATTGATGACTACTGTGCAAACAAATATTATCAACTTTATGAATGATGAAATGATTGATTAAGAAAAGCGATTCGGTTACAGCGTATTTGAATCCACGAAAAAAAATCACTTATGGGAAAGAGATAGAAAAAAAGAAATTGCGTTCTCGGATTCTTATGATAATTGTTGATTCTAGTAAAATCAAATGGTTGATTCAATTCACTAACGATAGGAAACCCCGTGATTAATATACCGAAAGCAAATAGAGTTGTGCTGCACCGTGAACATTGTGATTAAATTTACTGAGGATCATGAAGAGATGTGTGATTTGATTCACTGAGGTAACACTGCACGGGGATCTAGATGAATATGGATCGAAAAACGGGTGTGATTTGGATCATCAAAAACAAGTTGAACAATACTGATTGAAACAATTCTCAATAGCAATTGTGTTGTAGTATATTTTTTTAAGAATGCGTGAAAATGTTATTGCCTAGAGAAAGGTTTACACGAAGTTGGTCATGATTATATTGTATTTGAGATATGGACATACTACCTAGAACTGAAAACGGCTTCGTCCAGAACCGATACTTAAATTCTAATGAATATAAAATTTGAATATGGAACTTGTGCATTTAACTTTCAGATAATAAAAAAAAGAATGATTGTTCATCTGATGATAGAATACAGTTCTATACTGCCATTCGAAGCTTGCTTTATACAAAAGCATATATCACTGGATTGCTATTGTTAAAACAAATCAATATTTAAATAAACAAATAAATAAAACAAGAAACATTATTGCTGCACGCTTTTTTTTGCTTCTTAGGTTATTTGTCAAATATTTCTACCTTTCTCGTAGATTACAAAAAGATCTTAGGTGAAATGATCGATCACTTTTATTAATTTCGGCATATCTATCCCTTGAGGTTTTTTTTTGTATAAGAAAAAAGTTGCAACATACATATGTTTCTGATAGTTTCTGGAGTTACTTGATATTGACGCTTGAAAATGGATTACAAACATCAGTCAGTTAGCTTCACTGGATCAGAAATATATCCACCATCTATAAAGTATTTAATCTGCCTCTGATTCCAATTCAAGCCCTATTATTTTTAGTTTGGGATATGCCGCTTGAAATTTTAAAGCTGAGTTGCACACCATCGATATTTGATAAGATGTATCAATTTTATGAAGTCCAAGGTCTCATCTATAATGCGTATGGTTTTATGCGATTGATGCTTTATTTTGATGAACAGTTGGTTGAAACCAGGTTCTAAGTATTTCATTCCTTTCGAATTTGTGGAATTTACAATTCAGTGATGTTCTATCATTCGCATAATTAACTCAAAACCAGGTGTACTCTCAGACACCGCCCGTACCACTTAGAAATATGTGCTACAAGCATGCAAGCACTTTTAGGTTAACGGTCTCAGAGAAAATAAAATACTTGTTATGTTTGTGCTGTGATTAAATTCACTGGGTGAGGAAACTGTTTTGTTAAAATGGTTATAAAGTACTATGATTGGATCCTCAGGAAATTATGGGAAGAACTTTTATTAAATTCACCAAAGTGCATACATAACGAGTCGTGATTAAATTCACTGGAAGAATACGAAATCAATTGTCATTAAATTGACATGAAAACTATAACAAGAGTCGTGATTAAATTCACTGAGAGAACACAAAAGTAATTCTGATTGAATTGACTGCAAAAGCATAAGAACAGTTGTGATTAAATTTACTGAGAGAATACGAAATCCACTGTCATTGAATTGACTTGAAAACAGTAAGAAGATTTGTGATTAAATTCATTGTGAGAATACGAAAATAATTGTGATAAGATTGACTTGAGCTATGGACTACTCTTCCTTTAGATTCACTTAAACAAAGTGTAAAGGAAAGTGAAAGCACACACAACGCACACAGCATAAAAAAATGTGATTAAATTCACTGACAAATGAAAAAATGTATAGTTTGGACGAGGGCTGAAACAGCCAAATTATTGCGTTAGATGACAACAGTTTACAAAATTCCTCCATGGAAATGTTTGAATGGTTCCACTAGGCATTGACAGAAATTAATTTAAATGCAATATATTGACACAGTCAAACTAAAAAAAAATGGGAGCATGGAAGTTATAATGAGAAACATTGAAGTTATCCATTGAAATCTCTCAATTAAAAAAAAATATATATATATTGTGATATTGCACATTCTGCACTATCAGACTCCCGGCGGAAAAATTTTGTCACACCATGTTTGCCATTGCTTGAGTGGTGTCGTAGCAAAAAAAAAATCAACAACATTAAACGCACTCTTTATTTGTACATTGAACGCAAGGTCCTTGCATTTGTTAAACTGCCGTATTCAGTGATATGTGAGCATCCATTTCCTCACATTGAAAATTTGCACGAAAATCTATTCGTCAGTGATAAGAGCAATAGAATTACTTAATTTTTGGGTCTACATATATTTTTATGCACCGAAATAAATAAATAATCATTAAACCTTAAAACTCTGCAAAAGTTTTTTTCAGGATTTTTTTCGTAGTTTGAAAACACTGCAATCGAGAAAGATTCACCAAATGTACTATGTACAAAACTCAAAAAAGACCGAAAAACCTCTATGGTGATGGTACCTGCACCGCCCAGACAACCAGAAATCGCATGAAAGTTCACGTAATAACTCGTTTATTCATACAAATTACATCAAACCCGCAACACACGGTGGGTAAAATCGTCAGATTGATGAGTTTCCTCGCATAAAACGCTGTTTTCTGAGTACATTTTGTTTCGTCTCGTACACTCGTACAAAGTAAGTCGAATCAATCCGTAGCAGCTGTCAAATCAACATTTGTTATCATAAGTTAAATCGCTTAAGATCACAGGTAAGTTCGGAAGAAAATTTATACACTCGCATCGTATGTTATTGTTCATCACATAATATATATGCACGTATATCGCCTCCACTTTTGTACGTAGAAGGCCTTTTCGCAACATCTTATAAGTGAAATTTTGCACATACAAAGCCTCCAGGTGATTTTGTTATACGTACATTTTGGTTGTCTGGACGTGTTCGAGGAGAACTTTCAAGCATATGGAGTCTTCGAGTAGCGAGTGCTTAGAACCACTTTTGGCGATGTGTAGCAAAACAGTGTGTGGTGGCAAAGGCTGAACCGCGGGCTCATTCAATTTTACGACAAACCAGTACCCAGAAATTGACTAAAGTCGAAATAATACACTAGAAACGGCATGTGTTGAAAAATGTTTAAAAACAACCGTATAAGAACAGAGTTCGTTTAAAATTCGGTCAGAACAAGAAGGTGTGAGGGAGCGAGCTTGGTAGATAGGTCAGGTACACAAGGACCTGGAAAAAAGCGGCCATGAACCGAGAGAACTAACGAAGAAGGATAATGCTCAGAGTAGTTGTGATTAAATTCACTGGAAGTACTGTAATACGATTCAGTGAGATCGTATAAAGAGCTTTGTAATAAACTTCACAGAGTTATGGTTAAATGCACTGAACTTGTTGACTAGAGAGCGATTCTGTTAGAATCTGAAGAAGTAAATCGGCGAAAGATTTAATAGCATCCCCTTAATGTCACACTTATTGTTGACTTCATTGATAATTATATTTTCATTGTTCTAGTGATTGGTTGGCTATCCTTCATGAAACATTCATCATCGACAGAATTTTCACTTGAAGCTGCATAAACTTTAATTATTGAGTCGAAGTTGAACCCAGTGATAGACTTTCAGGATATTGTCGATTGTGGTGAAAAGTTTCTGTTTCTTTTATAAAAAAAATGATAATTAGAAAAAACATAGAGTTGATATGGGTGTTCTTGCAAAATAACAAAGTCATTTGAATACTGCATATCTCCTGGAAGCTGCAATGCTATTTACTAAAAGTATCACTTTTATCGCATTTATAAACGAAATATTGTTTATCAAGGAACAGCTGTCCAAATGAACATCAGAAATGAAAGCTCTTGAATCTTTCGTTGCTAGCCGTCACGAGGAAGAATAAGAATGGTTTGTAACTGACTAAGAAGCTTGCGATTGATCGATGTCCCTACAGATGACAAGAGCTTGAATAATTGAGAAGAGGAGGACAAACAATGAAACACACGTGCTCTTTAAGTAAAGAATAGACAGATGCAAGAAATTCTACGTTCTAGATAAGGAAAGTACCACAAATAAGGGGAGTCGTATTATGTTATTCCCTTAACACAAAGTAATTATGACTATTGGAATTGGTATATTATTAGAAAACTGCATGGAAATATTGCGTCAAATACTTGTTCAAATAAATGATTAACTATTTGTATTCAAACACAAAATTAGAATAAAGAAAGGGGGATGTGGTGACTAGAGTCATAGTCGTCCATGCGAATACATTGAATCATCTTCATGCAGTACACTTCCATCCATACACTCACCCACGTGGTGACGCGAGAGCTATCATACACACTGCAGCTTAGCAGCGCAAGAGTTAGTTTGTTAAGAACGCTCAAGCGTAGTGCACGCGGCTACCACAATGCCAATGACCATTTTTGCATGTGTATATCGTGTGGCAGGTACGAAGATACTCTATGCCCTGGGAAGTCGAGAAAATTTCCAACCCGAAAAGATCCTCGACCAGTGGGATTCGAACCCACGACCCTCAGCTTGGTCTTGCTGAATAGCTGCGCGTTTACCGCTACGAATATATGGGCCCCAAAAAAACTTATATATCAAAATGCAAATAATTAGTATCACTGCCGGTCAGTGGGAGATGGTTGAGTTATCGTTTAAAATAAACGATTAAAATTATTTAATTAAAATTAAACGATTTAAAATACGATTAAAATTAAAATTAAATAAAGTATTAAAATAATTACAGGAGTTACAGGAGCACAAGCCGTTCTTCAACGGATTCTTGATAAACATCTGAGACAATCCTTGAGGAAATCTTTGGACATCTGGGATTGTTCTTGAAGAGCCAGTCATTCGTGAAAACTGCACAAAATTTGTTATTTTTTAGTACTTTTCACAAACGTGATCCTAAATTCTATTCAAATTTCGTGGCGAATTTTGAAGACCATATTTTTTGTTACGATATTTTGATATTCTCAGCAAGTTTCTGTCGAAATCTTTGTCGGATTTCTATAGAGTCCATTGATAGTGTTCATAGTGAGATTCTTACTGTGTGTCGCTGAGATGTGTGAAGATTTATTTAACACAACTAAAAACTTGAGTTTAATAAGATCTTTTTGAAAAAAATACACGTGGTTCTTGGCGGATAAGAGATGTGATCTTTAATAGCTTAGCTTAGCTTAGACTGACTACACATATCAATGGTTGCTATTCCGTGATTGACCGAAGTCAGTGAAAATGCACAAAGAATCAACTAGAAGTTCGGCTGGGATTGGCCATAATCTTTTTCAGTGTGCATAATTCAGTGCCTCTATTTATACATGGCCAATAACGGCGCCGGCCACGTCCTTGCAGTCAGGTGGGATTGGGGAAGGAATGTTACCGTTGTAACGATCATATTATTATATTTTATAGATTAGAAATAGTAGCATGAAACGAGCTCACCAATTGATCCGTCATCCTTGAGCAGCAACAATCCACTTTCAGCTTCACTCGTTTGCTCGACTATATAAAAGCACTCAGAAAAAATAGGCGCGCGACCCGAGAGGGAAAACAACTGACGACTGCTCGGGTTGTCTTGACGCACTGCCCAGGAGCAAGGGTTTGTTGGTTTAGAACTGTCGAATTGCTATCAAGAATTACGCAAGCTTCTGAAACCGAGCCAGGTGTTTTGCCTGGCTTGCTCTAAGATATAGTTGCACTCCAAAAATTCTGGAAGCCTTCATCCAGGTTCATTGATCTTAGTTTTCTTTATCGACTAGTTGTAAAATCAAACATTTTGATTATTTTATCGGGATTGCAGTAAAAAAGTTTCAACCAAACAATTCAAATGATACTTTTCTTTCTTCACTACAGGCTACAGCAAGTACAACTTCTGGACGTCCGGCAACCGACTGGGCACGGGAATGTTCCTCTGGATGAGCACCGGTCTGCCATTCAACGCCACCTTCGACTACTTTGAAAAGTCATCCGATGCCACCACCGGGCTGGACCCACTGGATCACAACAGCAACACCTCCCCTCAGCGCACCGCTCGCGACAGGTAACTACTTGAATACATTACTGGGTGTTTATTTTTGGAAAATTCCTAAAATCAAAAGTTCGTGTGCTCTACGGAATTCAAATCACATTAAAAGAGAAAGCACAAAGTTTGTGCTAAAAATAGTAAGATTTAGAAGTGGCCTACAGATAAATTTAAAAAAATATTACTTATAACCTTCAGTGAAGAGAGGCTTTTAACTCTTAAGAGAATTCTGATGAAAATCCTTAGAGGATTCTGACGAGAAACCTAGGAGAATTCTGATGAGAATCTTGACAAGATTGTGATGAAAATCCTGAAAGTATCCTGATGTGAATCCTGAGAAAAAAATTTCAGTTTTAGGCAAATTTGATATTATACAAACTTTTCTAATGTTAACTGTGAATAGAATAATACTTGAAGATCCATAATTTGTTAAAAAATAACAAAGTTTTGATTACTTTTTTGAAGGTCATATTTTGTATCTTCAAAGTTAACCTTCAAGTCGTTTGCGTCTTCTCTTATTATCTGATATTTTTGGTTTGCACTTCTAGGTTTCTCTCAGAAAACTACACGAACTATTGGTTTTGGGAATTTAAAAAAAAATAACACTCTACTTCCTAGCTTTACGTTTATCTAATGTGTACTAATCCGAATTTGTTCTGTTTCCCCCCTTGCAGCAGCAGCGGTATCGAGCGGGGCTGCGTGCACCTGAAGGCCCCCTCCCTCCGGTGGGAACCCGAGGACTGCCTGGCGGTGAAAGATTTCATCTGCGAGCAAACCAGATGCTACTACTACAACTACGGTAGCATTCCCGTTTCGTCGGCGCAGGGGTAAATATAGTTCCAATTAAAAACACATACAAAACCAAGCAAAACTCGAATCAATTAAAAGCAAACAGCAAATAGATCCATCACAAATCATCATCAGAGAACAAACAAAAGTGAGAGATTGAGAGACAGAGAAATCGAGCAAAATAATTAATAGCAAACCAATCAATAGACGAAAAAAGGCGCCATCCGTCACGGATCGGTGTTTCCCGGTAGCAAACAAATGGCGGGATTCGCAAAATTCCACCCAGCAGATTGAAAGACAAATATTTTGCATCAAAAGTAAGAAATGAAAAACACAAAACACTGCGAATCGAATTTGTTCAAATTCCCGTTAGAGAAGAATCAGTTTTCCGATAGTGCGAACTCTCGAAACGATGAAACCTCCCCCCTGCATAGGTGAGCTAACGCCATTTCCACCATCTATATGTTATTAAGCTAATATCCGATGTTGTTCCTGCTGTTTCTAATTTCGATATGAATTCGCGTTCACCTTTCCCAGCTGTTTCCTTTCCTATCGGTTATTAACGGGTTTCAGGCAAGGCTTTCATCTGTTCTGGGCGGTCCCGCGGTGTGTAAGAGAAGCGATGATCTAATTAAGAATGTTAGCACATTTAATTAATGGATGGATAAAACAGTTGTGTCAAAGATGTTAAACTTCTAATAATTACCATTAAGAATATGTTAAACCCTCAAAAATTATGGACGACTGTCTTGCTCTCGTTTGCTCATGTCTTTTAATCCAATAGATCAGTTCTTAAAAAAGTAACGGTTTTCAGCACCTCTAATTGCATCAACAAAAAAAATGATGCTGGTGGATAATTTGGAAACATAGCCATGAATGTAGTATACACTTTCTATAACCCAAGTGAGTTATGTATGAAACAAGTCTTGCGATTTCAGTTTTGGCCACAACTCTAAGTATGTTCAGATTTCTAGGTTGAGTAACAAAACGTCGAATCCCAATAAGTCGAAAGCACAAAACGTCTAAAAGAGAGAATTACTTGGAGAGAATAATTCCTCTTGTGAAAGAATTCATATTGAATCGACCACACTGTGAAACAACTATCTGAACAACAATTCAACATCGGTGTTGAAAAATGATTGCTTTCGACGTTTTGTCCCTTTCGATGTTTCGGAATTTGACGTTTTGAATCGACGTTTTGTTTTTCGACATTTTGTCCCTGAGCCAGACTTCTATACTGTGGAAATATGAAATAACATACTCAATCAACGAAAGATGTCCTTCACACACTGAGGCAGATCGCTGTTTTCGACGGCAAAAACCTCTCGCACTCTGGATACGCATTAGTGTTAGACAAAATTTAGATTCTCGCTCCAGTCCACTTTACGGATTGCATTTGGGTTTCATAACAACTGTGCACAATTTAAGCTCGATCGGTGAAACTATATTTTAGCGCCAGCCTTCAAAGTTTGTATGGGATTTACTATGGGAAAACTTACTTTAGCAAAAAAAAATCGCCAGAGGTCGCCCATTTAACCCTTATAAAAATTCTGAACACAGACCTCGATAGGTATTTTTACGATGAAGAATATTTCTTATTATATAAAGTCGAGTCTAGTACACGACACTGAAGACGGCCTTACAGTTGAGGTCGAAATACGCGTATCTGTCAAAGGATACAAACTCTAGTGGAATTAAATGGTATTGTACTAAATTCGGATTTTTCATCTACTAATACTTATCAGCAAAGTTCAAGATACTATCGATGTTAAAAAGTTATTTTTTCGTGTTTTAGAAAAGAATTGTATTTTGCCATACAAGAGAAACAAAAAGCTTTGTATGGGAACTGCAAGTATGTTTAAAAAATCGGTTTAGTCTCAATTTTATTGAGCAATTTCAATCAAATAAAATGAAAATTGAAGTTTTAATTCATATACTTGCTGGATTGGATCACAAAAAAGTTTGATAAATCATACTCTAAATTTCATGTAACAGCCAAGTATAATTAATTTTTTACAGCTTTGGCGACCTGCAGCTAAAAATTGTGACGTGCAGGGAGCAGGGACATTTTTGAGAACGGTATCAGATTCAACGACCCCAAATCTACTAGAGACACATATTTTGATCCTTGATACACGCAAAAATGTCATTTTTGTTACGCTGTGTTCTCTTGACCAGCAGGATTCGAACATACGGCTATCAGCTTGGCTGCGCGTTAGGGTGCCGGTTATTTTTTCAAACGTTCACCGAACCGAACATTCGTGTGTATGAATTCAATTCAGATTAAAAGGGAAACTTAAAGGTTGAGCTAAAAATATTTAGATTTAGAAGTAGCGCATGCGTCTTGAAGGTGAATTGTCAAGTTATTAAAAAGCCACAATAACTTAACGAAGTCCAATCAATATTGAATATTTTAGCACCATTATCTTCAAAAGTGAACTTATGAAAACTTTGTAGAACACCAAATTTGTGTATAATCGAAACTAGTCTTAGTGAAAAAAAGTTTTTTTTTCCAAGTTATTCCTCATTTTACAAAAAAAAATTATCTTTATTTGACCATAACTTCTTAAATAATCAACCGAATCCAAATCTTTTTACATGTTGTTGAAGCAAATTCATACAACACATTTTTCAATGGGATTGCACTATGGGCGGTTTTCATACAGACTGGCGGCCAAAAATATTTTTTCCATCTCATGTCGTATTTATGAGTTTTATGATTCAAATTTGATGTTTTATTTTCAAAAACAAGTTTTCGAGACTAACTTTTGAATAGGGCCTATAGCGAAATATTAAACTTTGTTACTTATAATGCATATAAGCCATTTATGCGATTAACGTTGTGCAAACCATTATAAATATTAAAACTTACATAAAAATGATGATATGAATGATTTAGCGAAATTCAGTTATTTTCTAAATTAGTTTTTAGCTGTTTTCAATAGAAAATGGTTATAAATATTGGAAAACTTCAAAAAGCCTTCTATTAAAAAAGTGCAAATTTGTGCAGCTAAATTCTTCACGATCCTTTAGTTTACATCTCAAAGTACCCTTGGAACTGAATTTAAGCCTGGGACAACTTGGGACAAAAAAGTACTCGATGTGTTAACTATAAGCTTATTCGATTTTTTTAACCGCTTTATAAAAAAAAATTATAAAAGCCACTATTTTGAATCTTTTTTTTATTTTTTTATTGTTTGTAGGATGCCTTTTTTGTAAGCTTTCAAATGGTGTAAAAATATTTTGCGTAAAATTATAGAAAAAAAGTTATATTCATTTGAGTAAACCATAGTTTTTGTTAATAAAAACAAGTTTTTCTCCATAGGCTTAACTTTGGCACCTCATATCTGAGTGTGCAATGCAAATAATGCCCTTATATTTTGGGGATGACATGTTTACATGAAATGGCGAACAAGAATTTAATTTTGGGGCACATCGCTTTTTTGATTATTGGCCACCTGATAAGCCATAGTGGATTGACTTAGTTGACTTTTTTCAGCGGAAACTGCATGTTTTCTACAAAACTTAAGTTTATAAAGCATCTTGTTTTAATTACGAGTTGAATAAAGCATATAATTTTTACCATCGGCAAAACTATTTTTGTTCCAGAATTATTTAACAATTATTGCAAAGTCCTTTTCAAACTATCAACAAATGAGAAAACCCAGTTTCAGCTTTAGAGATATTGTTTAACTGGCAAAAATAAAAAAAAACTGACATTTTTCGATAAAAATCATGTTTTTGTACAGTTTTTGTTGAATAACTTGGTCAAAAAAATATTTTAGTAAAATGTGTTGTAAAAACAGTTTGCTTCAAAATAATGAAAAAAGATTTGGAATTGATTGAGTATTCATGAAGTCATGGTTAAACAATTTTTTTTTGTAAAATGAGAAAAAATGGAGTAAAATACTTTTAACTAAGACCAGTTATGGTTTTAGATAAATTTGGTGTTTTACAAAGTTTCCATGATTTTAAATTTTGTCGATTCGGACCATTGTGCAATGTTGAACAAAATACATCAACGTGACTAATGAAGTGTTGAAGAAACATTAACCTTGTAGCACATAAATGCAAATTTGAAGTAAATTCTCTTCACGAGCAGCATTCAATCCAGAAGTAGTAAAACTTCCAGAAATTCCTGGATGGTTATGGGAGGATTTTGATGAGAATCCTGGAAGAATTTTTAGGATAATTCAAGTAGGCTTCTGATGGAATAAGAAATCTGTGAGAATATTGATACAAATTTTGGAAGGATTTTAATGAGAATCATATAAGTATTCAGACAAACCCCTTAAAGATTCTTATTAGGATCCTGAAGGGATTCTGATAATAATCCCTGAAGTATAGCAACTGAGAATTTTGATGAGAACCCCGAAACGAGTCTTATTCTATGAGAATACTTCGAAATATTCTGATGTAAATCCTGAGAATATTCTGATAAACATCCCAAGACTATTCTGTTATGCTTTGTTCATGAAAATCCTGAGAGTTTTCGAGCAAAAATTCTATGAGAATTCCGAAGAAAATTCTGAGTGTAATCTGATAAGGATGCTACAAGTGTTCTGATAAAATCTCACTAGAATTTAAATATAAATCCTGATGCTGTCCAGATAAAAAACGGCAACTACTCTGATAAGAATCCTACAAGTATTTTGATGAGATCCAGAGATGATTCTGATTCTAATCCTTAGAAAATTCAGATTAAAATCCTGACTGGATCCTAAACGGTATTTTAAGTAGATTCTGATAAGTATCCTAAGATCTGATGAGAATCCTAAAAACATTCTGATTTGAATACCGAGAGGATTGAGAAAATAAAATGAGGAGAATAATGAGAGCATTCTGATAAGAATGCTGAGAGAACTCAGATGAGAATCCTCAAAGAATTCTGATGAGAATTCTGTGAGGATTCTTATGAAAATACTGAAAGATTCTGAAGAAAATAATGATAACAATAGAGGAATCTGATGAAAAAATAAAGAGGATTATGATAGAAATTCTGAAAGGATTTTAAAGAGAACTCTTTCAGGATTCTGAAGGTCCTGTGTTAATTTTCAAACTTCTGAAAAGATTCTGATGCGAATCCTATAAAGATTCTGATGAGAACGCTGAGAGAATTCTGATGAGAATCCTTAAAGCCTTCTGATGAGAAATCAAAAGATTTTGATGAGAACTGAGAGGATTCTGAATTTTGATAGGGTTCTGATGAGAAACTGGATAGGATTTTGATTGAATTTATATCAAGAATCCTGATAGAATTCTGATGAGAATCCTGAGACTATTCTGATGAGGATTTTGATGGAATTCTGATGATAATTTAGATAGGATGTTTATGACATTCATGAGAGAATTCTGAAAAGAATGTTGACAGAATTCTGATGAGAATCCTGAGAGTATTCTGAAGAGAATACTGTAAGGGTTCTAATAAGACTCCTGTTGAGATTTTCATGAGAATCTAGTTAGGGTTCTAATGAGATTCCTGAGAGGATTCGGGTAAGATTCTTGAGAGAATTTTGATGTGAACTCTAATCGGATGAGAATCTTGACTGGCTTCTGATGAGAACTGTGAGGATTCTGATGAGAATCTGGCTAGGATTCCAGTGAGGATTTTGTGAGGATTCTGATGAGATTCCTGAAGGGATTCTGATGAGAATTCTGAGGGGATACTGATGAGAAGCTTGTGAGGAGTCTGATGATAATCCTAAGAGGATTCTTTTAAGAATACTGAGATAATTGTGATGAGAATCCTAAGAGGATTCTGGTAAGAAATCTGAGAGGATTCTAATGAGAATCCTGAGAGAACTCTGATGAGGATCCTGCAGAGATTCAAATGAGATTCCTTAAGTGATTCTTATGCGATTTTCAGTGGATTCTGATGAGAATCCTAAGAGCATTATGATGAGAATCTTGAGAGGCTTCTGATGAGTATCCTTTGAAGATACTGATTAGAGTCCTGAGAGGATTATGATAAGAATCCTGAGAGGTTTTTGATGAGAATCCTGATAGGATTCTAATGAGAATCCAGAGGGGAATCTAATAAGCATTCTGAAAGGATTCTGATATGGATCCTAAAGAGATTCTGACAAGAGTTCTGAGAAAATTCTGATGAGAACCCAGGGAAGACAAAATGATAATCCTGAGAAGACATTGATGAGAATCTAGGGAGGATTCTGATGAGAATTTTGAGATAAATCTAATTGGAATTCAATGAGGACTCCGATGGTTTCTAATGAGTATCCTATGAAGATTCTGATTATAATCCTGAGAGGAGTTTTATGAGAATCCTGGAAGGATTTTGATGAGAATCCTGATAGGATTCCAATGAGAATCTTGAGGGGTTCTGATAAGTTCCCTGAGGGGATCCTGATGAGCTACTGAAGATGATCCTGAGAGGATTCTGATGAGAATTCGTGAGAAATCTGATGAGAATCCTGAGAGAACTCTGATGAAAATCCTGAGAGGATTCTTAAGAGATTCAGATGAGATTCCTGAGAAGATTCTGAAAAACAAACCTGAGTTGAACTCTGATGAGAATCCGGAGAAGATTCTGAAGAGAGTTCCAGGTGGATTCTGATGAGAATATTGGAAGATTCTGATTAAAATACTAGCGAGGATTTTGATGAGAATCTTGAGGGGAATTTGATGAGAATTCTTAGCGGTTCCTGGTAAGCATCCTGAGGGGAATCTGATGAGAATTCAGCGAAGATTCTGATGAGAACCCTCAAAGGATTCTGTTACGATTCCTAAGAGGATTCTGCTGAGAATATTGAGATTGTTCTGATAAAAATATTTAAAGGATTCTGATCAAAATCCTCATCCGAATTCTCTAAGTATTCTCATCCAAATGTCTATGGATTCCCACAAAATTCTCAAAAGATTTCCAACAGATTCCTCTTAGGATTCCAATTATATAAGAATGGGAATCCTGAGCAAATCCTGAGGGGGTCCTGTTGAGAATTCTGATGAGAATTATGATGGGATTCTGATTAGCTTCCTGAAAGGTTCCTGACGCAAATCCTGAGAAGCTTCTGACGAGAACATAATTATACTCCTAACAGGATTTGAATAAACATTTATAAAAAAAAAAAAAATTGAGAGGATTTTTTCGGTAATCCTGAGAGGTAGTGTTGTGAAAAATTTAATTTCTTATTACTCACGCTTTAGATTTTTCTTGCGTGAGTTGTCAATCACGCAACTCAGCATTCAAAAAATCATGGATGAGTTGGCTCACCTTTTGACTCATTGTCTCGTATTTCCACAGTTTACTCACCCATGGTAATAATCTTCTTATAGTCTGGTAAAATTAAAGTAATCCTTTCTAACGTAAACAACAACATTCGAGATTCACGAGATTTTGACCGGTCTTGCGACTGAATCATACTTTACGGTTTGAATTGTTTGAGTGATTTTGCATAGAAATCTCAAGTGTGAGATTTGCGAAGCCGATCTCTAATGAGTTTGCTCTCACGGGTGAGCGTATTGTTTGAGATTTGAGTGTGAGTCTATCAACACTGCTGAGAGGATTCTTTTAGGAATCCTGAGAGGATTTTTATAGGAATCCTGTGAATCCAGAGGATTTTAATGACTATCTGGCAAGTATTCCTGATGAAACATCTGTGATGTTTCCGGTGAGAATCGTTAGCGGATTCTTATTGGAATTCTGAGAGGTTTGTAATGAAAATCCTACAAAGATTCTAATGAGCATACCGAAAGGATCCTGATTAGGATTTTGATTAACTTCCTCAGTTCTCAGAGAATTTTGATGAGAATCCTGAGATGATTCTGATGAGTATCCTGAGATCTGATGAGAATCTTGAGAAGATTCTGTTCAGAATCCTTAGCGGAACCTGATTAAAATCCTGAGAGGATGCTTATGATAATCCTGTGAGGTATACACAGACAATCCTGAGTTTTAATGAGAAACCTTTAGATGATTCTGATGAGAATTCTGAAAGAAAATTCTTACATGACTAACGATTTTTATTAGAATCCTTCCAAAGATTCCATCACAAACCTTCCTAGGAGTGCATGATAAAGTGTTATCATCAGTTGCTCCATAATATGCATCAGAAAGTGTTCAAGATCCTAATCAGGAATATGCCAGGGTTCTCATTGGAATTTATTACAAATTGTTATCATATTCCTTCTGAGAATTTAATCGGAAACACTGTGGGATTCTAATGAGAATGCTTGGAAAGTTCTCAACACATTTTTTTCAGAATTCTTACTGGATTTTCCAAAGGATAAGCGATCAGGAATATTTAAAACAAAGCATTTATTTTCTGTTATTCAAAACATAAAAGATATAATTAAATCAAATTTCTTGTATAATGATCGACCTCACCTGAATAATCTAATTCCTATAGTTTTATCTTTATTTAACAGTTGGATGAGAGTGTAAGCCTTTTATATTTAAATATGTCCAATGGTCAAAAAATGTGACCAAAAATTTTTCCATGTGAGATCGCAAGATTAGAAATATTCACTCTCTCATAAATGTAGATGACAAAAGTTAGTAACCAAAAGTTTTCGAATTAATTCGAAAAATCATTCAATTACTTACTTTTCTTTTTGACCAATCCTCTGAAACTCCTCGGAAAATGATTGAAATTTAGTGAGCTCAATAAACACAAAACTTCAGGTTATTTGTAGTTCATCATCCGAATTTGAGCCAATTCGGCCTACCAAAAGCTGAGATACAGATCCCCAAACTTGGGCATTTTGTAACGATAATAATCTATTGGTTACTAACTTTTGTCACTGACTGTACATCAGTTGAAATTCCACCATGATTTACTTATGGAAAAGAAAATGCACATGCCATGATCCGGATTGTTCATCGGTATCTAGATTTGTGTGGATACATTGGGAAATGCAATTTTTCTCAATAATTAAAACCGGTAAAATTTTGAGAATTGAACTAATAGGTTTAAAGATATGAACAAAAGAGTGCAACAAAATTGTCAACGCCCCTCAAGAGTTAAGTGAGCATTCAACGACAATAACATTATTGTTCTACAAACATTTTTGATCACATAGACTTTTTAACGCTTCAAAACGCTTCTCTGCCACACCAGGATCTCCAGATTCTCTACTTTCCGTTCACATTGTAGCCATATCCCTATCCACGCTTTTGCAAAACATGCTTTTTACCACGCTCCAACAACGGATCTGATGCGCGGATTAACACCTCCCTCAATCCATCATCTCATCTGCCCACGGACCTCGACAACAACGACAACGACTCCGCCGATCCCAATGGTGACGGACGTGACACAATAAATGACGACTAACTGCTCTCGAACCAAGCAAGCAACGGAACGAAACGAACGCATGACAATCCTACTTCTGTGACACCTACGAACGGCCGGATCTCCCGACTGCACAGTGGTCCAGTAAGAAAATCGTGGTGAAAATTACTCATTCCTAATATTTTACTCTTTCTGCCCATGAAAACGTTTATGAACATGTTTTAGAGTTGCATCTTACAACTCATGTATTTGTTCATTTTATTGCAAAATAAAACTTTGTAAATCTGAACAATACGCCTAGATAAAGCCAATTCACTTCATTTCCTATCATTATTAACGGGATTTTAAGCCCTAGGTTAGTTCATCTTGGGACCGGATCTAATTTTTGACAGCATTGAAAAAGCTGGACCCCTGCGCCCGACCCGTGTTTATGGTTCTCTCCCATCTGTTGTTGCGTATGATTCTCGACAAAATGAAGAAATTAACTGGAAGTTTAGGATTTCCACTTTCCTCCCGTGGAAAGTCTGTGTAAACAAGTATTTATTGGGAAACCCACGCATGACACGGCGGAGTGTTGTGATGCTTGCTTGCTCAGTTGCTCCAAACACAATTGAAAACCGTTCTGCCGGAAGAGAAGATGAATGAACTGTTCCTTCCTTCCAGTGATGATATGGGAGGCGGGTTCGTTTGTCGGAAAATGTTTAATTGGATCCAGTAGGAGCCTGGAATGGGCTATTTTGTTTGTGTTCTGGAGAACATCGGAGTTGCTTTTGTAGCAGATCCTGAGGGACATATTTGATATGGCTATTTATATCGATGTATGAAAAAAAAAAATACTAAAAACAGAGATATGTTTCATGGGACAGTTAATTTCTGTTGATTGATTGCAAAGAGTAAACTTCATTTCACAGAATGTATTTTACCTTTTTCAATGCTTGAAAACATATACCATCTGTACAATGTGCTTAGATCCACCATCCAAGCTACGTCTTTTTGCTATCAGAATGGAAACGATAACATAGTTCAAAACTTTAAGAAAAAGTGTATTTGATTTCATGATGGCCTTCATGGTAACATTTTTGATGAAATCTCGCATAACTTTTCTTTTTGTTTACTTTCTCTTCAATCAATAACTGAGCCATATAAACCACTTCTGTATCTTGTTTTCTAAAAAAAACGCTAGTGAAGGGTATGATTTTTTGATTTGTAGTGAAAAACTTCCCAAAAGCTTTACTATTGCACTGTTATTATCGAAAGAGAACGAGAGAGGAGATAGTCTTTCATTGATCCATTTAGCAACTACTAGGTCCTGATTACTTAGCAAAAAGCCATGGGTTCGATCACAACCCAATAACTTTTTGTAAATCAGTATCAACACGTTAATTTTCCTACTAAATAGTAATTGCAAAAGTTATAGAGATATCAACGATTTTTTTTTGGGTAAAAGGTATGATAATTTAATAGACACATGCTAAATTTGAACTCATTCTCCTGAAATGACTTCGGTATTCATTTTATTTCAATATGAAATTCTGTTGTACAAATAAATAAAATCATCATTCACATTACCATTTTTAAAGTCGAGTCTAGTCGAAATACGCGTATCTGTCAAAGGATACAAACTCTAGTGGAATTAAATGATATAGTACTAAATTTGATTTTTTCATCTACTTTAAAAAATCATGTTTTTTTCAATGTTTGCACCAAAACTTAGTTTTTGACGCATTTTAAATTGACAACAAGTTCAAAAACAAGATACATGCTTATAGTATAATGGTCTAAAAATGAACTGTGATACTTTTTCCCGAGTGTTATTTCCCCGAACGACATTCGAGAAACAAATATTCTGGGAATACCACAATCCCAATGCCACAATAATTAGTGTATTTTCTCATTTCTGAATATTCTGAATAAACATTTTTCATTTAAACATTTTTTTTGCAAAATGTTTGTCAATGTTATGCTATGAAGCTCATTAAGGTGATTATGAAACGAAGCCTAGCTTTGCACTTTCAAGTACACAGACATAGAGAATCCGTTCGCGTTGAAAATTTGATTGATAGATTGTATGGTGATGATGATCAATCGATCAAATTTTCAGATCAGAGCGCTTTTTGGTTCTCTGGACTGATGCTCTTGAAATTTTGAAACCGTCTTCAAGCTAAGGCTTTCGTGAAAATAGAAAATAAACAAAGTACAACGACAAATTTATAAATTTCTTAGGGTATTGCCTACATTTAGGCGTACTGTAGGGTATCTTATGTTTGAAATAACTAAAAAGTATATGGTTTGTAAGAGAGTTAGGCCATCGGCTCTACCCCATTTTGTATAAAGTCAGCTGATCGTGAAGCACTTTGACAGTTCTTCTATGGAAATGACAGTCTCGTGTATGAACCGGTCCTCCACCGATGTACACGAGTGCCTAGACGGACCTGTCACATGAAAAGGCTGAGAGCTCTAACACGGATAAAACGAAAAACCCATATTTGAGTATTTTTTTTAACTTACTTTTGAGCTATTTTTTTCTCCCTATTTCTATTGTTGTCAGAGAGCGAAGAGCAAAACAATCCAAAAACCGAACCTTTGTGCGTTACCTCAAATATGAGTAAGTTGCATAATATTGGAAGTTAAGTAATTTGATCTGCGGTTGAGCGAAAAGAGCTTAGCCAGTAGGTATGTTGGTTGTCGCATGGCTGCAAATGAAAACAACTTCTATCCCATCAACTCAAAATTAGGTTAACGCACGACCCCCGGAATTGAGTGCAGTGAACTCACTTTTGAGTACTTCATTTTCTCCGTGAAGAGCACGGAGCAGCAACAAACTGTGCTTGCATGTGTGGTGTGGCGCGATATAATAAAACCGAGATACGGCCGAATCCGAATAGGAGAAAAGAATCATTTTGTTATTTTTAGGAGTCATGCATAAATTATGTCACGCTCAAAGGGGGAGGGGGTCAGGCATAGCGTGATAAGAAAATTGTTGAAGCTTCCATTAAAAAGCACAGGACAGAAACAACTGTCATCCACGAACAACTGGAGTGAAGCCAACAATTTGGTGCAGAAGAAGGTGCTGATATGACAGCTCGTCCAAAAATTCCATTTTAGGCCATTTTAGGTTTTTACCTATCATTCTGGTGTGAAGTGCATATTACTTCATCCTTTTTTTCTGTAATTGCTAGATAATTTTGCCACATATTATTAGGCACAATGACAAAACGCTTATCAATAGTATATTTTTTTCCTCATACGGCATTTGTCGCTTCCGCGCGGGGTTTGATGAGGGCAAAGCCTTAATTTGCTTACTCTGCACTAGCGCCACACAGATGGATGCTGGCTTCTAGAACTAGCGCTTTCTTCAGGGGGTTGTTCAAAAAGCGTGACAAGGAAGGGTGGGAGGTGTTTAGTGTGACATAATTTGTGTATCATCACTTACGGATCGATTTTTATCTGATCAGCTCTGTGACTACAGATCGAATGAACCGACTCTCACCAAAAAAGAGCCACGTCACTCGGTCAATTGAGTAATTCGGTTCTTTTCAACGTCTCCGATTCATTTTTCCCATCTCTATTGACTTATTTTTTCCTAGATTTCGTCGTAAATCAATAGTTATTAGAGCGTAAAGATCAAACTTTTTTGAATCAACTTTATATAGTCATATCTCCGCCAGCTCTCTTCATTTTTCTGTGACGAACTGAAAATTCATAAGTTGCGGATAGGCTGAATTTTGACAATGAAAAAACAAGAAAACAACGTGTAAATATATCTTGGTGACATCAGCGTATTTGTTCCTCAATCACTCAAACAATAAATCCGCTGAAGGCCCCAAGATGATTTGATGCGGAACTTTTTAAAAAATGCTCAAAAATGAAAATAATCGGTAGAGAAACGTCGGAGATACGGCTGTCTAAATTGACCAGATTATATGGCAAAACGGCTTTGGTGCATTTGATATGTCCGATACAGTGCTCGTTCAATTTTGGCAACATGTCAAAAATTTTCGTGTTACTTAAATCGAACCGTGCCAAAATCTAACGGTTTTTTATTAAAAAATTGTATCACCACGAATTGAATTTACCTATTTTGAACACGGTAAGCCTTAAAAAGGTCCATTGAAACATTGAGATAAGCAAGGTCCATGATCCATTTTTTGTATATGTATTTCTTTGTTGCCAAAATCGAACGGGCACTGTACTGTATATTCTATAAAGTTTGAATCCAACTAGGTATAGAAGAAATCTTTTGAGTATGAGGCCCTGAATCTACGTTAGATCTGCTAGCATGCATAGAAATCGTTCTTATAGAGAAACAAAAAAGTATATTGGAGTACCATGTACTATTTAATTCCAACCTAATTGCTTATCTTTGACAGATACGCGTATTTCGACAACCACTTGCAGTCTTCTTCAGTGTCAGTTACTCGTGTGAGGTTTTATCCCGTTAGGCCGAATGCCGTTTGGTTGAAATTTGTAAATGGTTCTGATGCGTCGTAAGGCCGAATGAGTTTTTAGGCCGAATGGGTTGTTAGTAGTTTGATAAAGAGCAGTTCCATTTGAATTCGAATGTCGGTTTACTTTTGTATTTTTTGATTTGGCTGAAATTTGGCATATGCTTTCTTTATACCCAAAAATGCCTATTTGCATCATCGGTTCGCCATTTTGACCAAAGCGTTACTTTTGAGAAGGGCCTAAGAAAAAAAGCCTAAACAATTTTCAAAAAAATCTAAACTCAAAAACTGTTTGTCTGATCGGTTCGGTGTCTTCCGCAAAGTTTTAGGTTATTATTGGAACTATCTGGAAAAAATATACACTGTAAAAATTTTTTTTTTTTATTTCGAAAATAAAGCTTAAAAATTCATTTTCCCATAAATCGTTTTTTTTTTATTTTGTTCATTTTTTTATATTTTAAAGTAGACAAAAAATGGAGTCTTCTGCACAGTGGGTCAAGATAGAGAAATCATGGACAAAAAAGTTATGATTTTTTTAAAAAAAGAGTTGATTTTTCAATATGGTCTGAATAATGTTTTTGAATGTTTTTCGACCCGATTTTATGAATGTACGCAAAATTTGCAACAAATATGGTACATGAGAAAATTTTGCTAATTGCTACCGTTTCCGAGGTACAGCGATTTTAAAATTAAATTTACTGAAAATTCACAACTATTGGTTGCTTTCGGATGTTTTTCGAGTTGATAAAATAAAGAATATTTTTTTTTCTGAAAGCATTTTATTTCATGTTCTTAAACAATGATGGAGCGTCCTATTTTGATACAGATTTCTTACTTTTTCATAATGTTTACAATTTTTTTACTATCATTAAAGTTTGAAAATTGTCTAACTTCTATTTTATCTACGGAAACTGGAATAAATGAATGGTATTTTTGAGTTCCCTGAATAGTTATTGCTTTCGAATATTGTCCATTAAGCTGTTCCTTGATATGTTCATATTCTGTTGTAGTTGCATAAGAAAAGGAAATTTTTGTTAGTTGCTCCTCCTTTCGCTTTTGAGCCCAATCAAATAATTTCTTGGCATTTTTGATGGGATGTTCACGTTCTTTAGCTAGACTAGCCCTTGTAGCCATGCGTTTTATTGCGATGTTGCTGACGTTGCTTCTAATGTCTTCTTACTAGAAACATTCAAGTTGGAGTTTGTTGAATCTATTGAAGTTGCTGACGTTACTTCCAATGGCTCCTGACTAGGAATATTTATATTGGAATCCGTTGACTGTATTGAAGTTGCTGATGCTGATGCTTCTATTGTTTCCTCTTTCATGCAAACATCTTCCTCTTCACTACTTGATGAGTCATCACTGCTTGATAATGCTGTTCTTTTGGCCAATTGTAAACGACACGAATTGCAAATTTTAAATTGTTTATTAAGCTGATTTTCAGCTGCAAATCCTAGTTCGACTAATTTGGCAATATTACTTTCCGTGAGATTTCGGTAACTTTTTGAACACTTTATTGAAAACACATTTACACAACCTTTGTTGATGGTGTTCATTTTATACTTCATTGTTCTAAGCTATCTTTTACTTTTCATTTGATTATCACTTGATTGTTTTTCACTTGCTTGTGTCTTTGCTGCATCAACTCTTTTTTATACCAACAAGGGTACTTGAATTAACTATTAGGTACGTTTCTGTCAGACCTCAAAAATATACCAACGTGCTGTACTTTAAAAAAACATCAGGTATATTTATGTGAGACAACTGGGCACGTTACTCCTCTACTCATGAAGCTTTTGTTTTCAAATGGAAATATTTCATTATCTTAAATCGATATAAATGCATTTCACGTATTGATTGCTTTATATTCGTTATTTTGTTATTTATTAACTTTTAAGATTTTGTTCCATATTTTCTTGATAATTACATATCAAAATATCACAATGTTGAATGTTGAAGTTGTGTTTTGTTAAAAAAAAATAAATAAATCATTTGTACAGGGCACATTTTTATTTCGCCTCATACCATGAAAAATTACCAAATAAATATTTTTTCAAACATTTTAGTCAAAAATTATCTGCTCTTTCAGACAATGAACAAACTTCTAGGCTTATGAGCCTCTAAAAATATTCGAAAATGACCGAAAATTGAAAATTATATCATAATTTTGTATTAAAATCGCTGTACCTTTAAAACGGTAAAAGTTAGTCTGATTTTCCCGTGTACCTTTTTTGTTGTAAATGTTGCGTACTTTCATAAAATCGAGTTGAAAAACATTTAAAAAGATTATTATGACCATTTCATCGTTTTTTAAAAAAATCATCGTTTTTTAAAAAATCATAACTTTTTTGTCCATGATTTCTCCATTTTGACCCACTGTACAAAAGACTTCATTTTTTGTTTACTTAAACATATAAAAAAATCATATATATGATTTTTGAGAAAATTGATTTTTAAGCTTTATTTTCGAAATATAAAAAATTACATCATTTTTTACAGTGTATATTTTTTTCCAGATAGTCCCAACAATAACCTAAAACATTGCGGAAGTTATATTTTTTTGAAAATTATTATGGATTTTTTTCTTAGGCCCTTCTTAAAAGTAAGGCTAGAGCCAAAATGGCGAACCGATTATGCAAAAAGGCATTTTTGAGCATAAAGAAAGCATTTGCAATCCAAATCAAAAAATATAAAAAATAAATTGGGGAAAAAAGTCGTCATTTTCTGTGGAACCTCTCTAAAGGTAATCCCTATTACCTTGAAGCCCAATGCAATTATTACTAGTATTAACAGCTTTTGGATCACCTCAAATAGTTATACATTTTATCGGCATAACGACACTATCAGCTTAAACTTTAAGGCCGAATGAATTGTTTGGAATTTGGTTGAGGTTATCTATATTAAACTGAAGCCCATAACATCCGCTGTGAAATATACCTAGAATAAAACAGCCTTTGTTTGAAAGAAAGGAAACTCACAGAAAAATGTGTTAACTCTTTGAAACAGTGGTGTTCGGTCTCACCGCAACGACATCTCCCATTCACTGCATACAAGGCGCAGTAAGATATAGCAGCAGCGCTGCGGTGTATGTTCAATTCAATTTCTCTGTTTCGCCCCAGCTAGCAGCAAGCAGCCCAATTGCTTTTATGCAGTTGCGTTGGGCTGCGTGATGCTTGCTGTCGGCGCATTACATCTTTGTCACGAATAGCGCAAACCGTACTACCTCTCGCATATATAAGCGATAGCGTTCTCTGTGTAATATTAGTTGTAAGTTGTGACTGTAACTGTAGAGTATCGTTTCCCCACCGAGCAGGAGCACTGCCTCTCGGTGGTGGTAATAAATCATCGTCAGTAGTAGAAGTACAGTTTGTTCGTTATTTCGTCTGCCCCTTCGGGACCAAATTAAGACACAACGTAGGGCCTGGTCAACCCTGGACGAAACAAGTGGTTTGTATTCTCACCCTGAATATCCAGATGTTTAATTCGGTCTAACAACCCTTTCGGCCCAACGTACTTCTGCCAATTCTTCAGTTGTCGTCCAATCGATACAAATGAAATTCAGTATATGATGAGTTCTTCAGAGCAATGAAGCATCGTTATCAGTGCTGATAACAGTGCTTTACGGAACAGTTTCTCTCGTTATGAAAAGTAGGCCGTTATGTTGTCCATACTATTAATGAAAAGTATGGTGATATGCAACGGAATTGCAAAAATGGAATTTTCACCTCTTGGGGCAAAGTGGGGTAAGAAAAATCTATTGTACGTCTGAAACTAGTATTCTGTTTCATAGTAAGTGACTCGTTTTCTCAAAATACTACACATTAAACGGACGAAGTTTAGTAAATTTACCAAACTTTTGATGAAATATTGCAAAATCAATTTTTTGTTACAAAAAACTAATTTATATGTTAAAAATTTTGTAATTACAGCCAAATCAAAGGCTTAAGACAACAAGCCTATTGAGCTTAAATCGGTTATGATTTCGTTGAGCTGTTTGAATTTGCTTGGTGAACCATAGTTGATGAATTTGAAGCAGTCCAATTTTGCTGACTTTTCCACATTTACGATGCTGCCAAAAATCGAAAACAAAACAGATCAATTTTAAATTTCGAGAAATTGTCTATGCAACATATTAACAATTGATTTTGAGAACATGGGTCTTGCCTGGGAGGGAGGCACAGATACTACACACGAAATATGGAACATCACTTTTCCAAATTGCAAGATAACTCCCGCTCACCAACGATAATCAAGGAACGCTTGGGAAAAATCGCTAGTTTTTTTGTTGTGTACCTTCGGTCTTTCTGGACAAACTTGAAAAAAGGGCCATAGGCCATGTGCATTTAGTTTTAATTTTGATTGGAAAAGAGTAAAAACGTGCGTGTTTCAATACTTTATATTCGATTAAATTTAAAGGTGCTATCGTGGCATTGTTTTTAGGTGTGCAGGAATTCATTTTCATTCGATTGTTGTCAACTTTGTTGAGATGCAAAAATATGCTTTGCTCAATTACGCGCTTTTATCATGTTTGTCCATTCTTTAAGATTTGGACTCACAGTGACAGTTCGTGACAGCAGAATCTTGGCTCGCTATGACGTACATAAATTTTGTATCGGTGTCTCCCTTCCAGGGTCTTGCCATGCGTCACTGTTGGAGGTGATTCCAGGTATGGTTCATGATCTTTTCGGTCGAAAAATTTTCTCATTTTTCGTGGCCAAAAGTATTATTGTGTCTGCCACACAATATGCAAGAATGCAAAAATGACTACAATGGAAAAAAGGCTGTGTGAAAAGTCAATGTTGCAATTGTATAACTTTGATTTATTGCTGTAGATCAGTTAAATTATACCAAGCATGAAAATGATTGGATACGTATTATAATAATGTGCAGCATTTAATGCTTCAATTATAATTTTGGGTGGCAAACTCGCCAAAGGAGAAAAGCCACTATGATAAATTCAATTATAACTAATAATAGCTAATCAGATATCGTTATTAGGATAATCTGAACAACCTTTTTCAAAACGAAAACATATCAACCTTTTCTGTTATTTTTATGTCGAAATCCGTTATCATTGAGTAAAATAGTATTCCATTATCAATCGATTCAATAGCGTCGCAACGATTCACGCAAACTTTAAGTTCCTCAATCCTTTTTCTCCATTCCGACAAACATGATACTCTGCCTTCATACAAAGCCCCACATCCCCATCTTCAATGCGAACGGTCATGGAATGAATCGACTCTTCAGGCAGCGTTCTTACATCTTTCGCCTTTTCTTCGCGCTTCTCACGCCTCGCGGCTCCGTTTCCCATATAGTGGCTCCGGTGTTAACCCTTAATGATAATCTATACTCTCCACGGTTCATGTACAAAGTGGGATAACCCCATCAAAAGACCAGGCACCGAAAGGATAATCACCACGTCTCTGGTTCCTACTACTACCACTACTAACCCTAAAACATACTCACTCACTTATAACACACAAACAGTCAGTCAGTCAGTCAACCAGCCAGTCTAATACAGTTCGCGCTAACATTTGGTTGGTGGGTTTGGAGTTAGTTCATATTATGTACACACACTCGAAATTATACAAACAGAAAGCGAACAAACGAATAGAGAGCCCCAAATGCATAGAAAAGGGCAACGCGATAGAATAGAATTGCTTCGGAGGGCGAAAGGGACCGGGAACGATTGGGTCCACTGTGATATTCGTTTCTGTTTGGATTGTGACCCGAACGTTTCCAGCTCCCGGCAGCTCTTGACCGAACAAATCTCTAAATGAACTCTGTGGAGAACTGTGCAAACTAGAGACTGCCAAGAGGCTAAACAACGCAAAACTAAAGCAAACCGTAGTTATTCTCTCGGCTTGTAGGTGTCGCTTTTCTCCTTCCGCTGTCTTCCTTTATCTGTTCGTATTAGTTGTTGATAATTCTTCCTATTTAATATAGATAGCTGCAAACGGACTATACTGGCAGATTAGCTAATGGTGGTTCTCGAATACTTACAGCCGTCCCATCACCACCTCATCAACCACCTCATCAGGCTCACCCGTAAGCTTTACGACAGTCGAACGCATTCCCACTACTCCAATCCCTGTGACCTTCTCGTCAACCACCTTGGCTCCTCGTCTCGAAGAAACTTCTCCTCTGGCTGCGCTCTTGAATGTCAACCCGATCCCGGCATCTCCGGAAGCCGACAGCAGCCTGGAGTCTCACAGCGAAGAGGAAGCCTTGTTGGACGAAGAAGAAGAGGAACATGACGACGAAGAGCATGAAATCGAGGACGAAGACGAATCCGAGGGACGATCCCAGCAGGATGACGACTCTGAAGGCCAGGATGAACACCAACAACTACACGAAGAGGAGGAATCCGTTCCCGAAGAACACGACATCCCCGTTGAGCAGAAACTGAAGCAGATCACTCGGGAAATCGAAGAGATGACACACTCCGACCGGGATGTGGACAACGGACGCCAGAGCTTCCTGTCGTTGTCGGACCTGATCAAGAACATTCGCCCGGCCGAAAAGGTAATCCCGCAGATCGATTCGTCCTACTCGAACACGATGCGTGTCCTCGGAGAATCCATCACTCACGGAGAAAGCCGAGCGGTCAAAGTCTGAGCACCATAAATCAATCATCACTCCATAATCACCTCATCGCACTCACACGCAAACACACTCATCCACAACCCACACAATCATTGAAGCACTTACACATCAGATCAGATCATCACTCATTTCAAGCATCAAGTCAATCATCAGATCACCCACATCCATGCGCACTCTGTCTCTCATCACATCACACACATCGTCGCCGATCGCTTCGCGGTGTTTTCCGCGGGACAACACCAGGGACTTTGCTTCGTCGACTGACCTTCAAGATCCGGAAATGACCGGATTACGAACGCGAGCGGTTCTCCCAATGAGACGACAACAGTCGACGAAGGTAAAAGTAGCCTCGTGAACTTCCCGAAAACACCCGACCGAATCGGGCGAATCGCCCTCTCATCACTTCGCACGCGCATTTGCATCATCGCATTCATTGAATCATTTCGCACCCGTCGCACCACACTCATCAGCGAATCATTTCATATGTCATCGCGCATCCCAAAAACATTCCCAAGTGAGAGAGAGAGGAACAAATCTGAATTTTTGATTCACGAGAATTTCAACACACAAGATGATAATTAGTTTTACCAAGTTTAATTCATTTTTTTCTCGAGGAAGAAAGTGATAAGATTTCTTTCCGCCTAAAAAAAAGGAACTCAAGTTTACTAAGTAAATACGATAAACAATAAAAAAATACATTAAAATAATGAAAAGCGATCAATCCAAGAGAATGATTAGACTGTACTGAAGTTTAGTTAGTAGGTGAAAGAAACACAACAAAATACAACGAATGGATCGGAGTTAGATCAAACGTTTGGGAAAAAAAACCTGGACAGTGATACGGACGAGCGTTCCGTTTTATGAAAAAGTGAAATAAAATAATGTGAATTTTTGTAAAAATAAGTAACGGTGTTTGAATCGAAAGAAACGTCCAATGTCCAACGATTTGATTGCAAAGATGGGAGAAACAGTTGAATCTTCTCGATATCGGCGGTAAAACCGGGAGTACACTCAACCATCTACAATCAAGGGTGGAGGGCGGCTGTCAAATAAGAGTAAAATTGAAAAGCCGCCAACCTAAGTCCAGAACCAGTTTTAAGGCTTAACGCGGAAAAGTAAAAAATATTATTCGCAAAATTACAGGTAATCAATGCGCTTGAAAGATATTGTTTGCAAGCAGTCATTTGCTACGTGCTACTGCAGTGCATTGTTGGCAATTTAATCAGCAAATTCGGCTTAATTCCCAAAATAGATGTTTTCTTGAAAATTGATTACGCCTTCACCATTGTTTGGTCGTAATTTTGTATGGTTGTTTACTTTTTAGAACCAGCGACACGTTGGGGTAGCAGTAAAGAGCCGCCAGTTCCACCCTTGTCTACAATACGAAAGTTGATTTTAAGGTGTTTGAGACAACGCAGCTTTAGTTTGGTACATTCTTATGAATGATCAGTATACACCGTTACCTCAATTTACGAAGTAGATCGGGAGTTCGAAACTTCAATCAGTTTGTATACGAGGGAGCATAGTTCTTAACATGAGGTTCTGCGTTTTGGAGTCTACTTGTTGCATTGCGTTGCGTTGCGTGGTAACGGAGTATTTCGTAGATTGCATACTGAAAACTGTCATGTTAGTTACTTTAACACTCTTATTCCAATTGCTCATGGAGAACTATTTTGGATGGAATAGCTATCCAATCGGAAGTCAGAAATGAAAAGACATGACAATGTCCATTGCCGGCCACGTCCATCTTCTCCGTTACGAGGAAAGGAAATGAAAATGATGATATGACACCTACTTGAAGAGAGGCCAGCGACTCACCGACGCCCTCATAGATGTCAAGGAGTTGGATGAATGGAAAGGTGATGGTCTAGGATTCACTAGAAGCGAGTGATGCGACCGGATTGAAATTTAGTGTAGGTGTAGTTAAGTATATATTTTGTAATTGGGTGTAAGTGTGAATGAAATGGTTTCATCATCGTTGGGAGTGACGCAGCTAAGAAAGTTAATGTCACTCCATGCGCGTTCGTCTTCCAGGGATGGGACACAGGTATTTCCACCTAGTGCCCTAGCTAAAAAGCATTGGTTTGAGCGCCATTACTCGCTATCTGAAATGAGAAAATAAATTGGCCCGTCCCCATGATACAGAAAGAGCCCAGATTGCATTAATATATGTGGTCTAATTGGAACAAACTCACCAAATACATTCATATGTCTAAACGCCGAGTTAAAAACCGTTTCCTCAAAAAACTTGAATGATTCTATTGGGAATTTGAATCGACATCCTCTGAATGGTTTCGTATATCAATAGAACTTAACGGCATGGCAATGTACCCATCATCTTTTCGTCACACAATAAATGGAGAATGGTTTGAATATTTCTGCGTAGCACAATAATCATCATCGAATGCGGTTTTCACACTTAACACAAGTTTTTCAATATATATTCAATTTTTAAAAGTATTTAATTAAAAAAAAGCATTAAAAATTATGCAAATCTCACAACCGTATGATTTTTTTTCTTAATTTGTCAGAATCACTCTTATTCCAAACGAAACAAAACCAATCCGGGTGGAGTAGCACCGACGGGATCATGTCTACACGCCATAAGCCATCTTCAAAATCTTCGCTTAAAAATTGGGGTGGGTAATGTCTATTACATTACCGCGGGGTTGACGTAGAACTACGATGATTAATAATTTGATTTGTCATGTGTATGAATTTGTAAGTGTACTAGTTTTGTGTTGTTGTTGTTGTTGATCGGATGAAGTTTTCAGAAGATAACTCTTTTTGGACTCATTTTGGTAGTCCTGAAAAGAACCATTTGTCGTTCTGTGGTTTCGAGAACCAGTGTATGGTGTTCCAGGAATAATGCCAGATGATTGAATTTGTTTGTTTGGTCGTGGCTTCGTTGTGTTGCTTGGTTGGGTGATCGGTTTCTGGCTCCAGCTGTAGTTCGCCAAACTCCTCCAGTAGATTAGATGTTTGATGGCTCGGGTGCTTCGATCGTGATAATCGATTGAAACGGTCCAGTGCTTTGGTCTGTAGCAATATCCATTGCATCAGCATTTAGGCTCTGTACATTGATACTCATCAATATGCAGGTTGGGCCACTATGATCCAGTATTTCACGTCTCAAAGCGTCACTAATCGATGATTGCCTAAGCGCTGCAGCTCATTCCTCAAGTCAACCCTTGGAATTGCTGCGTGATGGAACTGGGAAGAATTGGTAGAGTTTGTCAAAAATAGTCCTTGCAGTGAAGTAACCCGCGACAAACCAACATATACCAATTGCTGATCCAGACTTTTGTCATAGTCATCCAGACTTTTGTTGCTTTCAATTCTCCGCTTCGATCGCATCTCAGCAGGCAACAGATCGTCTTGCTCTGACCGGGCGTGCTTCTCAGGCACAGACATCGATAGCGAGGGACCTCCCCGTTTGTCTTGCTTCGCTCAAATCAAACTGTCGAGCGAGCGAGAGAAGATGCCGTCCGAAGCCAAAGTCATCACCGCTGCCGCCGCCAAGAAGAAGAAGAGGAAGCAGTCCACAGGAGATTTTGCGGTCGAACTGTGAACATGGTCGGGCAAGTCATTCTCGCTTTGTGGTTCACCGCTTGTTTGCGTTCACCCAGCCATCGTCATCGCCGCCATCATCAGATTTTGACTTAAGCCCGGTGATCCACTACCTGTTACTGTTGTGCGCCATCCACGTCACGAAACTTTCGGTTCGTCGTTTAAGCAAATAACTTGCTCAAATTTATACATTTGAGTTGAGGATTCCCCGTTTGACCATGGCAATCAACTGATAACATCCCGCAGTGTTATTTATCTGTAAGAGCATCAAAGCTAACAAAGCCATCGGCCCTTTTCAAGGCCATCAAATTAGTGGAAAAGAGTTAAAAGAGAAATATATCCGACTTTATACATGACTGCTTATATTCCTAAATCAATTTCACAGCTTCATACAAAATTTCATTTGTCATAAATAATTTATGACTCAACAATTTGTGACTGTATTCGCGGGCGCTGCTGCAGTGCCGTCGGGGTGAGTGCTCAACATTTCACAACAATTGTAAAATAGAGTGGCATTTCCAACAGCGTCTTTGATGTTCCATATTTTGTGGGAACACTTTGATTAGCAAAATTATCACATGTAACAAAATTGCGACATATTAAGAATGCTTTTGAAAAGACATTCTCATTGAACAATTATAATAATTCTGGCACCCATGGATCAGAAATTTACCGTCATAATAAAGAAAACTATTGATTATCATTATCTCGTATTGAATATTTAGTTAATGTCAACCCTTCCAGCAATTCATGTTCGACCAATTTCTCACGCATTAGCATTCTCCGCAATTTTCAAGTAATTCTAAGCCCAACACATTATTGGCACATACCCATTTCCCAGATTGGTTGATCAGCGAAGAGCACAAAAGGGAGGAGCATCATCTGCTATTCTGAGGTTATAAAACATGCTTCCTTCGTCGGATTCAGTTTCATTCTAATTCCGCTTTCGAGCTGGTAAGAGCTCCTCTGAACTTGCTCAGCGAGAAGTACCTCGCTGCTAGTTTATTGGATGATATTCACTGATTTATCTATAATGATCTAAATATCGCGGTATACTACAATTTGGTTCACATAATTTACCCCACATAATTACATGAATTTGAGAATTTACCACTGCAGCGCCGTCGGACCGTAATAACATCATGCTACTCAGCATTGTATGGTATTTCTAACAGCATCGTTGATTTATCATATAATGGGGGAACACTTCCTAAATTCTCGAGTATTAAATTGGAAAATGTATTAAAATTGCGACAGATTTTAAATACTGTTCAATAAACTGTTTCCTGACCAATTGTAATAAGCAACTATTGATCTGAAATTTTTCTACATGTTAGTCTATTGCGTTAATCTGAAAAATAGGCTATATGAAATTGATGTCTTGGCAAGGGATGTACAAGATGAGCATTATGTATTAATTTTCCAATTTCCGTACTCGAGAATTTTGGAAGCGGGGGCCGTGATGCTCGGGATGGATTGTCCTCCATGACTGGTCCTGGCTGGAAATATACGTGGGGAGAAACTCGACCCTTTGCTGCAGGAATTTCATTAATAACTCTTTGGTAAAGCAGAAATTTCTGATAAAAGTGAACTTTTTCAAAACAACTCTTATTGATTGGAATATTTACCAACAACTCTTTGTTAAGTAAAATCATCCTTAATAACTCTTTGCTCCATCGCCAAACCTAACCATTTCATTGAATTCATCAAGTACAAGAATATGAATGGTAAGGAGAGGCAGATGGTGTATATTTTGCTGGCGTTACTTTCCAACAGGTCGCCGGTTGGCGCTGACTACTAATCCGTCCACTGAATGATTTTCAGTTGTTGCTTTCGCTCTCTGGTTCCGTTCGCTACTCGCACACTGCTGTGGCTTTCACGCACTCTTCTTTGCTGCTCCGCTGCTTGATCCGTTCGTTATGCCGATCGATTTGTGAATGAGCTGGGAGCAGAACAACCAGTGGTTTTATTTGCTCGAGCTCCGTTCACCGATGGCGAGTGGTGGGGTTCTCGCTTGGTTGTTTCGTCACTCCGTTCGCTACTCGCACGCGATTGGTTATTGCTTTCGCGCTATTTTCGTTGATGGTGTGATTCTTCGCTGAGAAATAAAAACTGAAACTCTTTTGATTTTTCATGCAAAATGACCAACTTTGATAAACTATATCTCAGTTATTTATGGACAGATTTGAATGAAATTAGACAGAATATCAGACATAACTTAAATTTTAACATATGTTTTTGAGTGATTTTTCCAATCACACGTTGAAAAGCAGTAACGGTTTGACTTAAGTGATTTTTTGACGATTTTTTATGATTGACATAACTAAACAGCTTCATGGTATCTTCAGAAAAGTTGTAGATTTTGACGAGATGAATAAGTTTGCTGAAGACAGTTTTTGTGTAAGGCTATCAGATTTTAAGATAAAAAGTTTTGAATTTTTCGTCGAAAATTACAGTTTAGTCAAACCGTTATTACTTATAAACTTGTGATTGGAAAAATTTTCAAAAATATATGTTAAAATTCGAGTTACATCTGATGTTCTGTGAATGTTTCATTCGAAAATATTTCCATAAATAACTGAGATCTAACTTACCAAAGTTGGTCATTTTGTATGGAAAATCGAAAAAGTTGCAAATGCATGCGAATAAGTTGGGGCCTTCCTTAGCCGAGTGGTTAGAGTCCGCGGCTACAAAGCAAAGCCATGCTGAAGGTGTCTGGGTTCGATTCCCGGTCGGTCCAGGATCTTTTCGTAATGGAAATTTTCTTGACTTCCCTGGGCATAGAGTATAATCGTACCTGCCACACGATATACGAATGCAAAAATGGAAACTTTGGCAAAGAAAGCTCTCAATTAATAACTGTGGAAGTGTCATAAGAACACTAAGCTGAGAAGCAGGCTCTGTCCCAGTGAGGACGTTAATGCCAAGAAGAAGAAGAATAAGAAGATGTGAATAAGTTCTCTGTTTATTCGACAAACAAGCTTAATATTGGGTACACAACAGCAACAGAGTAGCGTACACAGGGATTTAGTTGAAATCTGGAAACGTAGCTCAATCTTGAAATCTTGAGCGATTTCACAAACCAGATTCTGGATTAACAGCTCAGCAGGCTCCTAGCAGCGAGGTACTTCTCGCTAAGCAAGTTCGGAGGAGCTCTTACCAGCTCGAAAGCGGAAATGGAATGAAACTGAATCCAACGAAGGCAGCATGTTTTATAACATTGGAATAGCAGATGATGCCCCTCCCTTTTGTGCTCTTCGCTTTCTGATCGACCAATCTGGGAAATGGGTATGTGCCAATAATGTGTTTTGCTTGGAATTACTTGAAAATTGCGGAGAATACTAATACGTGAGAAATTGGTCGAACATGAATTGTTGGAATTATTGGCATTCCCTAAATATTCAATACGAGCTATTGATAATTAATAGTTTTCTTTATTATGAAAATTCCTGATCCATGGGTGCCAAAATTATTACAATTGTTCAATGAGAATGTCTTTTCAAAAGCATTCTAAATATGTCGCAATTTTGTCACATGGGATAATTTTCCTAATCAAAGTGTTCCCATAAAATATGGAACATAAAAGGCGCTGTTGGAAAAGCCACTCTATTTTGCAATCGTTTTGAAATGTTGAGCACTCACCCGACGGCACTGCAGCAGCGTCCGCGAGTACAATCCCAAATGGTTGATTTATGATTCACGACAAATGAAATTTTGTATGAGGCCGTGAAATTGATTTAGGAATACTAGAAGTTATAAATAAAGTCGGAAATATTTCTCTTTTAACTCTTTTCCACAAATTTGATGGCTCTGAAAAGAACCGATGGCTTTGTTAGCTTCGATGTTGTTACGGATAAATAACACTGCTCGGACCAGCAAAACTCAGGGGGCTTCTGGTATTTGCTCCTAACGGGATTGCTTCTTGACCACCAATGATGATTTCATCACGAGTCGAAATTTTGAAGCGCGGGTCAACAGCTCCTCGGCCGATGAAATTTGCGGCGGCGATGACGATGGCTGGGTGAAAGCAAACAAGCGGTGAACCACAAAGCGAGAAAGACTCGCCCGACCGTGTTCACAGTTCGACCGCAATTTCTCCTGTGGACTGCTTCTCTTCTTCTTCTAGGCGGCGGCAGCGGTGATGGCTTTAGCTTCGGACGGCATCTTCTCTCGCTCGCTCGACAGTTTGATTTGAGCGAAGCAAGACAAACGGGGGCGTCCTTCACTATCGATGTCTGTGCCTGAGAAGCACGCCCGGTCAGAACAAGCCGATCTGTCGCCTGCTGAGATGCGAGCCAATCGGAGAGTGAAAAGCAAATGACGTCAAATTTTCTCTAGTCACCCCTATTTATAGATTTGCTTGAAATCAACGTTCTCTTTTAAAACAGTTATTAAACTATTTGGACAGGTATGTGGGATTCAGTAAGTAAACGACATGAAGCTTTGATGTCTTGGCTTTCGATTGAGATGCTAATAAAGAAATTTCGTTAAGCCAGCGAAAAGTTATAAACGTTTAAAATATTTCATGCCAACGTAACGCTCTTGGTTTTGAAATTCCAATTTCACTCCTGTATAGAGAAGAGAGACGTACTTCTACGTCAAAAATACACTTCGATTACAGCTCAATCAGCCAGTTCTATTGCAGCTATTTAGCGTTGCATAAAGCACTACAATCCAGATAACGTTGCATCTGCTAATATTGGCGTATTTGCGAACAACGAGAGCACGAAAAAAAATTCAGGTGGCATAGCACCATCAGCCGAATCTATTTTTCACTATCCGAAAACGCGGAACCGAGATAAACGTGACAGAAAATTCAAAACGCAGCCGCCCGCGCGCACGGCTTGCTGCGATCCTCTGCGTTTTGGAGTCTACTTGTTAGAAATTAATTATTTCCAAAAATATTGCTTTTTAGTATCCTAAGCAAATTATTGTTTTTTTTTTGTTCCCAATCAGGTTACAAAATATGTGCAAACTGAGGTCCGCCAAGAATATCTTGGAGTTTAGGCATATGATTTTGCATGAGTAAATGGAGATCAATCAATCATTTCTACAGTATCGGACATATAAAATGCTCCGAAACCGTTTTCTCATACAAAATAGTCATCTTCGGAGTGCTATATCTCCGCCGTTTCTCAACCGATTCTTTTCATTTTTTCTGTGATGAACTACAAATTACCTCAATTTTCGAAAACTATTGAAAAAGTTGTGTAAAAACTATTGATTTAAAAGTTACAGATAGGTTGAATTTTGACATAAAAAATACACCAAGACACAAAGTGATGTAGCAGACAAACTATGCGTCGTATCATTTCGGTGTCTTTAGCGCATTTGTTCATTGAGTGATAAGAACCAAATGCGCTGAAGACACCGAAATAATATAAATCATAGTTTGTCCACGTACGGACTTCAAATTTTTACCTGATTTTTTTCTTACCAAAACGAGCACTTTACAATGACGAACTTATAACATTGCAGTGCGCATCGTACCTTCGTGCTGTGCGTACACGAATTCTCTCTGCTCTTGGAAGTTTTCTTAAAAACTACCTAAAGCAATAAAACAGTACTTTTCAGTGCTACACAAACAGTACTTTTCAGTGCTAAAACTAAAAACGGTACTTTTCAGTGCTACTTAAATAGTACTTTTCAGTACTATTTTTTCTACTATTGATCCCTTTACGATCCTTGTTTGGACCCGTGCCTTCGATTTTTTTGGACCCGTTTGGCGAAAGCTAGCGGTGGTAATCCTTCTTGGACACCGTCTAGGGAAAAAACCTCTCGAAGGTCACGTCTTCTCTCGTTTATTAACTAAACATGGTATCAACAACTAACTAAAGGAAGGGTGAATCTCTGAATTCACTACTACCTTCCAAAAAAGTGGGTTTTAAAACTGTCACTACACGTGGCAAGAATGGAAGAAAGGACGTTTCCCAGGAATGCAAACTTTCTTCCAAGGGTGAAATGAATAATTGTATCGAAATGAGCAATCAGTTCGATGCTCTAGACAAATTTTCCGAACACCAAATCGAAGCAGTCTCTAGCCCAGGCTCTTTGATTCAAGTGAGGAAGCAAAGAGTGCCGCCTATCGTGGTCAGTTGTTCCGAATTTGGGAGATTTAGGCAGGAGATCTTGAACTCTATTAGGGGAATCAAGGTTTCCTTCCAAATCGCAAAGAAAGGAGACTGTCGCGTTTTGCCGGAAACTATTAAAGATCGAGAACTTCTTAGAAGAGAACTCAGACATCTTGAAGAGAAGAAGCACAATTTTTTTACTTATGACGACAAAACTGAACGTTTGTTCAAAGTTCTCTTGAAAGGTCTCTCAAGTGACTATAAATCACCTCAAGAGATCAAAAATGGAATAAATGATTCACTTGGATTTTTCCCAGTCCAAGTAATCATTATGAAAAAGAGAACCCAATTCGGCATTGTTCGGAAAGGGCTTTCCCAAGAATATTATTTAGTTCACTTTAACAAAAAAGAACTAAATAATATTAAAGCTTTAGAAAAAGCTAAACTTATGTTCGATGTCCGTGTGACGTGGGAACATTTCCAGAAACCTGGAGGAAATTACCAGAATCCCACTCAGTGCCGTCGGTGCCAAAAGTGGGGTCATGGTACAAAAAAATGTCGCATGGATGCTAAATGCATGATTTGCGGAGGTTCTTCTCACGCTAAGGACGTCTGTCCTGTGAAAGAAGATACCAGAAAGTTTGAATGCATCAATTGCAAGGGCCCTCATAAAGCTAACTTTTGGGAATGCCCTTCACGCAAGAGAGTCGTTGAGGCTCGTGCCAGGCATATGAAGGATAATATCCGTTACGATAATGGACGTTTCCGGAATTTGCCTGGTAGAGTATCGAACAATGCTCATTTTTTAGTTAACGATCGCTTGATCATGAATCATACCCACCAGGAAGATCATAATCATGCTCATTCACAAACTAATTTTAATCCGTCGGGTAGCCGTTCTAATCTTTCAATTTCGAATGTATCTACCCACGGTAAATCCTTTGCCGATATCGTAGCAGGAAATTTGAACTCCTCCCCTGTTCGATCCATGGGTACCCATTCTACTTGTTTCAAATCAAATGGAAAAAACCCTACCGCCACAGGTAACTCCGCTTCTTCATCTACCGGAAATTCTAATGGGAAATCACATGAAATGTCTGCCTCTGATTTTAATTTTCTAACTGAACAATTGAATCTTATGCTTGATGCAATGTTCAAAGCCACCACTATGACTGAAGCAGTCCAAGTAGGTGTAAAATTTACAAATCAAATTGTTATTGGATTACGTTTTTCTAATGAATCCAAATAATAATTTAAATATTTTAAATTGGAATGCTCGTTTCCTGAATGGTAAAGAGGATGAGCTGTTTAATTTTCTTTCGGTTAATAACGTGCATATAGCAGTTATTACCGAAACGTATTTAAAACCTGGATCTAAACTCAAAAGAGATCCTAACTTTTTTGTTTATCGTAATGATCGACTTGATGGGGCATGTGGGGGAGTTGCAATCATCATTCATAGGCGTATAAAACATCAACTGTTTTCATCATTTGAAACTAAAGTTTTTGAAACTTTAGGTGTTTCTATTGAAACACAGTTTGGTAAATATACTTTCATAGCTGCCTATTTGCCTTTCCAATGCTCTGGACAGCAAGTTAATTTGCTCCAAACTGACTTGCGAAAATTGACTCGCAATAAGTCAACATGTTTTGTCATTGGTGACTTTAATGCCAAACATCGGTCATGGAATAATTCTCAAAGTAATTCCAACGGCAGAATTTTATTTGATGAGTGCTCTTCAGGATATTTCTCAATTCAATACCCTGATAGCCCCACATGTTTTTCTTCTTCTAGAAATCCATCTACGATTGATTTGGTCTTAACCGACTCTAGTCATCTTTGTAGCCAACTGATTACTCATGCTGATTTTGATTCTGATCATGTCCCTGTTACATTTCAAATATCCCAAGAAGCGATTCTCAATCCTATCAGCTCCACTTTCAATTATTTACGAGCCGACTGGAATATATATAAAACGTATGTTGACTCCAATCTTGATGTTAACATTTCTTTAGAAACTAAACTTGATATTGACAATGCTCTTGAAACTTTAACAAATTCCATTGTTGAAGCCCGGAGCATTGCTATTCCAAAATGTGAAGTAAAATTTGAATCCGTGATTATAGACGATGATCTTAAACTCTTGATCCGTCTCAAAAACGTAAGGAGAAGGCAATTTCAACGCACTCGCGATCCTGCTATGAAAATTATATGGCAGGATTTGCAGAAAGAAATCAAGAAACGTTTTGCTCAATTAGGAAACAAAAATTTTGAAAATAAAATTTCTCAATTGGACCCTGGCTCTAAGCCCTTTTGTAAATTATCTAAAATCTTAAAAAAAACCTCAGAAGCCAATACCGGCATTGAAAGAGGAAAACAAATTATTACTAACTAATTGCGAAAAGCTCAAAAACTTGCTATGCAGTTTGAAAGTGCGCACAATTTTAATTTAGGACTTACTAGTCCAATTGAAAATGAAGTTACTCAGGAGTTCGAAAATATTCTCAATCAAGAGAACGTTTTCGAAAATGCCTGGGAGACTGATTTGGAAGAAGTGAGAACTATTATTAAAAATTTCAATAATAGGAAAGCTCCTGGCGATGATGGAATTTACTACATCCTCATCAAGAAACTTCCAGAAAGTAGCTTTTCATTTTTAGTTGATATATTTAACAAATGTTTTCAATTAGCATATTTTCCTGACAAATGGAAAAATGCTAAGGTTGTTCCAATTTTAAAACCAGACAAAAATCCTGCAGAAGCTTCTAGCTATCGTCCAATCAGTTTGCTTTCCTCCATCAGTAAACTTTTTGAAAAGGTCATTTTGAACAGAATGATGGTCCACATCAACGAAAATTAAATTTTTGCCAAAGAACAGTTCGGATTCCGCCATGGACATTCGACCACTCATCAACTTTTACGTGTAACAAATTTGATCCGTTCCAACAAATCTGAAGGCTATTTTACTGGTCTTGCTCTTCTAGACATAGAAAAAGCATTCGACAATGTTTGGCATGATTTGAAAGACTTCCTGTAAGAGCTGGTGTTCCTCAAGGCAGCATTTTGGGACCAATATTATACAAAATTGTCACATCTGACTTTCCTGAGTTATCTCAGGGATGTCAAAAATCTTTGTTTGCGGATGACACAGGCCTCTCCGCCAAAGGACGAATCCTGCGTATCATCTGTAGTCGATTGCAAATTTTCTGCATACTTGCAAAAATAAAAGATTTCTCCTAATTCTTCCAAAACTCAACTAATAGAGTGTCCATTTCCCGACCATTTTTCTCGTCCCGGGATTCGGGACAAAATTCTATGCTTTTCCCGGGAAATCCCGGGATCCCGGGATTAATAAATTTTTTAATAAAACTGGCATTTCGGTTGAAATGGAAGTTCAAATTTAACAATACAATGTTTTTTCAATGAAACAAACAGATAATGTAAATTTTAATATTTTAATTATAGCATATTACATTTCAGATATTCTGATGAAGAAACCTAACAAAAATCAAAACTTAGCTTGACTAATTACGGGTTTGCTATGGATTTTTTCAAATTCTCTATAACATTTATGAACGCAAGTATGATAAAAACTTTAGTCATAATATTAAAGCAATTGGCTTCAAACATTTGAAAAGCCATAAAAACTTTAGAACAAAAGAAACGATCAAAGATCATTGAAGTTATTGTAGATTATGCTAAGAGATAATTACTGAAAATTATTGACTGAAGTTCATTGCCCTGAATCGCAAGTCAGAGCCATCTGCATTTTGGTAAAAATTGAGCTGATATCAGTTTTCATTATATCTTCTAATGATCTTTCAGCTGCACTAACTAGAAATCACTTTTTGTTCAGTAAAATAAGGAAAGAACACCATGTCGAATTGCCCCATAATGAAAAGTAAACGCATGTAAGTCCCACTGCACGGAGTAAAAAGCAAATTATGAAAGTTTCATTGAAATCGAAACATGTTCCAATCTCCTGGATTTTTATGAATATTTGTATGGAAAACGAGATTGAAAACTTCTCAGTCAATTTTATAAGTGCCTACTTTTTACAGATGGTACCGACTTGCGATTTGTAAACTACCACAAATCGTACTTTCAAATATGTTATCTCAGCATAGGCTTATAAAAATGGCTAATGTTGAAAAGAAAAGCATTAAAACATTGCAACTAGACAAATAAAACTATGTGTTTCTTACTTGGTAAATAGATATTTTCATGAAAATAATTACTCGTTTATTTTCTTTTCCGTTATGCTTTTCTACTTTATTAAATAAGGTTTATAGTAAGGAAAAATGTCATTAACAATTGAAATTTAGTGGTTTTCATCAAATTCTACGTACATTTCGGGAATCCCGGGATTCCCGGGATATCAGAAATAAAATCCCGGGAAACGGGAAATCCCGAAATTTGCCAAATCCCGGGATTTTTTGTCCCGGGATGTCCCGGGATGGACACTCTATCAACTAATAATATTCCCACATAAACCAAAAGCTCTTTATTTGAAACCTTCAAGTAGACATGTTGTCACGATGAGAGGGGTTCCAATAAATTGGTCAGAAGAAGTTGAGTATCTAGAGCTCATGCTAGATAATAATTCAACTTTCAAATATCACATTGAGGATCAAATTTAACAAATAAATAAAATGCCTTTATCCACTTATTAGCAGAAAATTGAAACTTTGTCTTAAGAACAAGCTTTTGATCTTCAAACAAAACTTCAGGCCATCCATATTGTATTCTGTACCATTATGGATTAGCTTTTGTACTACCAGGAAGAAAGCTCTGCAGAGGATTCAAAATAAAATTTTGAAAATTATTCTGTAGCTCCTTGGTATAGTACCAATGTGTTACATAGAATATCAAATGTTGAAAGATTGAAACAAATGTCAAATAAAATTATGAATATTTTTAGACAAAAAAGATTGCAATTCTATTGTCACTATTATAATAAATGTGTTATATATTCAGGTTACGTTAGGTTAAGAAATGGCCTAGATATAAAGAATGATTCTAATAAAACAAATAGACATTAATTCAACACTCTTCAACTTTGGGGATTTGTAAGAATTATAAATAGATTTAGATAATTTTTGAAAATATCTAAGTTGTACGTAACAAATGTGCAAAATATGCGGCAAATTCATTGAGTAATTTTTTTTTTTTTTTTTTTCTATCTTTATTAACGAGATTTTTAGCCCTGGGCTAGTTCATCTCGGGACCAACGGCTTTACTTCCCTTCCGAAGGAAGTCGTCACTGAAATTTTTTTAGTGACTATCTCGGAGATGGGATTCGATCCCAGGTCCTCGGCGTGAGAGGCGTGTGTTCTAACCACTACACCAGGTCCGTCCCCTTTGAGTAATTAAAATAATACATGAATAAAAGAAAAAAAGTTGTCCTTGAAGTCAAAAAGTGCAGCTTACTTTGAAAAATCAATACAATTTCATAATAAAATGATTTTATTCTCATATTGATTCTATAGATCATTGTAAGCAGTCTACTTAAGCTTGACGAAATAAATTAATAAACATATAGTGATGATGTGATGTTTTTGAACATTTTCATCGATAAACATTGTTTAGAGAATTGTGAAACTCGAAAACATACATATATATAACACTTTTCAGCAAAACATGCTCTTTATATTTTTAGAAAGCAGTATTAAACTTCAAATGTAGTTGCTTAAAAAACTGTCAGTTACGAATGCTTGATTGTTTAAGCTGACACAAACGAACGTTGTGACTACCAGATACTATGATAATTAATGGGTGGTACTATACATGTACATACAGTCATAAGTTTTTCCAATTATTTTATTGCCGAATAAGCGTTTCCATGCCACGGAGCAAACTCATGGAGAAGCTTGGTTGCTGACTCTTCGTTCTCCATACTAAATAACATTCTACCCCATCCATTTGGTCATTTTGAACCACCTCAATGTTTCAACTGACTTATCAACACAATATAAAACCGAAGAAAAAGCTCAAATTTGTGAAATATTTTCATGGTTTTAGCTAGAAAATATTGTTTAGTTACTGTTAAGACTTAAAATTGCCTTAAAGTATGGATCTTATTTCGATAAATCTTTGAAGTGGCATTTTAAATTGTTTCACCTTACCTGTGAGCGAATCCCGTTTTCCAGATAGTCACTCATAACTTAGATAGATTATTGTACCATGATCCTTCGGAAGGAATCCGGTGATCCTGAGATCAACTTGCCTAAAAATATATGTGGTAATGCGGGTAGCATTAAGAATTGTTCTGATGAATGTGTATATGTGCTGGTGATCTTCTATTTCAGGCAACAATGGCGCCTGCAACGTCACAATGCAGATCAGTGAGGTGAAGGGGGAAGATTTGATGTAGCATATCCAATGTCAATATTGCCCACTGCAGACCGTCGAGTCCACTGCATCTGAAGAACGTAATGTGAATTGCATAGGTGTCGGGAGGGCTTAAGTTTATAGCACTGGTTTGCTTTTGTTATCAGATTGCCAATGAATCAAGTATAAGGAAATATAACATAGAAATGATGGAAGATCGAATGTGAGGGAAACAATTTGTAGTCCGTTTCTAGTACTTTGTATTCAGAGAAACAAATGATCGATAGATAGATGGAAGTAACTCTGATGTACGATGAAAGGGACGGGTCTGAGAACCCATGAGCTTCTACCTACAATACAAAAGTGATAGCCACTAGATTATCCTTCCAGTCCTTCTTGGGAACCTGTGAAAGCTTGAGATCTCTGTGAACCCCTGTTTAGTATTTTAACATTCAGGAATTCTCTGGTGGTTTCAAAGCGCCCCTGAACGCTCAAGGGCAATCTCAATTAGTTTTAAAACTGCATAAGTTAGAAGGTAGATCAAGTAGTAGCATTGAAAGGTTTGCGAAAAATATTTTCTATCTCTGTTTTATGTAGTGCAGATTGAATGCGTTATTGATTCTGTATACTTATTCTTTTGTTAATACATTTTGAGAATTACAAAATCCTCGACCAGCTGAAATTGAACTCACGACCATAACCATAATCTTTCTGTATAATTGAAGCGTTAATCGTCATAGTTATATGGGTGTTTTGCTTATGTAAGGTTTAACCTTCATCCAGCCAACATACTTTTCACATGCAAAATACACACTAAAATGTGCATAACTTTTTTGTTTCTCGATGGATTTTGTTGAAATATTCAGAACTTCCCGAAAAACTTTTCTAATTTATGGTCCAAGAAACTTGGGAATATGGTCCACGTGGTTCCGGAGTTATTCCGGATTGTCTTGGTGTACCAAAATTGGCCACATCGTCCATTCAACGGATATCTCAAAACTCAGATGAGCTAGAAGGTTGGTGTCTTCGGCAAATGTGTTCAGAAGACTAAGGGCTATCCGTCAATAACAATTTTAATCGGGAATTTATCCGCTAGATGGCGCCAGTTACAATTTTTCTTCATTCATCTATATCTCAAGATCCTGTTGAGCTAGAAGGTCGGTGTCTTCGGCAAATTTGTTCATTAGCCTAAGGGCTATCTGACAATAACAAAATTAGTTGAGAATCTCTCCACTAGGTGGCACCAGTTACAATTTTTCTTCAATATTCTATATTTCAAGATCTTGATGAGCTAGAAGGTTGGTGTTTTCGGCAAAGTTGTTCAACAGACTAAGGGCTATCTGGCAATAATAAAATTAGTTGAGAATTTATCCGCTAGGTGGCGCCAGTTACAAATTTTCTTAAATCTTCTATATCTCAAGATCCTGATGAGCTAGAAGTTTGGTGTCTTCGGCAAAGTCGTTTAATAGACCGAGAGCTATCCGTCAGTAAGAATCTTAATTGGGAATTTATTCCCAGGGAGCGCAAGTTACAAATTTTCTTAAATCTTCTATATCTCAAGATCCTGATGAGCTAGAAGTTTGGTGTCTTCGGCAAAGTCGTTTAATAGACCAAGAGCTATCTGGTAGTGATTGGGAAATTATTCGCTAGCTTGCGCTAATAACAAATTTTCCTGTATCTCTATGGTGTCTTCGACATAGTTGTTCAGCGGATCAAACATTTTTGGGTAGTTGCAAATCTTATTCAACATAAAATTGCTTCGCAGCAATTCCCGAATATTAAAACGTTTGTTTGAAAAAGACGTTTGTGAGGAATTTTGTTTTTCTCCAATATATACAACCGGTACTAAAAATACTTTCCTAATATGTTTTTCAATATCGTGAGGTACATAATTTATCAGAAAAATTTTGCCATACAAAATTATTCCATATAACTTTTCGATTTATGTGCATTGTTATGGCACGGACAATTTAAGTGGACTGTATAGAATTAAGTCCGTCCAGACGCGGGTCTTCAGAGGTCCCTGACCTCCACCTTCGATCGTTGACCTTTCTCACACACGAATCACTGGGACGAGTTTACGTTGGCAAAGGTAAACTTTATTTCCGACCGCGAGCCGAATATAGAGACGTGTTCTCTTGGTGGATATTGGTGGCTAACTAACTTTATTTGTGTCCAAATTGGCAATTATAAACAAGCGCCGATGCGGCGAACTCTCGGGAAACGAGAGATGGGAGATAGCTCTTATCGCTCCTACACGGAAAAAAAATCGTTGCCGGAATCATGAACAAAAAGTCATGAAATCATAAAATTGTATGTTTCATAATATCATGACTACAAGTCATGAAACCATGGCTATTAATCAAGAATTTGTGTGCTCAGGGCGTTACATAAATCCAACTGTCACTTTTTTCATTTAAGTCAACACGTCTTTTGCGATCGGTAGTGTTTTTTTAAGTGAAATTATAATTAAGTTTTGTTTGCGGAAGGAGTTAATCTTAGAGTGTCCATCCCGGGACATCCCGGGACAAAAAATCCCGGGATTTGGCAAATTTCGGGATTTCCCGTTTCCCGGGATTTTATTTCTGATATCCCGGGAATCCCGGGATTCCCGAAATGTACGTAGAATTTGATGAAAACCACTAAATTTCAATTGTTAATGACATTTTTCCTTACTATAAACCTTATTTAATAAAGTAGAAAAGCATAACGGAAAAGAAAATAAACGAGTAATTATTTTCATGAAAATATCTATTTACCAAGTAAGAAACACATAGTTTTATTTGTCTAGTTGCAATGTTTTAATGCTTTTCTTTTCAACATTAGCCATTTTTATAAGCCTATGCTGAGATAACATATTTGAAAGTACGATTTGTGGTAGTTTACAAATCGCAAGTCGGTACCATCTGTAAAAAGTAGGCACTTATAAAATTGACTGAGAAGTTTTCAATCTCGTTTTCCATACAAATATTCATAAAAATCCAGGAGATTGGAACATGTTTCGATTTCAATGAAACTTTCATAATTTGCTTTTTACTCCGTGCAGTGGGACTTACATGCGTTTACTTTTCATTATGGGGCAATTCGACATGGTGTTCTTTCCTTATTTTACTGAACAAAAAGTGATTTCTAGTTAGTGCAGCTGAAAGATCATTAGAAGATATAATGAAAACTGATATCAGCTCAATTTTTACCAAAATGCAGATGGCTCTGACTTGCGATTCAGGGCAATGAACTTCAGTCAATAATTTTCAGTAATTATCTCTTAGCATAATCTACAATAACTTCAATGATCTTTGATCGTTTCTTTTGTTCTAAAGTTTTTATGGCTTTTCAAATGTTTGAAGCCAATTGCTTTAATATTATGACTAAAGTTTTTATCATACTTGCGTTCATAAATGTTATAGAGAATTTGAAAAAATCCATAGCAAACCCGTAATTAGTCAAGCTAAGTTTTGATTTTTGTTAGGTTTCTTCATCAGAATATCTGAAATGTAATATGCTATAATTAAAATATTAAAATTTACATTATCTGTTTGTTTCATTGAAAAAACATTGTATTGTTAAATTTGAACTTCCATTTCAACCGAAATGCCAGTTTTATTAAAAAATTTATTAATCCCGGGATCCCGGGATTTCCCGGGAAAAGCATAGAATTTTGTCCCGAATCCCGGGACGAGAAAAATGGTCGGGAAATGGACACTCTAGTTAATCTGAATACCATGCTCGTCGGAGCTTTGCCATCATGTCGATGACATTCCCGATGACCGAATTAAACTGCCGGATTCTATAAGATGTGCGAAAATGTACTTGCCAGCTTTCACACGGATTATTCCGTACCGGGAAATGATTGACGAAGGTTTTTCTTGACAAATTCGTCGGCGATTTTAAATGTTTGGATGTGATGCATCCTCACATCTTACAACAGAACAGCTCACACAAACCTTCGGCAGCCGGATGATCTTTACCACTTTCCACGCCTGCAGAGTCGTTTAGGATTTTTTCCATAGCCAATACAATCCAGCGGAATTTTGCAGTCCAGAGACGATGAGCCCATTCAGTTGATGTTTGAACTGACATTTTGCGTGCAAACCTAACCACCGGATGTTCGCGTTCCTGCCCAAGATGTGGCATTCGTTAAGTTGACTCTTCTCACAGTTTATTCCGAAACTACCGGCGCAAAATCCATCTCCATGTTATTTGTTTACCTATGAAAAATATACTGGGATCATAATTGACGTTTGTATGTTTTCATGAAGTTAGTTCATGATTTCATGATCCTGCTTCATGATTTCATGACTCAAATTTCCACTTTTCATCGCCAAAACTGGAATCATGAATGACAGGTATCTAAATCCATGAATAGCGTTCATGATTTCATGAATTTTATTCATGGTTCCAGCATACATAGTTTATGATTTGATGATTTGAATTTACACCTTGGAAACGTAACGCACAGCTGGAGTTACGGTGAAAAGATTCATGATTTCATGACTTTTGGTCATGGTGTATTTTCATAACATGAAAATACACATTCCTCTCAAAATCATGACCTTTTCTCCTTGTTTTCAGTGCCGCATTTTTACCCGTGTATCTCTTATCTTAGGAGAATTGAATGCGATCTAAAGAGATCAGAACCAGGGGTTCGCAAACTAAATGGGCCGAACATGCATATACATAAGCATTACGCGTTGAGTATCGATTTTTTCGGTACAGGAATCCCCTTGCATTTTGATTATTCATGGAAATAACTTTTCACACATTCCCAGTAAATTAACGTTTTCGATATCGAGTTAAGGAACATCAACTAAGGAACATTTTTAACTACTCAAAACTCAAAAAAAAAATCAACTAGTTTTGTTATCAGTAACATTATTTGATATTACTTTTTAGCATTTACTTGTACTCAGATTGCTATAACTTTAAACCTTAGCATTGAGCAGGAAATTGAGCATTTAAACCGTTGTCTATAACATTTCCGTTGGATTGTTTTAAGGAAGTTTTTTGTTGCTTGAAAAAAATCCTAAAAGACCGATATTTTAGCGTATGAGGATCTTGGAATAAAATTCTTCTTAAAAAATATACGGTAGTGCCACTAAAACTCAAACCAACTTGATCCCTATTAGGTAGATTTCATCCATCCAAAATTATTTGCCGAAAAACTAACCTTCCTGCTTATCATGTTGTTGAATAAGATAAGTTCTATGAAAATATCACTAGTGACATCTAGGGAACAAAATTTTAATCAATTTTATCACTATCAGACAGATATTGGGGCTATGAACTGTTTTGTAAATCATTTTTTAGCTATTTAGGATCACCATTCACACCATTCACAATTCAGAATATTGGAGAGGTTACTAGCACCATATAGCGAATGAATATTGGTTCAGTTTTCCATTTCAGATGGCTCTCGATCTATAGAACATCCAGTGTTGGTACATTGACACTCAAATCTCAACCATGAGGTTCCCTCATAAAAGCGAAATCTTTTGAGATATGCTTCGAAATACTCACGAATGATTTTTGGATGCAAAATCACTTGCTCATGCTCATACCGTCGAAAATATCATCAATCATGAAACACATTGAGTGTCTGTCAAATCCCAATAATATTGTTTACATTAGAAAGGTGCGTTATAATTCTAGCAGAAAAACAAAGGATTAGGATGTGGGAATGGACTCGGTGTAGTGGTTAGAACATATGCTGAGGACCTGGGATGCGACACATCTAAGAGATAAACATTTCAAATTTTTGTAACGACTTCCTTCTGAAGGGAAGTAAAGCCGTTGGTCCCGAGATGAACCAGCCCATAGCTCGTTCTTCTTATTGGAATTACATCCTCACTAGGACAGAACCTGCTTCTCAGTATAGTGTTCAATGAGAACTTCCACAGTTATTAACTGAGAGTTTTCTTTGCCAAAGTTGCCATTTTAGTATTTGTACATCGTGTGGCAGGTACGATGATACTCTATGCCCAGAGAAGTTAAGGAAATTTCCATTACGAAACGATCCTGGGTCTACCGGGAATCGAATTCAGATATCTTCAGCATAGTTTTGCTTTATAGCCGCGGACTCTAACCACTCGGCGAAGGAAGGCTCCACCAAAATATCTCGTAAATAAAATATATAAGGCTTTGAGTGAAAAAAGCATATAAAACAAATTAATGATCCAACTCATGTATTGTGGCTGTTGAGCTGCGTAAGTTACAAATCAAGCGTAAAAAATCTCGAACATAAAATATGAGAATTTAAAATTTTCGGCACGATGTGAACAACTTTGCCGAAGACAAACTGGAGCAACCCAACATTGATCTTCTTGTTAACTTTTGATACATCAAATAAAATAAAATAAAATAAAATGAAGATAATTTGTTACTAACGCCACTTAGCGGATAAATTCCCAATTAGATTTGTAGCTGCCAGATAGCCCTTGATCTGCTGAACAACTTTGCCAAAGATATCAACCTTCTAGATCATCAGGATCTTGAGATATAGAAGATTGAAGAAAATTTGTAATTTGCGCCACCTAGCGGATAAATTTTCCAATAAAGATTATTACTGCCGGATAGCTTTTGGTCTGCCGAACAACTTTGCCGAATACACCAACCTTCTACTTCACCAGGATCTTTAGATATAGAAGATTGAAGAAAATTGTTACTAGCGTCACCTAGCGGAGAAATTCTCAACTAATTTTATTAGCTTATCAGGATCTTTAGATATAGATGATTGAAGAAAAATTGTTACTAGCGCCACCTAGCGGAGAAATTCTCAACTAATTTTGTGATTTGGCTGGATGAAGGTTAATCAATCTACACATTAGCTTCTTTTTTCACCATGAGGACCCTCCTGAATTTTTCTGATCAATCACGGAGTGAAATTACGAAGCAGTCAGCCATGCTTATGCTCACCATGAGCACCCTCCTGGATTTTCTTTCCGTTAAATAATGAGGCCATTTCATTAAAACTTGCAGCACATTGTGTCACATTTGTACTTAGTCCTATAGGAATACTTTTCACAGCAAGTGCAACTATTTTTAACCTGAGTTAAAACATTTTACGCCCCACTATCCCCTATCACATAAAAACTCTTTGTAACATACAAACAAATGCTAGTGCCACGACGGTAATCGTCGTCGCCTTAAGACCTCCGGCCGCACCATCGTCATTCTCGGTAGTACTTCCGGCCACCGTTGTTGTGGGTGTTTCCGTCACCGTAGTCATATGTTCCAGATCGACTTCCCCGTTCATAACGATTCGCCACTCGATGGCCGGATAGATGGGCGAGAAGCTCTTCAGATATTCTTCAGTCATCTCGTACTCTCCCCATTCCAGGACCTGGAAGTTACGGCCGCTGAACATGTCGTATCCATCGCCACCTTCCCACAGGAACTGACTGATGATGATCTTGTACCGGTCGTAGTCGTAGAGAGGAGAGAAGGAAGGAGTCGTGCACCGAGCGCACCGTACCTCTACCGAAGAAACACGTTGTCCTGGTGGTTTGCTCAAGTCGTAGACTACGTGAACTCCTGCCATCTGCAAGAATTCTCCGTGGCCATTCTTTCCATCATACCTGTAGACACTTCGCTCCAACATTTTTCTAATCGTCTCTCCGGTGACCTCAGCCAAAATGATTGCATTTCCAAAAGGCAGAACCGTTTTCAAATCCTTCTTGGTGATGTTGCCATCTTGTCCAACCTCAATCGAAGCCCGTATACCTCCACCCTGGACAAAGGCAATTGCAGCATCCGTCCAGTATTGACTGGATTCATCACGGGACATGGTGTAGGTCATCACCATGGAGTCCGCAATCATATTTCCAATGTTGCACTCCTCGAATCGACATCTGGTTGCATCCAGGAGCACCCTTGTCTGTCCAATAACCTCATCCAGTGCCAGAATTCCCGGACGATACACTTCCAGCAGCTGCAGAACATCCGAGTCCCGATCCACGGCTCCATTCAGCAGAATTGGTTTGCCATCGAACGACACCAGCTTTCCGTCGGCATCGAACTCAACCTTCATGTAGCCCAGGTATTTGGTGTAGGCATAAGCTTGAACGACCGGAACATCTCGACCTTCGCTGTTCTTCACCATAACCGGGTAAGGACCTTCCGATGGATCAATGTCAGGGACTGTTCCTGAGTAGAGGAACGTGTGCGAATGTCCTCCAATGACGATGTCGATATCCGGACAACTGGCAGCAATTTCTCGATCCCGCTCCAAACCACTGTGACCTAATGCGATCAGGATTTTTACTCCTTGGGCTTTGAGGACTTCCGCTTCTTTGCTGTAAATGAGTATATCAGGATTAAATTCACTATTTTAAAGCAATCTTGGAGGTTTCCGAACTTACTTGATGGCAACGATCTCGTCGATGAAGTCCACCGTATTGGTCGCGGTGAGCTGCTTGGTCTCCGGCGTCAGATAACCGATGACTCCAATTTTGACTCCGTCCTTGACGAACACCGTGGATGGGAACAGCGATTTTGCCTGCTGCATCGATGGCGTTTGCGAAAGATCCAGGTTGGCCGTCAGCACCGGGAATTCCACTTCATTCAGGAACGGGACGATTCCTTCAACCCCGTTGTCGAACTCATGATTGCCGAGAGACTGTTTGGGAGAATTCCGGTTAGAATTGGTGAAGCGGATAGACGAAACGGGTACTTACAATGGCATCTGGTTTCAGAATGTTCAGGAATGAAGCGGTAATGTTATCCTTATACACGGCGAACCATGGCGTACCGGTGTAAGTGTCTCCGGCGTTCAGGTAGAGGACTGGGAGCCCACCGGCGGCTTCCTGTGATCGGTATTCCCGGACTCTGAAAGGGATATCATATTGTTAGATACACCAATAGAAAGTAAAACAAGCGATAGAAAAGAACAAAGTTTAATCTGGATTATAGGCCTTATATTCTTCAAGTGATTACGCGGATCCTAATGGAAACATAATCAATAAACTGTGGATGCGTTATAATCTAAGAAAACACTTAGTTCACCAGTAAATCTTAAAGCCTGCAGAAGAAGTTTTTAGAAAAACTTGAAGATTCGCAGATATTTTTCTTCCAGACGTTTCGTCCTAACCTCTTAAATTATTATCAGTAGAGATGGGAGCTCAAGACTTGTTTACGAAAATGTTTTAAAACATCCAAGAAAGTGAAGTAATGGAAAGTTTGTGGCCATCACGATTTAACCTTGACAAGCCTTCTAAAACGTTTAATACTTATCACGTCTATGTAAGTAAACTTAGTCAATGAAAAAAAAAACTCAAATATAAATTCGTGACCAGTGGCGATCCAACTTTGAACTCGGTACTTATAAGATAACAGTTATGAGGGGGACCCTACAACATGAGATGACAACAACGACAACGCAAGCAATGTGATTAGTCCATACGCCTGAATTGGTTTTCTGATCTCACCACCAACGATGACAACAGAAGAAGAACCAATAGTAGTAGTAGCAAAAGTAACAGTAAAAGTTAATCTACGGAATCCAGTAGTAGTAGTAGATTGAGTGGAATTCCACAAAAGAGCACCTATTGTGGAGAAGAAGAGCAATGCCCCTTTTTAAATAGAATTTTCGCACCTTTAGCACCTTACCCGGTTATCTGGGATTTTAATGGGGTCTATGCTATGTGATTCTCACTCAACGGTCTATTGCTTAACGGTCTCTTTCGGATGCACGTCTCGAGTGTGTTACAGAGACAAAAGGGGGAAACGACTTTACCACGCCACCTTTTTTTGGCTTAGGCTATAAGTCCGATGTCCCCCAGGAACTATTTCTTAGTATTACTTCAGGGAACTGGACGCTTATTGATGCCTGTACGCCTTTTCGTCGAGCCAAAATCGGCCCAGCGATTCCGGTTGGAGGATGGCTTCCGATTCACTGGCTCTCCGACGACTCAAGCCAGTGATACGCTACGTACTACTCGCAATATTCCCCGGCGGAGGATCTATCCTACTCCGACGAACCCAGACAACCAGAAATCGCATGAAAGTTCACATTATAACTCGTTTATTCATACTAATTACATCAAACCCGCAAAACACCGTGGATAAACTCGTCAGATTGATGAGTTTCCTCGCATAAAACACTTCTTTTCTGAGTTCATTTGTACAATTTGTTTCGTCTCGTATACTCGTACAAAGTAAGTCGAATCAATCCGTAGCAGCTGTCAAATCATCATTTGTTATCATAAGTTAAGTCGCATAAGATCACAGGTTAGTTCGGTAGAATATTTATACAGTCGCATTGTATATTATTATTCATCACATAATATATGCACGCATATCGCCTCCACTCTTGTACGTAGAAGGCCTTTTCGTGACATTTTATAAGTGAAATGTTGCACATACAAAGCCTCCAGGTGATTTCGTTATGCGTACATTTTGGTTGTCTGGGAAGGTTTCCCCGGCGGCGGAAGATCTTCCGAACCGATACTATCCGGGCAAATGCGTCGGTCTTGTGATTCCGACGAAGGGAAACTTCCGGTTAATAGACGCACCGACAACCATTTGCCAGTGCTAAGTCGTGGTCTGGGTTGTAAAATGGTGAGTTGACAACCAGGAAGAAGCGTCCAACATAGCTCTGGTCCTCGCAAGTCCCTCACGCTTCCACGGGTCAAACGATGACAAAGACCGCCAGCTAAGGGTTGCGTACGTAACTGGTAGTTCAACCTGGGTAGTGTTGTCCTTCTGACATCAGCTAGAGTGAGGGGGTGCGTCCCGAGCGTCTATTCACCAGGAGGTGCGTCTCAAACAGCGTCTGTTCTGGTATCCAGCGGCTGAGTATGAAATGTTGTATCACGTCAACTAACCTAAGGAGGCAGCTCCATCAACGTGATGTAGGTAGCGCAATTCTGGTAAGGTAGCATACCGAATTTATCTTTTACCACGAAAAATGGAGAAAGAAGAAATAACGAACTATATTTTCGGCAACCGACCTGGCAACGAAATAAGGACTATGATTGGAAACTCGGTACCTGGAATGTAAGAACGTTAAATGAACCAGGACGAGCGAGCCTTTTGGCTCGTAAACTGCAGAAGGTTGGAGTGGGCGTGGCCGCTATTCAAGAAGTGCGGCGGCCTAGATCTGGAGAACGTGAATTTCGGGTGGTTGATCCCATCGCCAACACTACGTTCAAATATAACATCTACCACAGCGGCGGCGATAAGGCAGAACATTGAGTCGGTTTCTTAGTGATGGGGAAGCATATGAAACGCGTTATGAAGTGGAAACCGATTAACGAGCGAATCAGTGTACTGAGGATACGGGACAAATTCTGCAACTACAGCCTGATCAACATCTATGCACCGACGAACGACAAACCTGATGACGTGAAGGACGCGTTCTATGACCTATGGAGAGTGCCCAAAACACGACGTAAAAATCGTCATCGGAAATGCGAACGCGCAGGTTGGAATAGAGGACTTTTTCCGTCCGATCATCGGTAAGTAGAGTCTTCATTCCGTTACCAATGAGAACGGCTCACGACTAGTGACTTTCGCTGCTGCCAGGAGGATGGCCATCATCAGTACCTACTTTGCACGAAAGGATATTCGGAAGCACACCTGGAAGCATCCAAATGGTGATACAGTATTGGACAAAACATTTGCAACTTTTTCGATTTTCCATACAAAATGACCAACTTTGGTAAGCTAGATCTCAGTTATTTATGAACCGATTCGAATGAAATTTTCACAGAACATCAGATATAACTTGAATTTTAACATATATTTTTGAATAATTTTTCCAATCACGAGTTTATAAGTAATAACGGTTTAACTAAAGTGTAATTTTCGACAAAAAATTCAAAACTATTTATCTCAAAATCTGATAGCCCTACACAAAAACTGTCTTCAACAAACTTCTTCATCTTGTTAAAATCTACAACTTTGCAGAAGATACCATGAAGCTATTTCTTCAAAGTGTTTAGTTATGTCATTTATAAAAAATCGTCAAAAAATACACTTTAGTCAGACCGTTACTGCTCATAAACTTGTGATTGGAAAAATCATCCAAAAATATATGTTGAAATTCAAGTAATGTCTGATTTTCTGCCAAAATTTCTTTCAAATCGGTCCATAAATAACTGAGATATAGCTTACCAAAGTTGGTCATTTTGTATGGAAAATCGAAAAAGTTGCAAATGTTTTGGCCAATACTGTATATGCAACCAGATAGACCATATTCTGGTGGATGGCCGACATTTCTCAAATGTCATCGATGTTAGGAGTTTCAGGGGTCCTAACATTGATTCGGATCACTACCTCTTCTTCTTTCTGGCGTTACGTCCTCACTGGGACAGAGCCTGCTTCTCAGCTTAGTGTTCTTATGAGCACTTCCACAGGTATTAACTGAGAGCTTACTATGCCAAAGACCCTTTTTGCATGTGTATATCGTGTGGCAGGAACGATTATACTCTATGCCCTGGGAGGTCGAGAAAATTTCCAACCCGAAAAGATTCTCGACCGGTGGGATTCGAACCCACGACCCTCAGCTTGGTGTTGCTGAATAGCTGCGCGTTTACCGCTACGGCTATCTGGGCCCCTCGTTGTCATTTAAATTCGAGCGCGGTTATCAACTGCAGCGAATTCAAGATCACACACGGTGTCTTTTTCATGTAACTTTATAACAAAAAATTCGGCATGTCCCAAATTTGGACCAATGAAAGACAAGACCTTCCTCTTTCATTTGCTGCTAAAATGAAAATAATCCATCGGGGAGTCTAGCGCAATTTTTTTTTTTGAAATTTTGTTGTTTGTAATAACATTTTAAATGCACCGTAAATTAATAAATTTTGGTGGGGTGAACTGTTTAAATGGATTTAGATGTAAATGTTGCAAAAATCCAGTGTCAATATTATGTAGATTATATACTAGACAGCCCACAAATTTACAGGCCAAGGCCGAAATTTAAATTTTTGAGTTACCTCTCTTTTGCTTTTATCCATTGTTGAAATTTACATTGCTTTTAAAACTAAGTATGTCAAACAACCTCTTTTCAATTCTTATTTGTAACTCAAGAGCAATATTCATCTTTCAGACTTGGTTTAGGAATGAGCGATCGAAAGACAAAAGGTCTAAAGGACAATAGGTCGAAAGACAAAAAGAAGACAAGACAAATGGTCGAAAATGCAAAAGCACCAAAGGTTTGCATTATGTGAAATTAAATCATTTTTGAAAAAATATTTTTGACCTTTTATCCCCTCTTTATTCCTTTTCGATCTTTTGCCCTTTCGACCTTATGTCATAGATTCTAGAAAATTGACAAGTTCACATTTGTGCCAATAGGCCTTTTCATGTGACAGATCCGTCTATGCATTTGTTTACATCGGTGGAGGACCGGTGCTAACGCGGGCCTGTCATTTTCATAGAAGAACAGTTACTGTCAAAGTGCTTCCCGATCAGCTGATTTGAGACGTCATGTGAATAGGCCTATATAACATTTCATAAATCCAATAAGGCAATCCATGAGACAACTGCGATCAGCTGTTTTTTTTTGTTTACCATGTGCTTTTGACATTTCACGATCGGAGTGTCTTTCGATTACAAAGAAAAATGTAAAGCTCCGATAACACTCGCATGATTTATTTACTCTTTCATTTCGGTTGCATTCACACTTTCAGCTGTCAGTCCTATCACGAAAAGTCCTCATGTATAGCCTTATATTCCAACCCAATTGCAATAGCAATGCAATGTGGACACTATTGTCCATGTGTTTGTACTGAGAATTGACGGTACATTACTTTTGTTTGCGATGGTTTTTTTTTTTTTTTTATTTCTTTATTAACAAGAATTTTAACTTTTAAGCTAGTTCTTCTCTTAATTTGCGATGGTAAAACAAACAGAATTGCTGACAAATATTCTCAGATTAGCAGCCAGTCTAGGGCTGAAAATCTCGTAAATAAAGATAAAACTACTAATAATAATGCTGGCGAATATACACTTACTTTTTAAATTGATGGTAGAAAAAGTGCAAATGAATTCATACAAACATCGAAAAATTTTATACATAACAATTCTACCTGTGAAAGATTGATCGTGCGATCGTAACATTTTGCTTAGAGGTCTCAATAAGTGCTGTAATGTTTAGTTTTAGCATAGTTTTATTAGAGTTGTACGAAATTCTATACTACATAAAATTCATCAAACAAATACATTCAATCAGCTTAGAAAATGTTACGATTTTACTAGCTTAACAACGAAATCATACGAAGCTTTAACAAATATATCAAGTGAATCGATTACATCAAAAAAGGTGAACTTCAGTGCATACAGACTTGTTTGCTATATATATTCAGCAGATCTCAAGTAGGATGCAGAGCTTATTGGGCACTTCCATGATTCACTTTGGCATGGGGGGTTTTGTCGGCCGAATTGTCTAAAACTTTGCCATTAGAGGCGCTTCAATGCGTCACATATTGTGGCCAAATATGAGCCCAGTAGTTTTCGAAAAACTCCGCTGCAGAAGTGAATCAAAAAATCCAAGAATAGGATCCGGCTACCTACTATGTTTTGTATAGCTTTGTTGTGTTCAAAACTTATGAAAGCGCCAGCTCGAACGACTTTTGATGCTAATCTTCCATCAAACGACGTTCGAGTTGGCGCTATAATTGATTTAGAAGAGTCACAGTGATACAAAATCATGAAGTTTGAGCTGTCGCATGCCTAGTTTTGGTGTTGAAACCTAGTGGTCCCATATTACGAGTTTTCCGGTGGTCATTTCGGTGCTCCAAAAGGACCAGAAAACCCATTAATTCATTCTTTTGGCAAAATACATTCAAACATGATAAATCGTTATGAGTTGGACAAAATTCATTTGGTTTTTTGGCATCAATCCGAGTAATTTCATCGAATTGTCCAGATTGGCTACCTTCCGGGTCTCCAGGAACCGGTTCCGAATGAACCATATTGGACCGAGTTTTTCAAGGGATGTGTACCGATAATTGGTTCTTTATTACAGATAAATTTTATGACAAAATATCCGTCAACCGAAGAGTACCGATGTGAATTACACACACAAAACTGCGATGGAAACTTACTTTTCGGATGTTCCGGGTTTCCGGAACCGGGTATGAATAACTGAATGATTTGAGAATCTCTATTTACAGTCCACGTAAATACCTATTCAACAATATGAGGACGCTTCAGATTACTTGTTTAGCTACGAAAATACAGGTTGTCAAATTAAAGGACTTTTTTTCAGATGTAGCAGGTTCCCGGTGGCCACAATGACACAACTCCAGATCTCCGGATGGGTTTCCGAAAATCGACATGTGTTTCATTTCAGCCCAACAGAACTAAATTCAGTCAACACACTGATTTTTTCGAGCTGTTTGAATTCTCGGGTCGAAAAAGACCCTAAGTCACAATTTGTAACTCCCTAAGAGGACATACAAAACTTTTGTTTCCGCAAAAATAAATGATCCCACAAAAAAATACCTATTTGTCAGAAAACGTCAAATTGCTAGGTTATTTTAATCAAAAGTTACAATGATTTGAATTTTGAAATGGGTCAAAAACGACCCAAGGTCCTTATACTAAGGTTCAGTTATATCCCAAACTTCGTAAAAAATTGAAAAAAAAATATTGTTCCAGACCCCCCGACCGATTATTTTCGTTCTGGTTGCAAATGAAAGGGGCAAATCATGGCTTTCTTGTGTCAAAATTTCAGACATGCCGAATTTTTTGTTTTGAAATTGCTCTACGAAACACACCGTGCACAGCGAACAATGCGATTCAATATCCAGCGCTTCTCAGCAGACGGTGTTACAGCTGCATACCAGCAAAAGCTGGACGAGCGGATAAATGAGGTCAATGTGAGCGAAGACCTCAATAATCTATGGGATGCAATCCATGGAGTGATGAGCGAAACAGCGCGAGAAGTGATAGGTACTGCTCGAAGACGCCCCAGAATTTTATGGTTCGACGAGGAATGCCAGAGGGTGACGGATGAGAAGAACGTGGCCAGACGTCGGATATTAGTGTCTGGTACCAGGCTGAACAGAGAGCGGTACAGGGAAGTAAGATCAGTCGAAAAGCTAATCCATCGCAGGAAGAAAAAAGAGTATGGTGAGAACGTGATAGCCGCGGCGCAAAACTGTATGCAACAGAACGTTATGCAACGATTCTATGAAACTGTCAATGGCGTGTGGAGAAAGTCAGCGCCGTCTCCCGTCATGTGCAACGACCGTGAAGCTGATTTGCTGACTGATAAAACGATGGTGGCTGCCTGGTGGAAAGAGCACTTCGAAACGTTACTGAATGTAGGGAACGATAGAGCATCGGAGAACAGAATGAACATCGACAAAAATGGCCAAGCTGTGGAGCCTCCACATCTAGATGAGGTTAAGAAGGCTATTAAAGAGCTGAAGAACAACAAGGCTGCTGGGAAGGATGAGCTTCCGGCCGAACTTCTCAAGCACGGTAGTGAGCAGCAGCATAGAATAATTCACCATATACTACTAAGGATATGGGAGGAAGAAGAACTGCCAGCTAGCTGGATGGATGGCTTTATTTGCCCTCTCTTCAAAAAAGGGCATAGATTGGAATGCGCCAATTACCGAGGAATAACACTCCTCAATTCGGCGTACAAAATAATGTCACGTATTCTGTTCAACAGATTGAGACCGCTTGAAGAGTCCTTCGTCGGCGAATACCAAGCTGGTTTTCGTGAGGGCCCATCGACGTCGGATCAAATGTTTACCCTGCGACAGATCCTCGATAAATTCCGGGAGTACAACTTGCAGACTCATCATCTGTTCATTGATTTCAAGGCGGCGTACGATTCAGTTAAAAGAAACGAGTTGTGGGAAATAATGATGGAACATGGTTTTCCGACGTAGTTGATTAGACTGATTCGTGCAACGTTGGAAGGATCGAAATCAAGTATACGGGTTGCGGATGAGATTTCAACATCCTTTGTAACCTTAGACGGATGGAAGCAGGGCGATGCACTTTCAAACCTTTTGTTCAACATAGCGTTAGAAGGAGCAATAAGGAGAGCTTGCGTGCATATGAATGGCACTATTATCACACGTTCGTATATGCTCCTTGGTTTTGCGGACGATATCGACATAATCGCGATTGATCGCCGAGCCGTGAAAGAGGCATACGTGCCTTTTAAAAGGGAGACAACGCGAATTGGACTCATTATTATTACCACAAAGACAAAGTACATGGTCGCTGGTAGACATCGTGGGCCCATAGGTGATGTTGGTAGTGAGGTGGTGATAGGTGGTGATATTTTTGAAGTAGTTGAAGAATTGTACAAGACTCTAATTCTTTCGGTAGCTCTGTACGGCCACGAATCTTGGACGTTGCAAGAGTTCGACCGGAGAGCTTTTGGGGTCTTTGAACGTAAAGTGCTGAGAACAATACTCGGCGGTAAATTGGACAATGGCATCTGGCGGCGTCGCATAAATCACGAGTTATACCAAGTCTAATATGAAATGGATATTAGAGTGGTTCAAAAAATCGTTTTTGCTCCACACCGCTAAATCGATTCTAGATCAAATTCTGAGTTTTCTCCCCAAATTTGAGCTCATTTGGATAAAACTGAGACTGCACTAGCCCTTTAAAGTTTGTATGGGAATTACTATGGGGAAAGCAACCAATTCATTCAATCGGTCATAGTGTTTGCCCATGTGCTCTTGGAGATTAGAACAACGCTGATACTGTGAGATACATTCATCAGCAACAACTTTGCAGAAGACCGTTTTTGAATCGGACGCCCCAGTAATTAGTTATCGATTTTTGAATGACTTGTAAAACTTTGGCTATAATTATTGGGCTGCTCTTCAGGCATCACTGGATATATGCAGTAAAACATAGTAGCCATGATTTGTGCGTGCTATCTTTCGCGCCAGGTGCAGCAATGTTGCCTGTTCAGAAGTTAAATGAGCACTGCTGAAGAATTTGTGACTGGATATAAATCAACCCTTTTGTGCAGTCTCATTTTTTTCCAAATAAGCTCAAATTTTGGGAGGACACTCAGAATTTGATCCAGAATCGAATTAGCGGTGTGAAGCAAAAACGATTTTTTGAACCACTCTAATGGATATTGTTAAGCGTATAAAACACGGCAGGCTGCGGTGGGCTAGACATGTAGCTCGCATGTCGGAGGAACGTCAAGCTAAACTATTATTCAGCAGAGAACCAGGAAGAGGCCGTTGCCCTCGTGGAAGGCCGCGCACCAGATGGCTTTTTGCAGTTGAGGAGGATTTAAGGTCGCTTAACGTTCAGGGCAAATATAAGCGATTGGCCCAGGACCGGGTCCAATGGAGAAGGCTTCTTTATTCGGCGTAGATTCAACGCAATAGCAAGGAATTGTTGCCCATCAAGTATCAAGTAAGTAATTCGTGGTCTACTCAACTAATCCCGATGGCGGATCTAGTCTACCCCAAACGTCAAGTCAATGCTGGTCGGATTGTTGCCGAGATAAGTTCGGCGATTCCGGTAGAGGAAGACTTCCGGTTCACAGGTGCCCCGACAACCCATCACCGATACTACGTGACGCTCTAACTACTCAGTCTAGTCCCCGACAAATCCTACTCGGATCGTGGCTCGACGCCCTTGTCTTCTTGCCATTTTTATTGCAGCTACGACATGATTGCATTATCGCTCTGTTCACATTTTCTGCACGATGTTGTCGGGGCTCCGCGCTTCCATGAATCTTGGGTCAAGAACTACATAGTGCGGTATCTCCTCGATGTTTGAAAAACTTTCAAAAACACTCCATGCTTTCTTTTCTTCCACGTCTACTGGTTTGGGATGAGTCGATGAGTCCCTCTTCCTTTCTTCGCGCAGTACCATTCGTGCTGCTACCTTGCCATAGATCCGACTCTGACTATTTTCCGTACGTTTCTAACGTCTCTTCGTTGTTTGCACTCGATATTCTCCGCCAAAGTGATGCAAATGGGGATCATACCGGCTATAACGCATACAGCATCTGACGATATCGTTCGCAACTCGCACTGTCGTCAGCAGAACGCTTGGTTCAGCTTTTCGCCTAAGCTTGGCATGATTCTCCCTATTGCACTCATTGCCCTTTTGGACTTTTCACATACGTAATCAACGTGTCTGTTAAAATTTATCCGATCGTCGATCATTACTCCCAGGTGCTTCAATACGCACTTCGGTGCCATCAAATGCCTTCCGACGTTGACCTCCGTCTGCTAAACCACTGTTTCTCAAGCTTGGAAACATTATAAAATCGGTTCGCTAGAAGGTGCTCGTTTTAGCGAGCTTTTCACAAAGCCGGGGGTCCGCAGACCTGAGAAACGAGGTGCTAAACCACCTTGTAATTGCTGACTAGCAGCACCTGCAGTTTGACTCCGCTCATCCGGCCCACGATTGCGTCAAATGTTTCCATCATCGACATCTCCACTTCTGCCACCGTCTCGATAATCACCGTTAGAAACGCATCATCCGCAAAACCAACAATCTTCACCTTCTTGGGCAGCCGCAGTGTCAAGACTTCATCATACATGGAATCTTGAGGGACGCCCGCTGTCATTTGCATTGACTTCTGCTCTTCATTTGTTTCGTACACCAAGATTCTGCTCTGGAAGTAGCGCTTCAGGATTTTGCACAGATAGTCGAGGATCTGCATTATGTGCGCTGGTGAAAGCGTTTTTCACATCTATTGTACCCACTGCGCAGTATCGATCTCCTCATCATTTCTGCTTCGACGCTTAATCAGCACATTCGAGTATTGTTCGAATTGCGTCTACTGTCGATACTCGTTTGCGGAATCCAAACTGCATTTTCGACAACCCATGTGCACTTTTTGTATACTTCATCAACAGTGACTTCCCTGGTTTTGGCAGCAGTGCCAGTTTTTGGATCTTCTATATTCCTGGAAAGTTACCTTCGTCAAGACACTTCTGCAATACCTTACTGAACATGTCCGAATATGCCATGATGGCAGCTTTTAGCGCCAAGTTCGGTAAACCGTCTAAACCAGGGGCTTTCTTCGATTTTAGACGTTTTGCCGTTTCTACAATCTCGTTGTTTGACACTTGCCGGTCCTCGGCGATTGCTTCAGCGCCTTCACCGTACGGCCACAGACAAACAGACGTAACACTTAGAACAAATCTCGATCGAATTCATAGGCACGAGGACATGTACGCCCAATACTAAAATCGGTGTGTTTGGCCGACGCGCCAACAGATGGCGGTAGTGAGCAAACGTCAAACACGAACAAAAACGATGTGAGCGCTGCGGGTGGCGGATTGGCCACCTACCATATTTTCGAATCAACCGTTAAAAAGGTAGTCGATGGACAACGATGGGAGTGTGACGTCTGTTTGTCTGTGGTACGGCGTTGGTGGCCAGGACGTTGGATCGTGTTTCGGGAAGAGATTTTCCACGATCACCTTCATCTAATCTAGGCAAATCTAAACTGGCTTCGAAGGACTTTTGATCTTTGCAATAACGACTCTTCAAGAAGAACCCTACGATTGGTAGCTCAGAAGGAGCCTAAGGCTGAATCGCTGGATAAGGAAGTGGAAGTGAAAGTGAAAGCCTTGTGTCTGAAGACTGTGATTATGTATAGCGGTGCATGGAAGTTACATTGAAACTTTGCAATAGCTATGACTCGTCTACCAATGGCCGTTGATAACAAGACCGCGAAGGTAAGGAAGGTGGTGATTGCATTGTAGCAATGACCCTTGAGAATTACACCGCGAGTAAAAAAGCAAGCAGATTATTGTTTGCGCTTTGAACACAGATTAGGACCATGCAAAGCCCAGACAGATCCAAAATGTGCTGCATAATCCAGGTAAATTTTGCCAGAATATCTTCTTCTTCTTCTTCTTCTTCTTCTTGGCATTAACGTCCTTACTGGGGCAAATCATGCTTCTCAGCTTAGCGTTCTTATGAACACTTCCACAGTTAATAACTGAGAGCTTTCTTTGCCAAAGTTTCCATTTTCGCATTCGTATATCGTGTGGCAGGTACGATGATACTCTATGCCCAGGGGAGTCAAGGAAATTTCTATTACGAAAAGGTCCTGGACTGACCGGGAATCGAACCCAGACACCTTCAGAATGGATGTGTTTTGTAGCCGCGAACTGTAACCACTCGGCCAAGGAAGGCCCCCAGAGGGTATTTTGCCCTCTAGAGGACGGAAACGACCATGTCTTTGACATATCGATACTGCAGAGCCGTATCAAGCAGGCGAGCAGCGCACCCACAGCGACCACTTGGAGATCTGCTATCACGCAAGCCAACGAAACACTGCGGCAATACTGGGAAGGATAAGTTACGAACGATATTGGGAAATGGAAGCTTTTAACATGCCAAGGAGCATACGGTGTCCAGTTTGTTTGTGGAATGACATGCTCAACAAGCAACGAGCTACTTGTCTCAAAATCAAGATGCTGGCTCTGAGAGCAAGACTGGAGTATGCCAAATGCTACAAGCAACTGTGCCATGGAGCAGACCTCAATCCCAGGAATAACACGTACCGAGTCTATAAACAAAGATCGAGGGCCCTTCAACGCCAGCAGAGATGATACCAGAGAAGTTGAATGTTATCGTAGTGTGTCTATTACCAGAGCAGAATCGAAAGGCAGATGGCTATGTGAGTGGCAGTGGATACTCAGTAAATATTTGGAACGGTATGTGAGGTGGAGAGCATGGAAATGATGGGTAACGAGCGAAACACTAGAAGCAAAGAAGATATCGTGACAGAAATAATAGACTGTGTGTATGTGTGTTTAAACTGATGACACTTCAAGACACGAGGTTATATAGACAACAATAGCTTCGGATGGAGTATGCGTTATCGCAGGAATTATCCAAATGGATGACAAATAGATAACCCAGGCGGAGGATATTAAGCGGTACCAGCGAAAAGACAAGAGCGAAAGATGGTTAGGGGCTGATCGATGGCATGGTGGCTGTTACGCGAGTTGAACAGCGCATTGGAGCTAGATAACTAATAAGGAGCACGTACCAGTAGAAGTTGTGTAGGGCCCGGCTTCAAGCTGGCTCAAAGTGATTATCGTTTCGTTGTAGAGACATGCCGCAGTCGCAACGATCGAGAGGTGGTAAAAAAGCTTGGACGTAGCGGTCGCCGCGGCCGTCCAGCTGTTCTACGCTTAAGTTGCTTTTGAGCTAGAATAAGAAGAACCGCGCTCAACGAATTGATAGGCTTAGCATAGAATCCTACCCAAAGTAGCTTTGCGACAAAGCAAACGTATAACAAACTGTTTCTGTAGCATATAGCTACTATCTGACCGTTCAACTCTTGCTAAACTCAGGATAGGGATCATGAAGAATCTCCAGTATCAAATGAGAAGTTATTCGCTGGTGCGGAAATCTTCGTATTGAAGAAGTGCTGAAACTGAATCTTCCAAGAAGCGTCAACATGGTTGGCTTTGCAACGTTGTGGTGTTCCTAGTACTCGAAACATAAGAGCAGGTAGGTGTAGGGGGGCTGGGGGCAAGAAGGACACCCTAAGATATATAGGTTCAAATCATGGTTGATTAGCACAATTTTTGAAGATTATTCCAGTGTAGGGGCAAGCTCACCTCTTGTTCTAAATGATGTTATCGATAGATTTCAAAAATATAAGAATTACATGATGATTTGAGATTTTTGAAAATGTCCCTTCTTATGAGGTTTTTTAACGAGGCACGGGGCAAGAAGACCACCAGAGCAAAATGCCACAAATTTTGTATATTATTATTTCCCAACCTAAACGATAAATTCTAGAGTAAGTAAAGATAAAAACTGAGGGATAAAAGTTGAAATAAATAGTTAAACAGTAATTTTACGAAATTAATTTAATTCTCATCTTTTTTGACTGTAACAATAATAGTAAAAAAATTCAGAAACCAATATGAATGTCCAAGATAGTTTATTTTGATTTTATTTAGTAGGAAGCATTGATTTAATGCAATATTAAACAAGAAAAATAAAAGTTCATGTCATTTTATATGAGAAAATTGCGGTGTCCCTCTTGCCCCATAAGACACACTGTTTTTATATAAGTAAAACTTAATGTCAAAAGAACTTTTTCGAAAAAATTTCCTCACAGCTGTATTGAACAATTGAAAATCATCAATACTGTACGGAAAAACAAATATGTTTTGCATTTATTGGGAGTCAAACCTTGTTTTCCAGTCTTACATTCTTATAATATTTCGCATTTTTTGCGTTGGTGAGTTAAATACATGTTTCTATTTTTTTAACTGTAATATTTACACAACCCTCAATTAGTACTCAATTTATTCTTATCCTGCGTTAAGGATCAAAAAATTGATTTGAACTACGTGAAATTAGAGGTGGCACTTTTGCCCCGGGTGTCCATATCGACGTGATTCATACCGAAGAAGCTTGGATACAGGACAAGAAACTCTAGATAGCTCACCTTTAATATGAGGTGGTGTTGTTTAGCACTTAGAATTTTGTATGAAATCTTGTTTTTGTTTAATAATACGAAAGAGCATGTTCTTGCAACTACTTTAGCTATTTTTCCAGCTCAAATAACGACTATAACTTAGCTTAGCTTAGACTGACTACACATATCAATGGTTGCTATTCCGTGATTGACCGAAGTCAGTGAAAATGCACAAAGAATCAACTAGAAGTTCGGCTGGGATTGGCCATAATCTTCTTCAGTGTGCATAATTCAGTGCCTCTATTTATACAGGGTCAATAACGGCGCCGGCCACGTCCTTGCAGTCAGGTGGGATTGGGGGAAGGAATGTTAGTGTGTAACCTTTGCTATTTGGAGATCGTGTTTGCCTCTGCATCTCCACAAAGGTTACTGGGAGGAATGTTTGTTAATGGGGAGGATCGTTGGGTCACAGGATTCACTTTGATAAACGATTAGACCATGATAAATAATGATTTGTGAGATATAAACATGCTTATATGTACCGTAATCCGGGGTAACATTGATCTTTTTTTTTTTTGAATATTTCTTAAGTATTCCGTTTCCAAATGCAAATGTTGCAAATTTTATATTTTTAAAACAAGTACTGCCACCCATAGCTCGTGACTACATATTGTATTTTGCTTTTTGAAAGAATTAAGGATGTTTTAAAAAATGTTTTAAGCGATTTTTTGATTTAGCTGATATGGAGTATAATTGATCACCTAAGTAAACAACGTTCGGTAATATTGAAAATGACGTTACTTACTTAAACCATGGCCCTCGAAGCCGAATATGAAGGCCAAACGCTTACAAATCATTTACTTTTTGAATTATTTTAAAATTAAAAACACCTCGAACCACGGAATACGCCTAAAGTTAGGCAATTTCCTGAGGGATTTCTATGTTCTTAACAGTAATTCGTTAATGTTGGCTAATTGAGCATACTTATGAAAGTTTTGACAACGGATTCGTTTTCAGCGATTCCATTTTTAGTAAGAACCGCATTTTCCTTGCTCATATCGTTTGCGGAACGAATGTGAGACATGAATCTTCGGTAGTGTCATCTTTACCCATTGAAATCATTGTTTCGAAAAGTTGACAAATTTACGCGTAAGGTAAACGCAATTTTCGCAAAAATGTTCACTTTCAATAGCCCATGAATATAAGTAAAAGAAGCACCATTAATGATTTGGAAATATTTCATCAATAAATGATGATACGAACTTTTTACATGATGAGTCTTTCCGATCAATGTTACCCCGCTGATCAATGATACCCCGGATTACGGTAAATATAATATTTTCATTTGATATGAACAATATCTATGTAGTGAAAAATTATGCCGACACTTGACGTGACGAATCTTTCAAAGTTTGTTGAATAAAGTGAACCTTTCGCAAGTCTACACTTGTAGTATCGAACCATTCAAAGTTGTTTTTTGTTTTTAATTACAAAAATAAAGGTAAAAAAGAAGGTGTTTTGAAAAAAAAAAATAGACATAAATAATTTATGAATCAGAGTTTATGTCGACACTCACAGTGACGCGGCACTTTTTCACTTTACTCAACCGATGCGCGACATGTTTGATCCTGCCTCCATCGCCGGCCCCCGCAGGAGCAAGCGTCAAGGTCGAAGGATCAAACACAACTCTTTCCAGCTCAAATAACGACTATAACATATTTAAACTTCAATTTTCAAAATGATTCCAAATATGGACCTAGAAACTTTTGATCATGTTTGACGTTCACTTTGTCGTTAAAAATGCCACAGGGGTTTTAGTTTTAACACTGGGGTGGTTCCTATCTGATATTTTGAATGGGACACGGAAAACAAAATATACCCAAAATTTGAAAATCTTTAAAAATTAACTACACATGTTTTTCTGGCCTAAACTTAAACTTTCGGTACTGAAATTATGACATGGCTTTAGGACTCTATTGCGATGTCTAACGCAATGCATCATCAAATTTTGCCTATGCAATTTCTTTTCTTAGGAATAACTTCCCACCTTCTTCTATACATTTAACGACAATTCCGTGATATACATCTGCTCGATATCATCTTTCTTCGACTAATCACCGTCATTCACGGCACACTTCACCTGGCTTTATCGTAGTTCTAATAATCGTATTATCCAATTACTCGCTTCACCGCCAATCCGAAAATCAACTTTCCTAATCACAGCTTTTTAACTAGAACACCGAGCTCTTCTTATTTCAAAAACTCGGAAGAACGTCGTTTCCCCACTAAAGCTGCTGCTATACACTGGAACCTCAATTTACGTAATGGGTCGAATTATTACGTAAATGGAATTCTTGTCCTTGAAATTTAGTTTGTTTTTGTTTCAGTTGCCATTTCATATATTAATACTAAATATCGTATATTAATAGCAAATAGACTACAAACAATATTTGTTTGACAAAGCTTATCAAAAGCCATGTCAGTTATATGCAAATTCATCTTGGAGTTCTACTGCCCATAACTGCATATTTGTAACATTCGACAAAAGTAGGCATTGAGTAAATGGGATACCAAGTTTGCATTTTATCGCAGTATGGGAGGAAACTAATATTTCAAAAAATCACTAAGAATTCAAAAGTGCTTATTTGAGGCTGAAATTTTGTACAACTCATATCGCATATAAGGTGCATCGTCAGAAAAAAATTCTGATAGAAATTTCGTTGCTACTGCATTATGAGGCTCATGTACAATCTCAATGTGACTGTTATGCGGTTACAATTGCCAATGTGACAAAACAACTTGGTATTTTTTTTTCGAATTTTCTAGAACAATCTCACAGATTTCAGTAAGTTGATCGAAAATATTTGCCATTTGATGACTCTCCCCGGTATTAACTCCATTTTGTCAAAAATGTCGAATGTGACTGTTTTGCAGTTATGGGCAGTCTAGATCAGTCACGAACTCTGATTTCACGGATATCTCAGGATCCTGACCACTTGATGGCGTCTTCGGCAAAGTTGTTCAGTAGCTCAAGGAGAGGATCATAATTTGAGGCAATTGATTTGTGATTTAAGCCTGTACTCCAAGGAGTTTGCGAGTTCAAGAAGACCTTTTGTTTGGATCTTCATGGAGGATATAGCTAGAAATGACTATGTTCTCTTGGTTTGGTGCAATCTTCAATGTTCCAAGTACACGAAACACTCATAAGTATACACTAAACTACATTTGCGTTGCTAAAAATGCATAAAAAAACTCATTTACCTAATATTAAGGAAACGGAATGAAAGTAAATAAAATTTACGCAAACGTAAATTTTTTTTCACTGTACTCACTTGTGTGCCACCCGCGCAAATCCTCCGTAGCATCGATTGCTGGCCACATCCGCCGGCTGGCATTCGTTCCCGTAAGCGCCCGTTTGCTCGAATCGCGCGTGCATATCGTTATTGTGGAGGATGATTAGCTGGAAGTTGCCAGTTCTGGGAGCCCCCTGAACCGACGCCGCTGCCAATAGCAACAGTGCCCACCGGATAATCATTGCTGTCGGCTGATGGCCCAGAATGCCGCGAGAAACTTTTTGAGTTTGAAGTTCGTCGGGTCCGTTGCTTGGAAGTGCGCGTCCCCAGCGTCTTAAAGGAAGTTAATGGTGTACCTGGAAGCACGAAAAAATAAAAACCTGTTAAATCAGTGGTCACCAAACTGCGGCCCGCGGGCCGCATGCGGCCCTCGAGAAGGTTTTGTGCGGCCCGCGAATGGATTTTGAATGTTAATGTGATGCGGCCCGCATGTTATAATTTTTATTCATGCTGGTGTTTAATCCTTTGCTCTTGAAACCTTGTTTTTGGAAAGTCAGTCAGGCCGGAACAAATTTGAAATTTTACTTTTGTCTCCCCCCCCTTCCAAATTTTCAAAAAGTAAGAAGGGGAAAATAAATAAAATATCTTATTTTCAGTGTAGGTTACCATTATTCTTCGTGTTTTTAGCTAGCTTTGTAATTCGTCTTTACTGTATTATATGAGATAACAGGTGTTATTGGATTACAAGTCCTCAATTTGTTTGTTTTACTGTAACAGTGTGGCCTATAAAAATAGATTTTTTTATGATTTTCGTGAATTCTTCTTCTTCTTGGCATTACGTCCCTACTGGGGCAGAGCCTGCTTTTCAGCTTAGTGTCATTATGAACACTTTCACAGTTATTAACTGTGAGCTTTCTTTGCTAAAGTTGCCATTTTCGTATTCGTATATCATGTGGCAGGTACGATGACACTCAATGCCCAGGGAAGTCAAAATTTAAAAAGTTTGAAAATTCAATCTCCCATATCTTTCTTACAATCCTTACCATAAAAAAAGAGTTCGGTGATTTTTTTCAGTTTTCTAGGTGGTGATTTGAAGGTGGCTCAAAAACGATGTTGGTTTATATGGAAATTACTATGGAGAAATGTTGAAAAATGTTCCAAGCACGTTAATACTGGAATGTAAGTTGAAGAGAGCAATTCAATCTGACCTATAGGAGAAAAGATATTCATGAGTTTGTTTGCTATTATTTAGCTTCACAGCCCTGCAAACATCTACAAAAATCCCAAACAAAATTTGCTCAAAACGGATTTGTTTTCTCAGCAACTTCCTTCATTAAGACATGAAGAATAAGTTTTCCTTATGGGATGAATGTTTGTACCTACTTACAGTACTAACGTAATTGGAACATTTTTCAGAATTTCTGCATATTAATTTTCATGTAAACCTACATCGTCTTTGGGCCACCTTCAAATCACCACCTAGAAAGCTGAAAATTTCACAGAACGCTATATTTATGGTGAAGATTATAAGGAAGATATGAGAGATTGGATTTTCAAACACTTTGGAATTGGAAAATTGGAATCGCCTTAATGTTACATACATGTTGGACCAAATTGATACAATCTAAATATGATTTCTAGTTGCATATAAGTGCAACATTTTCACAGTCTTCTTGAAATTGGATGTAGCTATAGTACAATTTTAAAGCCGTTTTATGAAAAATGTTATACGATCGATGTTACGAACAATAAAAAAAATGTCGTGTTTATTATTCAAACATTTTGATTTGACGGATATTTGTAGCAAAACATTGTTTTTCACCATATGAGAATAAAAAAATGATGAATTTCCCTGAATTTCTATTTTATTATTTTTTGTCCCCCCCCCTCGACACATTTTGATGGAAGGTGACAAAAGAAGATTTTAAGATTTGTTCCGGCCTCATTGAAATTATGTAAAATGTTTCTGCGTTCATGCATCTTCATGGCATAAGGAGTAATATGAAATTGACTGTGACTGACTCAAAGGTTCAAAGTTTCTGAAAAACCCGATTTTTATTTTAGAATCTTGAAGGCACGGCTATGGGTCTGCAAAAAGTCTTTAAATCTCTAAAAACCTCTCTTCTGAACATATTTAAGTTTACAAAATTGAACCAGGATCTTGGTCTTGCAGAGGTGTTCGTAGAATGCTGATTTTTTTAATTTTTGACTTCAAAAATTACTTTTTCTGTGAAATTTTGAAAATTATGTTATTCGAAATTTTTTACTATGGATTGCTTTCTGAATTGTTGAGGAGCCCGAATGTAAAGAAATGTACAGTATTGAACAATACATCTGCAATTTTTTCGATCTTCCATACAAAATGGTCTACTTATGTGGGATAAATCTCAGTTATTTATAGCTCGATATGAATAAAATTCACGCAGCATGTCGGACGTTAAGTGTCAACATATATTTTAAGGTATTTTAAAATTGAATACAAACAAATGAAAAATTATATGGATTCGATTGAAGTGAATTTCGCGAAAAATATTCAAACGATTTATCTCAAAATATAAGAGACCTACACAAGTATCTTCAGCATAATTGTTAAACTCATCTAAATGTACAACATTGCTGAAAATACTATCAATCTATTTGGTCAATTTTTTGGTTTGTGTAAATTTTGAAATTTATTATTGCTTTTAATCCGTAAAAGAAAATAAAACTTACAAATATATGTTAAAATTTGATATGAATCGATCCATAAAAAATAGATAAAAACCTCTAAAGTAGACCATTTTGTATTATTAATCGAAAAAGTTGCAATTGCATTGTCCAATACGGTAAGAGACATATTGATCGTATTGGGGTTGAGTATATTAATAAAGCTCTGTTTCTAGCTTTAAAAAAGTTTTTCAATGTGAGTTTTTTCGTCATGAATTCTTTTGTATTAGCTAACATAGTTTATTAAAAACATGGCATTTTTTCTGTCACTTATATCTTTGCTTCCAAATTCCTTTGCTTTGATCATAAAGTTCCCAGAAATGTATTATCCGTTCTCATAGAAATAGTGATTTAAAGTGAGCTGTTAAAATTAATCATAAATCTTGCGGCCCGCGACTGATTTTGAAAGAGTTAAGATGGCCCGTGTAATCGGTTAGGCTGAGGACCACTGTGTTAAATGAACACTCGAACCATCCCACTTAAGCGCTATTCGGTATTGGATACTAAAATTGAAGCTCCGGGAACCGCAATTTTAGACCTTGCTATTTGATTAACAGGATGCAGATATTGGCATCGATGGTGTGGTAATTAGCAGAGCTGCCGTTATACGCCTAATTGTCCTATGTTACTTTTCGTCAATTTGATTCTTAGTCAGTAAATAGTTTACTTTTACGTATAGTTTTAGAAGGCACTTACAAAACGCATACTTTGGTATCGCGGGGGACTGAGCTACGCGTAGAACGCCAGTTCAATTAGTGTGCATAATCGGTTTCAGTATTTCACGACTTTGTTATTCAAATAGCAAAAAACAGAAAAAAAAAAACAAAAAACATAAAAGCTAAAAAAAAGACGAATAGCAAACTTTTTTTTTGGCTCAATATTTTTTAAAGTTTTTTTTTGTTTTTTTTTTTTTTTTTTTGCTTTTTGACTTTTTTATTATCCGATGACTCTGGTGGGATCGGTTCTGCTGTTTGATTATCATGCAGAATGCTGTTAGTCTATCCAGAACTGTCGCGCAGAAAAATGATAGACACCGTAAAATACAATAATCCATGTGTTAAACAAAAATATTCTTCTCTTTTGATTGCCGGCATGCAAAAGATTAAATCAGAAACACCTAACCAATAAATGCCATGGGTCTATCACCAGCTTTTCAGGCGAATCCTCTGCCCTCATACCTTCCCCAACCTCTACCTCCGTATCACTCATGAGGGTGTCGCTGAGTCGGTGGCCTCTAATCAACATTTCTCGATAACTTTTTCAAATCAACGTAAGTAACTTTCATAAGGTTTTAAGAAAATTAATTAAGAAGAATAACAATCTGTCTTCTAAAACCGTTTTGAAATTAATCACTCTATTAACATTTTTCGTCGTGTACATCACTTAAATTTTGCATACAATCAGCTCGCGTTCAAAAACTAGGTATTTCATTTTATTTCCCACATAAAAAGTTATAAAGAAATGATAAGCCGTTTAGTTCAGTTACTTTCGCCGTTTCACTACCAGTGTAAAATCGGCTCAAGTAGTGTTTTGTTTTGATTCGTGGTTAAGTCACTTTGTCTCTCCATACAACGGATCGGTGAAAGTAGCGGTTGGGTTGCGAAAGTTGAAATTCTTACTTACGTCGTTTTGTAATTCCGGAATCAAACGTTCTTAAAGTGAAAAATCTATTTGGGTAAGACCGGAACGTGTAGAATTTCGTCTGCGAAACACGTACGATCGATAAAATAAGTTCGTTCACTTTTCTGACTTGAGACTATTTGAATAAGTTTATGAGATTTCCTTCCCTAATCCTAAGTTATGGTGAAGGTGGGCGTGGCCGGGAATATCAATATTCATGGTTTTGATTTTCTTGTTCAAAACTGGATCAAGGTTCACTTCCTAGCCTTGTTCCTGAAAGTAGTCTGAATGCGATTATCAAAAAACACACATGAAAAGAGCTAGTATACAATTTACGACGTATACCGTAACTACGCTAACTTACAAAACATATACTTTATCCAGATACTTTATGAAAGTCCTTGGACTTAACCAGGTTTTCTCTCAGAGAGAAGGCGAGCGACCTCAAAAGGTCATTTATTAATTTCATAAACCCTTTTTTCAATGAAACGATATACTACAAGGGGCATCTACCCCCTTTCTTCTTTCACAGTAGAAGAAAATAAAGTTCGACATGCGTCTTGGTTTAATTTGTTGACTGAAAAACGGGTCAATTTGACGAACTGTAAAAAATCTGAAGATTCAATTGATTGAGGTTATTGGCCCCATTGACATGGGGTATAAGAATTTCATACAATTCCTCCAAGATTCCACAAGCAAAACTCCAGAACATCTCCAGGCATTCCTCAATTAGGTTTTCAGAGTATTCCATGATTCCAAAAAAAAAACCCTCCAGGAATTTATCATGAGATTCCTGTAGACATTTCTCTAGGATTTGTTTTTAGTTTTTCCTCCGGATACTTCGCAATCTTCATTGTGTTCTTCCAAAATATTCTCATGAGTGCACATTGGTCCCAAAGCCAAAAAGAAGACAAAAATGTTTGCGCCTAACCGTCAGTGTTAGATACATGGTGTCTTCAGGAATGTTTCTCCATATTTTTTAATCATTTTTTTTTAATTAGGGGTGCCGGTTTACAATATCAGAAAACAAACTTTTTTCTGACGCATTTAGACGCCTGTACAATGTTCTGCAATGTTTTAGAACAACCCATTTGAAGCAACTTTTCCAAAGAATCCAAATTTATATCTCTTATGGTTCGCGAGTTATGTTTTATTTTAAGTTAGGGTGGACCTGAAAAATCAGTTTTTACTTGATAACTTTTAATACGATAATTTCTCGCAAAAACTTTGTTCTGAGCACTTTTAGATCTTTCGATTGCGCTGAAAAAACTATTGTTCTATCTATTATGGTTGCAAATTTTCAGGTGTTTGGTTTTTTCAGGTATACTACTAGGGATTTGGTCAGATTTATTCCATGAAATTTTTAAAATCATCATCCAAGAACTCATCAAGCAATTTCCTCAGGGATTCCTTTTGCTTATAATCTGAACATTTTTAATTTGCATTTCATGGAGGTATTTTTGAAGAAAAAATGGAGGTTTTATTGAAAGAATTTTTGGATATATTCCAGGAAAAAAACCTTTGAAATATTCCTGGAGAATAGCTTGGAAGTATTCTTAGAGAAATGCCTAAAAATATTCATGCGTGAATACCATCAGGTTTCTATTACTAGATTAAGGTATGGAAGAATTTCTGTAGGAATCTCTGCAAGAATCGCTAAAACGGAAATTGCTGGAGAACTACCTTGCAAATTTCCGAATAAATGCCTTAAATAATTCTTGAAAGTTATCCAGGGGGGATTTTAGAGTGATTCCTGTAGGAAAACTAAAAGTCATTTTTGGAGAATCCTAGCAGGTATTCCTAGAGGAATCCTTGAAGGTTTTCTTTTAAGAATTTTTGGAGTAAAATTTTGAAGAAATCTCATATTTTTATAACAATTCCTTGACTTAACCATGGTTCAATCGCTGAAAGTATTCCTGGATGAAACCTTGGAGATTCTTCTAAAGGAACCGTAAGAGGCATTTTTGTGGTATACACTCCCGTGCATAAGTTTGGGTTTACCCCCTAAAAAACATACAAAAGTGTTCAGTCCATATCTCTGTGATTACACGTCTAATTGAAACTCTCTAAGTCGCATTCAAAAGGCGTGGAGTTATTCTTACCTTGTTTTTATTTTTCCTAAAACCTTCTTCGAACTTTGTATACTAAACTTTTACTTGAAGTTGTGATATTTTTCAAAAAAACACACTGAAAAAACATAGCTAATTTCTTCAATACAAAATGACGATTCCAATGACACTTTGATTTAAAATTTTGGGTCGATCCAATGCTTAGGAAATTATATATGATTTTTCAGTGTGTTTTTTTGAAGAATGTCACAATTTCAGGTGAAAATTTAGTATACAAAATTTAAAAAAAAATGTTTTTGGGAAAACACATATGAAGTAAGAATAACTCTTTGCCTTTCGAATGCGGCTTAAAGAGTTTCAATTGGAGTATAATAACAGAGATATGGACAGACCACTTTTGTATGTTTTTGAGAGGGTGAACCCAAACTTTTGCACGGGAGTGTACGTGCTTCATGAAGGAATCTTTGAATGTATTCCTTATGGCATTCTTCGAGATATTCCTGGAGATATTCTCTGAAGTATTCCTGGAGGGCAAACTGGAAGTATTATTTGAGGAATCTCTAGCGATATTACTGGGGTCAGTGATCAGACTACTGAGCTATCCGAAAAACAAAAGTTTCATGCTAACTAACGCCACCTGGTGACACAATCTCGAAAGTTTTGGATCAAATAATGTTAGCCCTTGAACTTATGAACAGCTCTTCCGAAGACACCAATCTTTCAAAACATTAGGATCTAGAGATATCATATGTTACTTTGCATTCTCATTCCTCGAGAATCATATAGTGCAAGTCAGAAAAAGTGCCCCTGCCGCCCAAGTTCTCAACTAAAAGGATGATCCTCAACTCCAGGTAGCTCGTACTGATCACTGAAACATCGCCCAAGACAGTGCTATGCTATCTATTGACGCATATGAGATATCCAACAACACCCCCAAATAATTGAATTCTCATTAGCCCTGGGTCTCCTATAACGCTCTAGTGTGTCTTATAGATGAGCGTGTAATAGGAATGCGCACGGTGCTCCTCTGACCGGTATTATCAGAAAAAAAAATCTCCATCAAATTTGTGCTCACCAGTCGTTTTCGATGACTAAGCTGCATATCCGGGCAAAATTTAAAAAAAAAAACTTAGGGCCCGTTTTGAAGGTACACTCTTTTGAATGTGTGATTTAACTACACAGCTAAAATTATGTTGTAAATTTAAGTTCATTCTCTTGCACATATTTGGAGCATCAAAGTAAACTGAAATGTTAACGATAAATTACTTATTTTTCAATCAAATGCACTTTAAACTGACATGATCATGTAACTTTCAAGCATCTTTGATTGTAAACTAAACGAAATGCCGTAACAATAGTTGAATTTGGTTTACTTTTATTCTATGCCTCAGTTTACACTACATTGGAATTTCAATATTTTTATCTGTGTAATTCAAAGGAAACCTGAGATATTTAGAGGAGTTTTCATTGGCCGTGGTTATCAGAAGAAATATATCATCAAAATTTGGTTCAAAGTTGGTTTGTTTGGTTATTTGGAACCTCTTGGTGGAGTTTTGAATGAGAAGATAGACGAAATTTGGAGTTACGCCCTTTTTGAGGTGTAACCATTGAAAACAACAATAATAGATTAATTAGGCACTCTAATACCGTTAAGCGTTTTTTTTTTGTTCAAATGTTTTCAATGATACGTTACACTTAAATAACGCCAAAGTTTTCCACAAATGATTAATTTTTCAAAAGCTCAAGTGCTGTAAGGCATTACTGAGCCATTTTTGTGTCATTATTATTATTCATAAAATAATACCCCCTCGGCTGTTTCAGCTAACTTTGAAATGCCCCAGAACTTCAACTGCAATTGCTGAGTTATGCACTTTTGTCCAAACAATAGAACTCTAGACCAATGTCAATACATTTATGATCATTTGTGGCATACATTACTACATTTGGATTTTTCACAAATCTACAATTTTACCTTTGGGTTTCCCGGTCGTTTTGATTACACAAACACGTAAGAGCCCTGAATAAATGCAATACCGCCGTGTGGGGTGACATTGGTCCTAGGGGGTGACTTTGACCGCCCTTTTCGATGCATCTCTTGACTAGCACGAGAGGCAAAAAACTAAACCATGACCATTCAGTGGCTATTTATAACGTATTCTTGAAGCTTGCCACATTGTTTTCATTATTCTAGTTTTAGTTTGCTGTAAAAATCTTGGCCCAAAGTCACCCTTATGGACCAATTTCACCCCGCACGACGGTAGTAGAAGAATTGTATAAATCATTCAAACCATTCTCAAGCTAACTTGTGAAGAGGAAGCCGCAATACTTGAATAACGCTTAAGTAAAGTAAAAAACATGCGTTTTTTATTGAATTAAAATCTTAACACTTGCAGAGCTTATTGTTACATGTCTTCCTTTAATTCCAATACTAGCGTGTTTGGAACATTTTTCAAAATTTCTCCAAAGTCATTTCCATATAAACCTACATTGTCTTTGGGCCACCTTTAAATCACCACCGAAAAAGCTGACAATTTCACAGAACTCTATTTTTATGGTAAGGATGGTAAAGAACTTATGGGAGATTGGATTGTTACATTTTTAAATTTTGAATAGCCCTAATGCCCATTGACAGTATGGTAATTTAACATCTTCACTAACTTTGCATTACTCACTAACTCACTAATTCCCGCTTTTTTCGTCAACTTATTCATTCTCTTAGTATCTCACATACATACAACTTTGTTTCGCAACTCAAACTATTACAGCGCATTTCTTCTTCTCTTTATGTCTAACTGCTCTTGGCACATGTCACTTGAGCTTTCATACAATTTAGTGCTTCAATAAGGTCTTGAGTATTCATAAAAATCGATAATCTATAGCAGTATGTTCAGCACAAAATTGATCACTGTACATTTTGGGACTGCTATGCGTAGAAATTATCTCGAATCGTAAAACTTCTAGGCAAAACAATTTCACTTTGAATTTCGTAGCAAAATGTTCATTTACCAACACTTAACAATTTATTTCAATCTATCACTTATCACCAACTTTGATAGTGCAATGTGTTGAAATCTTAAAACGCGTTTTTCTCGATTGCATATTGCAACATGGGACACCAATGCGTTACGCGTGAAGCTCAATTAGCGTGCGTGTTATTTACCTGACCGTTTTAATCCAGCTTGCGGAGAGGATTTTCACACCACAGAAGATTAATTAGCAAGCACGCGTATTCATCACCCAACGGTAATTGATTTTGGACTGATTTGGCTCGAATCGTCGCACAATGGCCGCGGGCATCGCTAATAGGTTGTTTTTCTGCTATCCCCCCTCACTAGATGGGGATTCAATTCCAACACCCGATCAATCACTCGATGCCCGATCAATCAATGTTTTCCGAGTGTTTCGGAGTAAGCCCGAATAATTTGCACTACACTGGGATCCACTCCGGTTGGTGATAACAAGCTCGATAACACAGAAAGTGCACTTTAATAGCTGCCTCCCTCATTATCTTAACTATGTCTAGCGATAGCCACGAGTTTAGTGTCAAAATATTTTACGACGAGCAAATATTTCGAACAAGTGGTCTGTATGTTGCGGCAGAGCACGCGGACGTGAATAATCTTCAATCGAATGGGTTGACGTCGTTTGAACGACGAAAAGGGATCGAGTGATTTATGAAGTACTTGAGAATTGACCAATCAGAGAAGTAGAGAGGGAGATTAGGGCGAGGTTAACGATGGGGACTTGGATAATTGAAGTCGCAAAGTTTAATCCAATCGTCATCGTCGACACAATAAGTTGCCAATTGATTAGATATCGGGAGAAATCTGGAGCTGAATGGAACAATGTTACGATGTTACATATTCTCTGGATTCTATTGTTCGGAGACGTATCCCCTCCGCTTGAAGCGAGCATGCGGATTCTCAGGAAAAACTCGCTATTGAACACGAAATGTTCCGTTGTTTCCTCCAAACCAGCACAATTGAGGCACGCAGGGGATTCTGAGTGCCCGAGCCTATGCAGGTACTGTCTATAGCAATCATGTCCTGTCAGAAACTGCGTCAGGTGGAAGTTCACTTCCCCATGGTTTATTTGATATTAGCCGATGGGTCCATCTACCCTTAGTGGAGTTATCCCATTCCTGCTGCCAACTTCTGAGCGTTTCCTCTTTACACGTGTCGCGGACTCCTCTAGTACCTCTTTGGTTGAAGCATTGAATATCTTCTTTGATTATGAGCCCGGTGGGCGTCATCCCGACTATAATGCACACGGCTTCTTTAGATACCGTCCGGTATGCACTTGCTACTCTTGAGCACATGATCCTATAGGGTTTAGTTCTATTTCGTCGTAAGCACTATAATTCGTCGTTTCAAACTTGTTCCACTACGGCGGTTATTCAAACTTACCTGCAACATAGATTCATTTTCCAAGTATATTTTTTTAAAGCTGTTATGTTTCGTACCTTTGTACACCTAAAATGCAATAAAACTACTGTATTTCGATAAAAACTTCAGCTCAATTATCCACTTTGCACATTTTCACCGAAATCGCATGGTCGAACGCAATTTGAGAGAAATGCGATCGACTGAGCCACACCACTTTACGATACAAGTTTCTTCCCGCCCCCTGTGTGACTTACTTCGCCGGGCACTTATTTTCAATATGGAAAACCTTCGTACTTCTTTACTGAAGGACTTCATTCCAATAACATGCCATAAAACTTCTATAATTCACGAAAATGAAGATTTCTCAACGACCACGTATAATTGAGAATGTAAACAAAGTTCAATCCGTCGTACTGAGAAAAAAAACTTGTGTGCATCAATGTGTGTGCGATGCTCGGCGTAGAAAACGGTTCCTTGGATTGTGTTGTTTTCGTTGCACTGTGAGCAGCTGTCATGATTGTTCGGTCAAAAGGAATTGGGTTTATATGTTTAGGCTGAATTTCGATTTCATCAAGCTGAAGGAATGGAGGAAGATGCCCGTAGATCTATACATTATAGTAAAACATTTTATCATAGCGGTTATATGTTCTATTTTGGCCACTCATTATATAATAGTGAGCCGTTTGCAGTAAGACGAATCTGAAAACTGATTGCGATATATATGAAAACGATACGACGAATATAGAAACCGGCAAGTAATGATTTCATTACATTTTTTTCCAAAAAGAGATCAAGACAATCTTATTGTACAATGCGAAAGCCGTTTTGGCAAAGAATTGTTTGGCATCGGTTAGTATCAGCATCATTTGCATCAGCATCAGCAAATTGCAGGTTCTCACTGATCAAGGCTTGATGCGTTGGATACTAGCACATCACCCTACGTGATTTACAACCGCTTTAGCTTTCTGCTCATTCTATACGCTTTTGACCAGATTGGTCCTTCATACCTCAGTATGGAACTTGCGTTTGCGAGCAACTACAGCAGAGCTGTGAAACATCATCCTCGAAAGCGCCGCAATAGCCATAAACGCCCTTTTACAGGCATACTCAACGTGTCTAGTGAAGCTAAGCTTGTCTTCGGTCATTACTCCAAGATGTCTAAGGGATCGATGCAATTATACAATCATCTGCCCGTTGCTCGGACTTGCCGTTGTTGACCACCACCACCGCAATCTTGTGATAGGCCAGTTCTCGAACCCTAGACCTCATCAATTCTTCTACTATGGAGATAGAGTGCTCTGCTGTTAACTCTACTTTCTCCATCGATTCGCCTTAGACCACTAGAGTGATGTCGTCGGCGAAGTCAACAATCTCAACACCCGTCGGAAAAGGCGGAAGGGTCGTACATCGCATTCCATTACATCGGGCCCATAATTGAACCTTGAAGTACTCCCGCTGAAATTCGAACGCATTTCTGTCCCTCATCTGTGTCGTGCAGTAGAATCCTACCATCAAAATAGCTTTCTAGAAGCTTACACAACTGCACCGGTACCTTAAGGCGATGAAGTGCGTGTGGTACTGCATCTCAGCTTGCGCTGTTGAACGCATTCTTCACATCCAGAGTGACAACCGCGCAGTAACTCTTTTTATGCTCGATTGTCACCTCAGCTGTCTGAACGACCGACTGGATGGCGTCCAGAGTAGATTTACCTTTTCTGAATCCAAACAGGCCGTCCGCAATCTCCTTATACGGTACTAGCCTATTGAGAATCAACCTCACCAATAACTTGCCCGTCGTATCTAGTAGACAGTAGACCTATCTACGCCGATGAGCCACCTGGTGGTTTCTTAGCCTTTGGTAGTATCACTGATTTCTGTCCCTTCCATACATCCGGGTAGATTCATTGATCAATGCAGCGTTGCATCGTGGTTCTGAACATGTCTGGATCCGCATTGACTGTTGCTTTTAGGGTAACGTTCGGGATACCATCGGGTTCCGGTTATTTATTTGTCGCAAATTATTGCATGACTTCTACCAGCTCTTCGTTCATCACCATCGCCAATTTTTCTCCTTCATCAGCAGCATACGGCGCTGGGGGCCATGGGCTTGTGGAATGGTGCGGGAAGAGTACATCGATTATCGACCGGAGCAACTCGGACGACTTCTGTTGGGGCGCTATGGCACCTTTGGTCTTAGCCATTACCACTCTGTAGGCGTCACCTCATGGACTCGAATTGGCACTCTCGCATAGACTATCAAAGCATGCCTGTTTTTGACTCTTGATTTCCTTTTTGAGAGCCAACTTTGCCTGTCTGAATGCTGCACCGCGTTCTTCTCTTTGTGCTTCTGTGCGTGCGCTTTGGATCCCTCGAAGAATTTGCAATTGATTCGCACCACCAGTACACCGGCGGCCTCTTCTCTCTAGGAGGGGCTTTTCTCGGCATGGAAGCATCACACGCTCATGATATCACAGCAACTAGCTCTTCACCGTTTAGGTCCAGAGTATAACCGTCATCAACGCAACAGTTTATGGTTCCTATAAGGTTTTGACTACATAACGTTACGACGTTGCTACATAGAGCTTAGTGACATTTGCACACCCGAACACTTGCATACGCTCGCCATACGCAGTTTTTTTGTTTTTCTCTTAGATATTATTTCCTCATACCTACCTTGATACCTTGATGGCTACAGCGTAGCATCACGCCATTGCCGGGCGTATTGTAGAGCTCCATCTTCGTCGGTCTTGGACGAAACTTCTCTAGTTGCCCCGAACGTTTAGGGTCGCTGGTCCTCTTCCACTGCGTACATCCAGCGTATTCGTGGTCTTCCCCGAAGCCGCCGACCTCTACCTGGTTCCCTGCTGAATATTATTTTCGCAATTCTTTCTTCCGACACTCCACTGAAGTCTGCGTATTTTACACGCTTGATAATATTCGCATCTTTGTAAGGATTGTTCATTTAAGAAAGTGGACACGTGTTTTTTACAGTAAACTGTTTATTTTCGAACAAATTCATGAGTTTACCTAAAATACATGGAAATCAACGTAATTTCGATCAAATTCACATAAATTTGAACATTTATTGAGCATTGCTGGAGAATGCTCTTACTTTTCTTTTGATACCTCCCATAAAATTCTGCACAACTTTTTTCAGAATTTTTCGAACTGCTTTTTGAACTACTGACCACATTTTCTTGAAAAAATCGATGGAGCTTGCTTCTCTTCCATCCTTCTTAAGATGCCGTTTGATTATTGCTCAATATGTTTCAATGAGGCGTAGTTCTGAGCAATTTGATGGATTCGATCATTTTTCTACAAATTCGACTTATTCCTTCTTGAGCATCTCCAAAGTAGCTGAAGCATAGTGAGCCGATGCTAGGTCTGGCAAAAACAATGGAGGCATGGTATGCTTTCAGTAGATGGGCAGAAGCCATTTTTTAATGCATTCAGTTCTGTAATTTTCGCCGTTGATTGAACCCGTCGTGAAATATGTAGTACTTTCATACCGCAGGAGCAAATTGCTTGCCACCAAATCATTTTTCCCAAATTTTTCTGTTGGGACGTATCGTACGTCGTCAGGAATATCTGTTTTGGCCACAGTGTTGGAAAAATTCAATTTGGACACTTCGCGATTTAAGCCAAATCTCGGAACGGCAGTTTTTCTGCACACAATTTGTGCAGAAAAAAATTGAGAGTCGCCATGTCAATTCCCAATGACCCATCGTTTAGAATTTATAATTTTTTTTATGTCAACTTTTGTCTGCTGTCAAAATAAACACTTGAGATTACACTGAAACAAAATTTTATTTGTTTTTATGGAATTTTGACACCAAAATGCTAATATTTAGGTGTCCACTTTCTTAAACGAACAGTCCTTACACTTGATATAAATCGTGATTCATGAGTCTGCCGCACACACCATTTTCGAGTTTCCCACCGAGTATTGTCCGCAGCACTTTACGCTCGAAAACACCGAGAGCTTTCCGGTCTGACTCTTTCAACGTGCCCGTAGAGAGCCACCGGAAGCATCAATGTTTTATACAGGGCGAATTTTGTTTCCGTTTGCAAGCTGCGGGACCTAAGCTGGTTACGTAGTCCGTAAAAGGCCCTATTCGCAGCCGCAACACGTCTTTTCACTTCGCGGGAAACGTCGTTGTCACATGTCACAAGTGTTCCAAGGTAAACAAATTCTACAACAACTTCAAACACATCCCCATCAAACACTACCTCAGCACCTACACCACCATGCCTGACTCCCCGAGCAACACACATGTTATAATTGTGTATTATCAACTTATATATGACTAGTTTTGGTTATATATCATTTGATAATACACAATTATAACATGTGTGTTGCTGGGGTCTATCTCTACCTGCAACCATGTATTTTGTTCTGGTAAAATTAATAGTCAGGCCTTTCCTCGCTGTCTCCCTCTTCAGAGGCACGAAGGCCTCTTCCACTGACCTGCGATCGATTCCAATTAGGTCTATATCGTCCGCGAAGCCAAGGAGCATGTGCGACCTTGTGATAATAGTGCCATTTCTCTGCACGCCAGCTCTCCTAATAGCACCCTCGAGTGCAATGTTGAACAGTAAATTCGAAAATGCGTCTCCCTGCTTCAATCCGTCTAACGTCACGAACGAGGTTGACACCTCGTCTGCGATCCGAACACTTGATTTCGAACCATCCAGCGTAGCACGTATTAGCCTAATTAGTTTCGCTGGAAAACCATTTTCAGACATCATCTGCCAAAGCTCATTTCTATTCACTGAGTCGTACGCCGCCTTGAAATCAAGAAACAGATGGTGAGTCTGCAAGTTATACTGCCGGAATTTGTCTAGGATCATTTGCAAGCTAAACATCTGATCCGTTGTCGGATGGCCCTCACGAAAACCAGCTTGGTATTCGCCGACGAAGGACTCCTCGAGCGGTCTCAGTCTGTTGAACAGGATGCGCGACAGAATTTTGTACGCCGAATTAAGCAGGGTAATTCCTCTGTAATTGGCACACTCCAGTCTGTGCCCTTTCTTGTAGATAGGGCGGATGAGGCCATCCAACCAGCCTGTGGGCAATTCTTCGTCCTCCCATACCTTCAGAAGTACTCGGTGGATCGACTGGTAAAGCTGCTCGCTTCCGTGCTTGAGAAGCTCAACCGGGATCTCGTCCTTCCCAGCAGCCTTACAGTTCTTCAGCTCGCTGATAGCCTTTTTAGCCTCTCCTATGGTCGGTGGGTCCACAGCTTGATCGTCATCATCTATGTTCATCCTGTTCCTCGCTACATTTCCATTCTCACCGTTCAACAATTGCTGACAGTGCTCCTTCCACCTGGCAGCCATCGCCGTTTTATCGGTCAGCAAATTCCCTTCTCGGTTATTGCACATGGCGGGCACTGGTACGGTATTGTGCCGCGCACCATTGACCGTTATTTCCTCATATTTAAGTCTTAATGTCAACAATAAATCAGGAGGTAATCGGTATTATCCAACAAATAACCACAATGCTCACAAAGTTATATTGGTTTAAATCAAATGTTTGCGGACATTCTGGGTCGTCTAAAAGCTTATGGAGCAGATCTTCATCAGGGTGTCTAATCGTTTATAGAAATGAAATTCCCTGATATATCCATTTTTTCAGGTTCCACAGTAAAAACACAAAACCTAACAGGAGCCAGGAAATAAAAGTTTGATTCTTTATGAAATTAGTTTAGAGATTCTTCTGAGAATATTTTTATTTATCTTTATCAATTCCTAGTGACGTAACAATACGATAAATAATACTGCTCGTATTATTGTATACATTTTTCAATGATTTTCTCAAGGAGTTTCATCAGAAATTATTTCAGGTATTTGCCCAAGTATTCGGATATTACTAACGAAGATTCTCGGAGGTCAGGATAAATGGAAACATTTCTTTATTTGAGAGGTATGCAGCCTTGCTCATCTCTTGAATTTCTTCTAGAGTTCATTTAGTGACTATTTTCCTGGGATTCCCTTTAAAAATATTCTCAAGGAAGACAAATTGTGGATTTTTTTTTTCATAATTTCACCCATAATTTGTTCATCTTTACCACGCGTAATGAGTCAATTAATTTAATAACCATGCGGATTGGATTACCGAACAGCTCAATATAAGCGTCAATTTATATTAGAGTGTTACTGCCTCTCTGTAGTAGTCATGTCGTCACTTGAGTGAGAACGACACGTTGATAGCCTTCACACATCTTTACTCTTCCACAATACAGTTGTTGTTGAAGCGATGTAGGTACGATAGGCAAACAGTTTCAACACCAAATAAATCGCACTCGCTCTTCTCGCGTGTGTGGATAACATGAGATGGATGGATATGGGTTATGAAAGGGGTCCGCGTGGTCTGTAGGGATTTGAATTCTAAACTTGTAACCAACTCAGTTATTGGGTCACCAAGTGGCTCGGTAGCTTAGTTGGTAAAGCGCTCGTCTAGCATACAAGAATCCTGGGTTCAAATCCCAGCCGAACACGTGGATTTTTTTCATAATTTTTCATTTTCATAACAAAGAATTTTGTTTTTGGATATCTCAAGAATTCATCCTATTTTTTTTATAACCAAAGACTACATTTTTTATATTAAATTTAGGGGAAGGATTATAAGAGTATGTTTAAAACTACAAATTGAACTTTAACACTTCACTTTTTGCAAAAAAAAAATAAAATACTAAAATCACTAGTAAGGCGAGCAAACCTTTAAACTTTAATATGTGTTGCTTATCTTGACAGATAGGCCTATTTCGTCTGTGACTTCTTCAGACTTCTTCAGTGTCGAGTGCTCGACTTGAAGAGAACATCGCATGGATCTATTATTTATACTAGAAAAAAAGTGTGTTGGTATGTTAGAACTAGATTCTACCTGTAATCGTATACAGGGGGTCATTTTTTAATTGTGTACCTAATCAAATGAAAGGATTGTGAAAATTAGAAATTCCTGCTTGTTTGGCAGGAGGTCAGTTAATGTATTTATGTATTGTGTGTGTGAAGGTTAGGTATAAGTTTAAACAGCCAAGAGTACCCATTTCCTTGATCTTTGTTTAGTAATTTATTGTTGTTTTGTTTGAAAATTTCTATTGTTTCCGCTACGTCAAGCTTCCAAGGATTTGAAATATGTCGTAAGAGTTTGATATTTTTGGTGTTAAGGAAATGTTGTTCATTGTAAATATGTTCTGCAATTATTGATTTGAAATGGTGTACATGTCATTTTTCCCTCCCCTTGGTTATGCGACCTTGCCGCGATGGGAGGGCATAATCCATTAGCCCATATGATGGAAACCAAAGGCGTAACCTGTAGTGGTGGTATCACATTTTGGCTCTTTTTGCTTAAAGCCGCGTCATACAGTGACCCCACGCAGTTGAATAACCCACAATTTATGAATCAGCTGACTTCAAAAGACAAAATTAGTATCAAACTTGTCGCAAAACATCACAGAATTATTTTTACTGATAAGAAACTATGTTTAAAAATAATTCTGTGATGTTTTGTGACAAGTTTGATAATAATTTTGTCTTTCGAAATCAGTTGATTCATAAATTGTGGGTGATTCAACTGCGTGGGGTCACTGTAATTCATATGGCATAGACGCAATAATATCTCGAATGTGATCCAACGGACATTCTGCGTCATTGATAGAATTGATGCCCATTTCAAATAATTAATCTATTCGAAGTGGACATTAATACTATTGGTGACGTTCAGTTTGCCTTTTGCTAACCAGAATGATTCGTAGCCACTCTTACTATTAGCTAGCTAGATACATCGTTATCATATACGACGTAGGGAATACATAGGAACTCTTAGGAAAATGACTAGTAGATTCACTGAGTAGAAATAAGTGGCGACAATCTTATTTTAATATGGTTTTTACATTGCCATAATAAGAAATACCTCTTTTGTAACAGCGGTATAAATAATCTAATTCCAGCTTCATTTTCGCAAAATTTACAAGTAGAAAGTAGGCGTTGTGAAGCATTGCATTTGCCACCGAAAAGTGAATCATGTAGGAGACTGTAATAGAAGCCTAAGGTAACTTTACTTTTCAATATTCACTATAAAATGACTGTGGAAAGTAAGACGCTGAGATCGATCATTAGGGTACACTTGCTAGTTTCGAAAAAAATGTTGAACAGACAAGGAAAGCGACTTTTTTCTTCAAGGATATATGAACGTAATGACCAATAAATACTTTTAACAACAACAAATTAAATTAACTAGAACTACTACTAAACAGCCAAGTTTTGTTAAAACTTGACGACAATTGACATTTAAGACTCTAATCTAACGTAAAAGACAGGAGTAATCAGAATTGCACTTGAATGACTTGACTTATTAGTAATGACACTACTACACTACTATTTCAAACAAATTCTGATGGAGCTGCTGATTTTCAAAATGCTTCCTTTTCTCAGAAGCAAGGGAATATGGGTACTTTTCAAAAACTACCACGTCACAATACTAATAAAAAACAGTGTTCATGTGGGCGCCATTGCCTAGTCCGTCTGAGTATTGGTCCTGGTAGAGGGGAAACTTGGCAAAAGCCAGACCGAGGGTTCAGCCTTGACAAGTTAAGCTGTCAGGCAGCTCCAACTGAATACCATACAAAAAAAAAAAAAAAATTGTGTACATGTCATTTTTCTGTGTCTTTGTGTGCTTTAGTAACTTCTGCTACGTGTTATTTAAAACGTGTATTGAGAGTTCGTTTTGTTTGTCCTATGTAAATTTTATTGCAGTGGTCGCATGTAATTTGGTAAACGCTTGATTTATATAAACTGTCAATTGGGTCTTTTGTTGAAGCTAGGAGAGTTTGGAGTTGGTTGATTCTACTGGTAAAAACTAACTCGAAACCAAACTTTCGTACGATTGGGTGTAGCTTTTTTGTTTCATCGTTGTAATTGACGGCTATACGTTTGAGTGTTGGTTGTTCTTGTGTCAGAGTAGTAAGTGAACGTTTGTATTGTTCTCGTGTTCTTTTGTCAATGAGTTGTTGTATTGTTTGTCGTGTGTAACCATTTAATTGTCCTGTTTCAAAAATGCAGTTAAGTTCCTTTCTTCTACCAATTTCACTGAGGGGGATTGTTGTCTTGGAAAGATCTCCCAGAGTAATAACTGGATGTTTCGGTTGAAGGATTGGTGGAAAACCATTTAAGGCGAAGTAGTCCGTCATTCGTTTTTGCAGCAATGATAACTTTGCTGCGTGCACTTTCAAAGCGATAAAACTCATTCTTGATAGTTTATATTGACTTGAAAAAGTATCACTGTACGCGCTAACATACATAAAGTATGCTGATAGTTTTTCAGCTGTGTCAGTGCAAAACCAACTTATTTTTTTAATTTGAAATCATGAGATGGATTAGCAACAATCATCAACGGAGCGTACAAATATCAATAACAGCCTACTTCGCCTTAAAAATCAAATCAATCCCCGAACAAATTACTAAAGATAGTTGAATATGTCGAGAATTTCCTAGAGTGAAGTCTGTAGAAATTTCTCAATATATTCGATGAAAAATTGCCGGAAAAATATCGGAGAGAATTGGTAAAGTAGTCACTAGAAGAATTTCTGTATAGATCATTGTAGAAGCCCCTGAAAGTATTCCAGATGAAATCTCTGGAGAAACCATTTGGATGATTCCTGAAGTTTTCCTCGAGAAATCTGAGATGAAATTCTGGAAGAATTAGTTGCAGGATTCTCTGGAGCCTGTAAAATTTTGCATCTGGGTTCACTGCAAGCAATATAAGGAAACCAATAGAGACCGTTTTTGGTTAAAACTTAAAAACTGTAGAGACCATTTATCAAAATGAGATCTTGAGCTTGATTGGCCGCCCGTGGTTGCTACTCCATTATCGCCAGATCAGCTGCACTTACACATGGATCCAACCAGATACCTGCTTGAGATTAACAGATATCCTCAGTGTATAAGTGCTGGTGATCCTCTATTTTTAGGCGATAATAGCACCTGCCACGTCAGAAAGCAGACGAATGTGGGGAAGGGGCAGAAGTTTATGATGCGTTCAACTAGCTTCCACGGTAGACCGTATATACCACTGCGTCTACGACAGGAATGGTTGTGCGTAATGATGAACAATGTGTCAAGAAGAAGAAAAAGAAGAAGTATGGAGCCACATAACCATCATATAACTAAGTACTACAGGGTAATAAGAGTCATTGATGAAACTTCCTCTAATTAGAAGGGATACTCGTGAATACTAATGACACTATCGACATTTACAACTACTAATGATGTATTTTTAACCCTACTCGATTTCATCTGCCACCAGCTGCCACCCGAATAAATACACGGACCCCAAAAATGACTGATTTTTGCACTTAAATAGTTATAACTGCTTTTCCTTGGTTTTTAGAAACCTAGTGTCTTCTAGAGAATGATTCATTTCGACTGTTTACATAATTTTGTAGAACATTGTTGCTACCGGAAACTTCGCATTTTCAAAATATACGAGAAAAACCAGTTTTAGGGGTTCGTTCATAAAATACTCCCGTATTTTGGAAATGCGGCTGAATACACACTAGGTGTCTTTGGCAAAGTTGTTTGTATTTGAATTATCTACAACTTTGCCGAAGACATCATATTTGAAGATCGTCATTTCAAAAAAAATATTTTCGCAGCGCCGCCCGCGGCAAAGTTGCGAACTAACATTTACCGTCAATATATGCGCTATATTTTTAGAAAATTTTCGTCCGAAGATACCATTCCGAAAAAATCACGTTTAAAGGTGCTATAGAATTAAGTTCACGATTTTGGCCGATCGAAATACTGTGGAACGGCTTGGTGTACCGTTCGCACTCGCAGATCGCCTGCCACAACAGGTACTTCTTCGGGAATTTGTCCATCTTCCTCTTCCGGAACCTGCATTTGGCCACCGTGTTTGCTTGTCAGTCCGGTTTGGCACCTTCCTGACTTTAAAACACAAAGCCCAGTCCGCTTCATGGTCTGCTGGACGAACCACTTCGACGAATTGACCTTTTCGGCAACGTCTCGGTGGAAAGGTTCGGGTTATTCTTAAAGAGCTGACTTATCTTCCTGTTTTTTTTCGGTTTCAGCCGCTTCCAACGCGCTGCTCGATGGTCTTCGTTTACTGGAACATCTTCACAACGTGGGACCCGGTGGAATGGTGAATTCCAAGCCTTCTGCCGATCCATCTGTGCGACTGACCAGGATTCTCGATCACCGCGCCCAAGATTTGCTGGCGTAGCTCTTCTTGGCTCGAATGCATCTTGAAAACTACTTGACATATCGCGATAAATTTTGCACACACAAACATAACACTCTAAACCAGTATTACCCCGTATTTCATTAATTTTTACCCCCGCGATAAAAAGTTACACCCAAAACAATGTGTCGCATTTTTTTCGAGTCCAATCTTCAAGCCAACGATTGATTCATTCTGCCCAGTATTTGATGTATTGATCAGTAAAAATAAGCATAATTATCATAATGAACGGATCCCAAGGACTTCTTCAGGGTTACCTTCAGTTATTTTATTTTTCGGCAAATCTATCAAAAAATTTGAGTGAAATTTTGGGTGATTCCCAAGAAGAACAGGGAAATTCACTACACGAATCCCTGAATGAAATAAATATCTGATTTAAGTAAATATCTGTGTACAACTAGTTGAAGATGTGAGAAATAACATTCAGCTGGAGTTGATGGAAATACCTAGGTTAATATATAATCTTTCCAGAATACTAGAGAAATCCATTGAAAACATTAGGAGGAGAATCAAAAATGATAACTTTGTGTTAAATAACTGATTAATGTATTTGAAGTCGCACACTAGGCTGAGACGCAGGTTTTGTCCATGTTGGGACGTAGCACCAGAAAAAAGGAGGTTATCGGATGTGTTGGAAAATGCTGCTTTTTCACGCAGTAGGCTACACGAGGATTTGCTGAATCACGTGGGTTTTTCGGGAGAAATCCTTCGCACCGTTTTATGAAAATTAAGGCTCCCCCAAAACTACGCGACTTTTTACGGCGACAGCGACACGATTTCGTTGTTGTGTCGCTGCAAGCACTCTTCTATGGAACCATCTTGACTGACACGACGCGAATCGCTGCGAAATCGCGTCGCTGTGGCTTATCAAACAGTGCATCAGCGAAATCGCTGATGTTTTTGTGTCGCTGTCGCCGTAAAAAGTCGCTTAGATCTGGGGGAGCCTTTACCTGGAGTTTTCACCAGAGATACAGGAAAAATCAAGACAAGGAATATTTGTATCATATTCTTATATGCTCCGGTAGTCACAAACCTTCACAAAAGAGGCTAGTTCCGAATAAAGTTGGCAAATGTATCAGTTCATTTCATTGAAACGGGCGAAATTATCATAATGGAAAAATGCGCCCAAGGGCTTTCATTTGAAATGAAACATCTCATCACAATGCGTTTGACAATTCCAATTAGTAGATTACCATCAAGTAAGCTTGACCTCTCATTCCCTTATACATATATGGATGACCAGGCAATTCAAATGCTTAAAGTCTCTATTTTATGTTTGCATGACATAGCCCTTAATTAGTCTGTGAACATTGCCCTAGCAGCTAGATCCATTGTGGTAGATTTATCTCAATCTCAATGCAATTAGTAACTAGGGCTGATAATAGCATTTTGCTGCCGCTGTCGTCGAAGTGCTTTAGACACAGTTAAATCTGTATTCTGGTTAGAGTGGGACGCTTTCACTGGGCATATCTATTCCTTGGAGATTCCCAACGGTAGACGGTGAAACGGATTCACGTCAATCAAACGATGCAGTCCAGCTTTCAGTTATCTGTGTTTTCCGAGCTGGTGGAGCCTAGTCTTTACCTAGATGATGAAGTAACAATCTCATCATTAGCAGTCGACACCGGCACATTTTATTGTCACCGTTATAACCATTATCATAATCACTTTGTCATTCACTTATAACGGACATGATGTACTAAATGTACTTGGATTAAACAAAGTACATTGGCCGAATCAAAAAAGTTCGTGTCCTTTCTAAAATGCGATTTTTTGCGTTATTTAAAATGTTTAGCTGAATTTTTTTTTCCAAGAGATAATTTGTTGTATTCATATGAGTACTGCAGATTTTTTAAATTGTTTTGTCTTATTAAATACTTGATACCATAATGAACGTTTGCTTAACCCTCTAATACCCAAATTTTTATTTTCGATTTAAGTTTTATTTTTCGTTATCTAAAATCGTTCTAAACACGTTTTGGGCATTTATTTATTTTTATTCACAAATTTTTAAATGTTGGTTTATGATTTTTATAATTTTTTTTAACATCCCTAGCTTTTTTCATTTTTTTTTTTTTTTGAAGCCTTTTCTAGTTGTTGATTTTTGGCAATAATAAAAATTTAAATTGATACGGTATTTTTAAAAATATAACATTTTTAATTTTTTTTTCGGAGCGTATTTTATTTTCCGTGTAACTAACGGAAAAAACAAGTTTGAAATGATTTTTTTGCAATTCCGTTGCAAATCAATCAACTTTTCATTGAGAAGTTGATCAACATAACGGCCTACTTTTCCTACCAAATAAAACAGTGCTGAAAAGTGCTACTTTTCAGCACTCTTTTCGGTGCTGAAAAGTAGCACTTTTCAATATTGTTTTGGTAGGCGTCAACCGAACAACCCAGTGTCCTAGTCTCTTCATGCCATGCTATTGTGCGCGGCGTGTGAGTCGAGACGAGTCGTTCTCACCTCGGGTGACGTGATGTGACTAATGTTAATCAAATGGAAGCGAGTCGACACCTCACCGACTCGTCTTGCCTTACATGCCGCACACAAAAAGCACAATTGCATCTGATTCTTGAGTTTGTTCCATGTCTGGCGTGAGGTGAGAATTGTCGGTGTCCTATGGACCGATGCACGAGTTCACTATTTGACGTTTGAGCGGTGCCGTGTTATTTACGTGACCATGGTAACTGGTGAATTCGGCACCGCTCAAACGTCAAATTAGTGAACTCGTGCATTGATCCATAGCGAGGTGACAATTCTCGACTCGAGCGAAGTGACTTTCCATTTGGTTAACACGGCGAGTCACTTCACTAGAGTCTAGATTTCTTGTGCGATCAGGCTCCGACACAGGTTGGCGATGCTGATTAGGGGTCGGATCGTCCAGCATTTGTAGTCACTGTGCTTTCTTACCTGTTCATTCCTCTAATGGACCGATGCACGAGTTCATTAATTTGACGTTTGAGCGGTGCCGTATTCATTTGTTGCCATGGTCACATAAATAACACGGCACCGCTCAAACGTCAAATAATGAACTCGTGCATTGGTCCATAGGGAATATAGATCTGCATGATACCGATGGGAACGAGAAGAATTGTGACATTCATGGGTACTACTGTGTCACAGCCTACGTGATTGAAAAATACTGAATTGAAACTACGCATGGCTGTATGCCCATGTGGGTTCTCTTGCAATGTTTGTTTGTGCTTTTAGAGTTCATCGAGTTGAAACGGCATTTTTCGAAATAGCAAAAAATGTTGTATGCAACTCGTTGCAAAATTCGATTTTTTCAGCACTCGTTGTATTTATCCAACTCGGCGAGCCTCGTTGGATAAATGTACAACTCGTGCTGAAAAAATCATCATTTTGTAACTTGTTGCATAAATAACTATAATACCATCAGGCTCTTCGTTTGTGAAAGGTTAATCGTAGAAAAATATGAAAGGTACGATTTTTTATATTACACGTTAAATGAAGCCCTGGCATTTGTAGGTTATATAAGAATGCAATTTTTCAAACAATTTCTAAAAATACAAAAAAGTTTCAAAAGTCATAAAAAAACTTTTCTTATATGCGTGTTATGAGTCAAGGTATAAGCCAAAAAAAAAAAACATTTTGATTTCCGAGCTACGAAAAAATACACAAAATTTCAAAGTGTACCCCGTCTAAAAGCGGGGTTGGGTATTAGAGGGTTAAAAATGTTAAAAAAAATTATCAAGCGCTGTGAAATATCGTTTTTAATGTTTACTACAAGTTGACCATACATTTCAAATAGTGCCCCTAACAACTCATTTAAAATGAGTAATTTCAAGCGGGAATTCTTCTCAATGCTGAACATTAAAGACATATGTCGTCCCTAAAACAACATTCCTCAAACCGTCGAAACTATCCCAAATATGTATCACCTCGAATGTCACCGAGCAACGATCAGCACAGAAGACATCAATCTTCTTTCATCTGTTCCGATTACTCCGAGAAAAACGGTTAACTCAAGAATGCGCTTATCGGCAACTTTCGGTTCGGAAAACTTTCCCACTCAAGTTCTTTTCAAACTAATGCGACAATTTTGCTGAAACGGCCATAATAAATTCCGGCGAATTTCCCTCGGTGTCCCGCTAACGACAAAATTCAGAGGAATTCCATCCCAGCGGCAAAAGGCGGTTGTGACTTTCGCGTTAATTTGGTCAAAGAATTTTCAAGAATCGTGCCTCCATTTCGCAACCGGCGGCAGCACTTTTCCCAATGACTCGTTCGTCACGTCACAAACGAAATTCCAAACGGCGGTTGTAAATGGGATCGAAAATAGTCATTCGTCAATCGCGAGAAGGAAGGCGCGCGACAGTTTTCCCGACCCACTAAATTCCCGTAGGGTAGAAGCACCGGTTTTGGTCAGCCTAAGAGAAAATATTTTCAAAAAATCTAAGGGAATCCTTAAACGTACTGCAAATAGTGAAATGGAACCATTCAATCCATATTATGAAAATGAAAATGATGAAAAATATTCGAATTGAGCTAAAACTATTTTTTCCGCTTTGAAAAGCTCATTGGTCAATTTAGCTTCCCAGAACCAGTTTCAGCCAGAAATTTAGCTTTAGTTCCTAAATAGACCAACCACAAAAATTTGGAAATGTTTCATGCTTATTGAATATAAAACTAAACGGTGTATACTACACTATGACTACGACTGGAGCTATTGCCAAAACCGGTGCTCCTACCCTATACCATCCCAATGTTTGACGTACGTCCCCCCGTTGAGTCATCGGATCTAGACTTGACAGAGACATCACGAGTTGTATCCGCCGCCAATGTCGTCGTCGTCCATTGAGAAACAATGAAAGTGGTGCAAACTAAAAATAAAACTCATTAAAGGAAGTACCCACCTACCTGATGGCTAGAGTCTATTTTGGAAGCATTATAGTGCGACTATTTTCCTACACAGCTAAAAATATGTTGTAAAATTAAGTTTATTTTCATGCACATATTTGGAGCATCAAAATAAACCTAAATTTCAACGACCAATCCATTATTTTTCAATCGAATTCACTTTAAATTTACACGATCATGTAATGTTCAACCATTTTTGGTTGAAAATTGAATGTATATTCATTTAAATTTACATGATGCTGTAACAATACACGAATTTGGTTTATTTTTACAGTAGACGTCAGTTTACATCACATTGAAAATTAAATACTTTTTTCTGTGTATCACATAGCGTGGCAATTTTTTGCTGTAAATGCTCGAGAAAAACTTGGATATTTTACAATTGCCCCGAACGTTCAGGGTCGCCAGGTCCTCTTCCACTGCGTACAGCCAGCGTATTCGTAGTCTTTCATGAAGTCACCGACCTGTATCTGGTTCCCTGCTGAATTATTTCTTCCGATATTTGCACTAAGTGACCAGCCCGTTGAAGTCTGCAGTATTTTACAAGCTTGATAATATTCGCATCTTTGTATGTACACTTGATACAACTCGTGATTCATGCGTCTGTCTCACACAACATTTTCAAGTTTCCTATCAAGTATTGTCCGCAGCACTCGAAAACAGCAAAGGATTTCAGGTCTGCTCCTACCAATGTCCACGCTTCGTGCCCGTAGAGAGCCAGGAAAAATCATTCATTCATTTATTTAGTTAACATCTACACAGATAACATAGAATCAACAATTTCATGCCACAATACTCGGTTCGTCGCCGCATCTCTCCATCCTCGGTTCTGCCCCACGCTCGCCAAATCGATACGCACTTGATCCGCCCACCTAGCTCGCTGTGCTCCAAGCCTTCTTGTACCAACCGGATCCGCAACGAACACCATCTTAGCAGGATTGCTGTCCGGCATTCTTGCAACATGCCCTGCCCATCGTATCCTTCCAGCTTTGACCACTTTCTGGATACTGGGTTCGCCGTAGAGTTGGGCGGTGGTTCATCCTTCGCCGCCACACACCGTTTTCCTGCACACCACCACCCGAGCAACACACATGTTATAATTGTGTATTATCAACTAATATATGACTAATTTTGGTCATATATCAGTTGATAATACACTATTATAACATGTGTGTTGCTGGGGCAAATATCGTCCTAAGCACCCGACGTTCGAAGACTCCAAGTGCTTACAGGTCCTCCGCGAGCAGCGTCCACGTTTCATGCCCGTAGAGGACTACCGGCCTTATGAGCGTTTTGTACATGGTACATTTGGTGCGGGCGTGAATCTTTTTTGACCGCTGTTTCTTCTGGAGGCCATAGTAGGCCCGACTTCCACTGATGATGCGCCTCCGTATTTCGCGTATTTGTCAGCCGTCCGCAAGGATACAAGGTAGACGAACTCGTCGACCACCTCGAACGTATCCCCGTATATCGTAACACTGCTAACTAGGCCAGCCCTGTCGCGCTCGACCCCAACAGCTAGCATGTACTTTGTCTTGGTTACATTCACCACCAGTCTAACTATTGCTACCTCGCGTTTCAGGCGGGTGTACATGGCTGCCACCTTTTCAATGTCCATATCATCCGCGAAGCAAACAAATTGATCTCGTAAAAATCGCACACCGGCTGTTAAGCCCGGCTCTCCGCATAAAATCTTCTAGCGCAATATTGAACGCCAGGCATGAAAGTCCATCACCTTGTCGTAGTCCCCAGCGGGATCCAAACGAACTGGAGTGTTCGCCTGCAACTTTCACACAGTTTTGCACACCTTCCATCGTCGCTCTTAACAGTCTCGTGAGCTTCCCGGGAAAGCTGTTCTCGTCCATGATTTTCCATAGCCCGACGCGGTTGATTTTATCGTATGCCGCCTTAAAATCGATGAAAAGGTGATGCGTTAGGACCTGGTTTTCACGACATTTTCGGAGGATATGCCGTACAGTAAAGATCTGGTCCGTTGTCGATCGGCCGTCAAGGAAGCCGGCTTGATAACTTCCCACGAACTCGTTTACTACAGGTGACAGACGACGAAAGATGATCTGGGATAATACCTTGTAGGCCGCATTTAGAATGGTAATCGCTCGAAAGTTCTCACGGGCGGGTCTGCTGTTGCCATTTCCGTGTATAACGCTTCACGTTCTGCTGGGCCCCTTGCTGCAGCATGATCGCCCGCGCTGCATTATTCTCCTTCAGAATCTACGTACCGAGCTTCCAATCGCTAGTCCCTTTACGTCGCTGTGGTCTCCGCCGATTGTCCCGGTTCGTATTCTCTCGTTGATTATTCGTTGCTTGATTTTTTTTTTACGGCTGGCTTGTAGGGCCTGACACCAACCCCCTAGATTCCCGGAGGACCATTCTCCCTGAATGTTTAGAAAGCCATAGTACACAGTTCAGCTTAGAGTCCTTCTCCGGCACTCGGACGATGATCAGCCGCCCCTGACTTGGAGAACAGACGCTGTTGTGAGCCGGAGTACAAACATAGAATACAGACGCTCCGGGTTTGCAGCAGCAAAGGCAAACACCCCCTTCCCTATCAGCATACGACCAAAGTTCCCACCGGGGGTTGGTTATCCGATCTTCCCCAAGGTTACTCGTACCCCGGCCAGTACCACGAGGAGGTTGGGATAGGAGTTGTTGGGCAGGATGGACCGCACAGAGGGGTCTATTTTATTTCTTCAGATACGCGAGGTACCAATGCACTATGGGCCAGAAATCAAAATTTCGCGACAAAAGTCCAAAAACCTTTTTTTAATAAAATGAATAATTGAGATGAATTCCTCATAATTGAGAACATGTGTGGTTGTATACCAAAGATCTTGTTTGATTATTTAGAATATTTCATTGCACTTTATGGAGGTCAATTTAATTTATACTGAAAATCGTTAATTCCAGCCTATCATAAGAAAACTTGGTTTGAGGAGAAAAATGACAGGAACAATTATTGTGTGTATATTTTTGGACAGCAAATTAAGTGTATCGGACATTCAAAATTGAGACCGTTGAAAAATTACAAAAAAAAATAAAATATTTTTTTCCAATTTTCTTTGAGGTTATGTCTTATAATAAGCCTATAACAGAGGATTCAGCTTGAGGCTCCCAATACAACGACAAATGTGTGATTTCTGAACAACCTCCTGGTAAAGATAACAGACTTTTGAATTTTGTTTGATAAAATAATTTTTGAATTAAGAAAATCAATTCTTATCTAGCCAGCACAGACCCTACTTTTGTGTTTTGTTGGAACTTAACTAGTAACGAATGTTTGCATCAATATCTTTTGATACCCACCACATCAATACATTGCATCTAAGATGTTCCACAAGAATTTTTGTTTAATTTTTTTTTTTTTTTGATCTTGCTAGGAAACATTTGGGTATTTTCAATATAAATGAAAATAGTTCATTTCAAAATTGTTAATGTCAAATATCTATATCTATGGATAGGCAACAAAAATTGAAGATTTTCACATTTTTTAACGGATATACAATGACTTAGTTTTGACCCTTTTGAAAATCGACTACAGCTGAAGCCGGATTTTGAGTTTCTCTTCAAATTTCATATACTTAACTTTATAATTTTCATTAAAATAATGATCATTTATCGTATCGGCAATGACAAAAATATTTCTTCAAATTTTCATTGTACGTACTTTATGACCTAGCACAATTTTCGTGAAACAAAGTCGCTCAAAAATAACGCGATTTGTGCATAACGGATAAGAGGAGCTTCCAGAAATGTAACACCATCTACAAACAGGTAGCGAAAAAAACGCCAAAAATACACAATATGCTCTTGATAAGTGCAAAAATAAATGTGTGAGAATCCGATTTTTATATGCACTAGTCTCCAATATGGTAAAGTCGTGCTCATATTTTCTGGGACACCCTATATTTACTGTTATTATAAAAGCATATACACTTTTTATACAAATCGCAATGGCTTCAATTTACTAAAGACATTTAGCAGAAATTTTCTTAAAAGTAACATACAAACCCTGCTGGTTATTTTTCAATTGGAATAACATTTTACAAAAGTTATAAAAATCGAGTGAATACATAAAAAACCTGGTAGTTTTTTTGGTTCAGTAAAAGTGTATTTAGGTATATTTTCTAATAGATTATAAAAGAATTAAGCAACCTCCTGTACTATCTTCCTATACTACACAGTAAACACGAAACACAAAACACGAAATTAATGCGACACCGAAAATGTCATGCCAATTTTCTTATGATGTTTAGAATCAAACCAAAATTTTATGGTGGTTTATACATATATTTACTTCAAAAATCAAAAGAAAAGTTAATCGATGGAGCCTTGAGTGTAAAATAAGAGGCATTTTCGCTTGATGCCCTCCATCAAAGTCTTTACAGTGTCATCCGGTACCAGTTTCTCAGTTTTTTTTTTTCATTTTCTTAACATGTCCTTCTCGTCTTTGACTGTCTTCTTGCTCTTCCGAAGTTCCCGCTTCATGATTGCCCAGTACTGCTCGACCGGGCGCAGCTCCGGACAGTTTGATGGATTCATGTCATTTGGAACAAAATGGACAAAATTGACCTCATTCCACTCAAGGACACTTTTATAATAGTGACATGATGCCAAATCTGGCCAAAATAGCGGAGCATCGTCGTGCTGCTGCAAGAACGGCAAAAGGCGCTTCTCGAGACACTCAGATTTGTAGATCTCGCCATTTACTGTGCCCTTGGTCACTCCTCAGTCCGCAAGAGCAGATGGCCTGCCAAATGAGATATTTGAGGGCGAGCTTCGACATTTTCTTCTTCTTAAATTTGTCGTCCACATCGAACTTGATCTTGCCGGTAAAAAAAAACTCAAACCCCGGAATTTGCTTAAAATCGGCTTTTATATACGTTTCGTCGTCCATCACACAGCAGCCATTTTTTGTCAGCATCTTCTCGTAGAGCTTCCGTGCCCAAGTTTTAGCCGTCGATTGTTGCCGCTCATCGCGGTTTGCGAAGTCTTAGCTCTGCGACATACCGATCTTTTTAGCCAAATCACGGCTTGAGACATTGGGATTTGCTTAAATCACCTTCACCTTTCCCTTCGTCTTTTTGTTCTCCGGTCCCGGTTTTCTTCCAGCTCCTTTGCCGTGGTCCAACGTCAACCGCTCCTGGAACCGCGTCAACACTCTGGAGACCATTGAATGGTGAATGTTCAACATTTTTCCCAACTACCGGTGCGACAGGTCAGGAAATTGCAGGTTTTTGGAAAGAGTTTGTTCTCTCGACTCGCGTTGATTCACCTCCATTTTCGTTAATGGAAAAACACGACTTCGAGTTTGACAGCACGTAAACAATACACATCAATGAGAAAGTGTGCAAAATTTGGTTGATTTTTACCCAATGGTAGAAAAGATATGCCCTGTTGAATGTGTCGCAATAATTTCGTGTTCGCTTTTTATAAAGAATAAAAGAAAATATATATAAAAAGATAGCATCAAATGGCAAGCTCAGAGGCCATCAATGAAGAAAACTTAAAAATAAGCGTTTGAATTCTTTTGAATTGCTGCCGGAAATATCGGCAACTTAAGCGTAATGTTGTCAAGAGAATGTTTGTAGTTTGATCATATGAGCTATTCAATTGTGCATATACGCATCATTTCATTTTGTTGAAAGCAAATGAAGATCAGGAATTCTGCTTGATTTATTCTAATTTAAAATCAATCGTATATGGACAAAAATTTATGATTCTTATATAAGAATATCCTGCACGTAATAATAAAATGGTGTACATAAGCTGGTGCAAACCGGAACTGAAGTTTTAACACATTAAGTAAGGCCACAATTACAGCTAAAATATTTTTGCCCATAACGTTTCGGAAGTGAATTTGATTGAAACGCTTCATACAATGTAAAATTGTTTCCTTTTAAAATAGCATAGCATCTACAAATATGTAGTAAATTATAACTTGTTCCATTATCTACAACGTTTATATGGCTCTCTGATGATTTTATTGCTGATTGTGAAATCAATGCGTTATAAAATACTAATAGAGCAAATGATGAATTAAATGCAAATGTACTATGGAAAACAATAAATATATTAAATAAACAGCTGTCCGCGCATTTCAAACAACTATGACTTCATGATCACGCTTTCCAGGCTTTCAGCAACTTTATAGTGTATCTTCAATATACATAAAAATGTATGAATCATATCTTTGCAAATGTACTATGTATTTTGTTATATGAAATATGAGCGGATTTGAATTAATAATACTTTAATTACCATATTCTTCCAAATATTCAGTATCCTTAGATATATTCTCAATTCAATTCAAAATGCATCTTAGTCGTTCCAAACACGACTTTTTCATGTTTTCTTAAGTTTGTATTACTTTGAGGTTGATTTTAGTTAATTATCAAGGTGTTTGGAATGTTGATTTCTGGCCCGTAGTGCAATGGTACGCCATGCCCAGCCATTTACCGTACCATGATTAAAATCGACAAATATTCTTAAAATAGAAGAGATTTTTGAGAACTTGTAAACAGAGATACGAAAATATCGATAAACAAAAAAGTTATCGCAATTAAAACAATTTTTTCTTGTGAAAAAATGATGCTGCAGATAAAGGGTTAATTTTAAATGTCAATATTTTAGCCATGCTTGTGAATGATGAAGTCATGAAAACCCAAATGGCAATATATCGTAATGATACTTGAATTTAAAAAAAAATGATTAGATATGCGGCTTAACTTACTATTACTTCAACCTTATTTTGTTTGTCTTTTAGTAAAACGTCAGGTACTGGGAGAATTGTTAAAAAAGACGCCCTCACTAATGCCTGGTAGTAGAAGCGCCCCCTGGGCTATAGCAACGCCCCCCTCAAAAGGGAACGACTAAGATGCTCAAATCTTAAGACGACAGGGCTTAAAACATATACCGTGGGATTTCGTTTTTAGCATGCTGCGTTTTTGGCATGCTCCGATTTTGGCACCCCCCGATTTTGGCAACAAAATGGATCCGTTTTTGGCAACATTTTTCAATACCATTAAAATTTGTAAATTTTTGTAAATATTATTGTGTCTGTTGCTTTAGTCACTTGAATAGCATATCTACTCCACACCGATTACATTCCAGATCTCCATTTTCGTCGATGTTTCCCCAAATCTCACCAACTACTAAGGACTCGCGTACGCGCTTATTTATTTCAGAATGGTTATTGGTCATACATAGGCAACGTTTCATGAGACCAATAATCTCCACCAGTATCTCAACTTAAGACCATTCTTTTTTCATAGGCATTCATATTGAGTGACCAGCCCACTTGAGTCTGCCAGTAGGTGATACAATAAAAAAAAAACACTGTTCTTCAGATTTGGAACAGCTTGTTCAAACAAAGCACCAGCACCGACATAAGCAACGAAAAATCTATGACTCACACAGAGTTACAATCATTAACTTTGTCTAGCTGTCTTTATTATTATGGATTTATATACATTGCGTATGTAAAAACACACCGCAATAATAGATACAAATATGTACAGCAAAATGTCGTGTATCATAACTTTTATAAATTTCATTAAATAACATGACAAATGCGAATACAGTCCAAACTACAATTTATTTTCAATAATACCATTGAAGCAAGCGATAAATACGACTGAGAGTGATTTTACTTTTTGTCTGTGGTATTGGTGTGTATATTGATCTTTCTGCGTCAACTATTTAAAGCTACGTTCTCTTTTTTCTATAGACTCTATAAGGCGTTAGATTTGTTAAGAGAATTCTGTACAAGATTGTTAATCAAGGATACGGGTCTCAACATCATCAAAATGTTCCTTACGAGCTGAGTCTATGAGTTTCCTAACTGTACCCTGGAGAACCCTTAAGGGATTCTTCGTTCTTGTGGGACTTTTCAGAAATTTTAACGAATTCAAGAGGATATCTGCAGATTCCAAGTGGACACTGAAAGCTTCTTGAGGGATCTTTAAAGTGTATAACTGGTTATGGAGGATTTTGTCCAAAATCTGGTGATTCCTAATAAACTCTAGGGCATCTTGTAAATTTTAAGCGAGATAATGTGAATTTCTAGTAGTATTTTTAATGTTTTCAGCGAAAGCTTGAGGATTTTGATAAGGTTCCCAGAGGAATTTGAGGTGTGCTAGTAGTAGCCTAATAATAATAAACTTTTAATTTTTTTCATCGGAGACTTGAGAGTATACGGCAACATCGCAGCGGAATTCCAAGATGTTAACTCATAGCAAAATCCTTAGCAAGATCCTGAGAACTCTATGCGAGATCCTACGGATGCTTGGCAAGATGCTTAAGAGCTCAAGCGTTTTTTCTGTAGATTTCTTATGAGAACCTGAAGATTCCTATAAGGTTCTTGAGGTTTCATAACAGGATCCTGTAAATTTCAGTTGATTTCATAAGGCAGGTGTAAAACATATAGCAAGCTGTATTAAAAATTATTTCAAGTAAAAATTAAATTCTACACAATTACAAGACATTTATGCATCTTCTCATGTTTATGTTTGCCCTTTTGATGCAGTCAACTATTCATTATAAAATGCTTTACTTTATCAGAAACATAAATTGAAGGAGCAATTCTAAACTTACCGATTTTTTCAGATTTTATGCTAAAGTCCAAAAGTTAAACTGATTTTAAATGTCATTTAATAAGAAAAAAAGGTCATGCCGTTTTGCAATACCCAGTGCTTTTGATTCGCAAATACGTCTTTAAAAGAAAACATTTTTGTTTTCGTTTTCTCTCATGGTTTTAAGAAAATGTCCAGTTCTTCAATAAAAGTCACTCATGCGATTATTGGTTTTACAAGACCCTCTTATACAAAAATTATGCATAAAGCGTCTTAAAAATAATTGAAGACGTTGATGCGTAAAAACGCGACCAGAAAATCGTTTGCCAGATTTAATATTACGGAGCTATAGATTCATAGCATAGTATAACCCTTCGGGAAAATGCTTCGAAGTGAACCTTTTCGAAGTCTCAACGCCTTATGATTCCATAAAAATGATGTATTAACATTGTAATGATGCTTTCAAAACCAATAGTTGAAAAATGAAATTTGAAATATGGGTTCCGATTTTGGCACGGTTCCGTTTTTGGCAACTGAAAATTTCAACTTTGTTGCCAAAAACGGAATCCCACTGTACTGATATGTTATTCATTAAATTCAATTGAAAGATCTATCTATTGGGGCCCAGATAGCCGTAGCGGTAAACGCGCAGCTATTCAGCAAGACCAAGCTGAGGGTCGTGGGCTCGAATCCCACCGGTCGAGGATCTTTTCGGGTTGGAAATTTTCTCGACTTCTCAGGGCATAAACTATCATCGTACCTGCCACACGATATACACATGCAAAAATGGTCATTGGCATAGTATAAGCTCTCAGTTAATAACGCTGCTGAGCAGCAGGCTCTTTCCCAGAGGGGACGTAAAGCCAGAAAGAAGAAGAAGATCTATCTAAAAGTTGTCCTCAAGGAAACTGAAATCTAGTTTTCCTCAGAGTTGACAATAATACAATAATCTTTGTTTGACTCAAACTTGTGCGAAATTAAATTTGTAATTTTCAACATCGAATGTTTATGGTTGCCACAGTAAACCCATCGTCGCGTGCACCTAATTGAGTTTGCCAGTACCTAATGCTTGGGGTTTTGCGAAAAGCTCGTTTCTCAACTAGTAACCGTGGACACAATGAATTCCAAAATGACTCATTCTAAAAACAAAAACAAATAGCAATCCGGAAATCGCTTCGCGTTAAAACTGTTAAAACACTGCGAGCAGGGTATGTGTACACTGATAATTAGACAGTTCCATTGATTTTGCAAAATTCTGTGTGATTTTTATTATCTCTGTATTAACCAGTTTCAGCTTGGGCGACTCTCTCACATGATTCCACATATTGCGTAGAGAAGGTAAACCCCAGAGAAGAGAACATGCATGCTAATTACAACCCGATTGGCATAGAGTTGATAACCACGTACTCGCTCACTCCAAACAGCTCCAACGACGCTCGGTTTCTTTATGATCTTGTCTTTCGGTCTCGTTTTGTTGCTGTTGCTGGAATTCCCAGCCGGAATTTCGCAAAGCAAAAAACGTCGCAAAATAAATGACACACCGGGTTTGCGTAAACCGGTTTATTCGGCAAAACACACATCGGATGAAAACAAAGCGGCATTTCCCTCCACATTCCCCAAAGCAGCACCGAAAGGGAAATTGTTTACAGCGCCCCGCCACTTATCGTAATTGCACACGTTCGCGTTTTTTTACAATGGATTGACAATGGCAACAACTGGCTGCCATCGCGAACATCACATTGAGGAAGATAGCTCTCAATAATCTACACGCCATGGATACCACTCAAACTTGTTCGTCGGTGTTTAACAAAACAGCATTCTGCAATGTCCACGTTGTCATCAAATTGATAGCAAACCATTCAACAATAGGCCCAATTGAGAAGCGAGAGCCCATTCGTACGCAGCTATCTCAGCAGAAAAAAAAGTCACTTACAGGCAGCATATGCAAGATGAGTATCAATTCGAAGTGCACCAATGTCACGTTTCACCAAGGGATTCACTCACAAAAAAAAGCGCGCGCGATCACAAATGGGACACTATCCACCCGAAAATAACCCGACCGCTGTTCACTAAGAGCGAGGTTCACTTCACTCTTGTCAGGGACGACCGGCGAGCGACAAGCACCAAAGGCGCGAATGTGGACGCGATCGCGTTTCAAACGATACTACCTACCGTCGAACGGCTTCAGGTTGGAGTCAATTTGTGTCAGTAGGAGCAGCTTAGCCGAAAGGCTTCGAACTGATAGTGGCAGAATTGAGTAGCTGAGTGATCTGAGCTCGCGCGCGCTACCTGTACCTGCCTGTCCGAAGTACGATTATGTCGCCAATAGTGCGATTGACGGGGTTTGAATATAGCCCAAGAATCATAATCAGTGCTGGGAATGGTAATAGTAGTAGGCTTGAATTTCGCGAAAATCACGTGGCTCTCCCCAGTACAGTAGTTCAAAATGTGAATCTCATCATGTAGCCTATGTTGGATGAATGAATTTTCTAAATCGTTAGTGTCATTGAAGGCTCTAAATGCGGGAAATACAGCGGGAAAATAGAACATTTTTCTACAGTAATTTTGGGTTGCCCTTAGCAAGGGGTTCCGAGGAGGAATAGATAACTCCCCAATAACTTATGCATACCATTTTTTGGTATCATACCAAAATTAGGTATTGTTCAGTTGTCAATACCTCAATTTGGTATTATAATGGTATTGAAAAAAATCTTTAAAACAATTAAAAATACTTCATTGAGGTATTAAACAGCTATTGAGGTCTGCTGGAGGTATTGAACTACAATTGAAAAATTTCATTTTTATATGAAAATCCATCAAGTATTATTGAGGTATTACAAAACCTGATCTAGTTATCAGTTTGGTGTTCGTAGAATATGCTTGAGATATTATTTGAGGTATTTTACCCTTATGCAGGGCTAATTCATACCTCATTCAGGTATGAAGTATTGGAAATTATCTGGTATGGAATACCTCAATTTGGTATTCAGTAGTTATTTTCTTCTGCTCGGGGTGTTCTGCAATTTTCAAGGCTTTTTGCCTACAGCAGCGATGGGCGTGAGTCTCACTGGCTTCGTTGACTGTGATTGGCTTTGTTTGGCTACACGCTTAAACTGTTTCGCCGAGAACCCAACAGCTGATATCTCGGCAATAATTTGACGATTCTCGGTAAAACTTTTTCCGAGATCTCGGTAATGGTTTGCCGAATCTCGGTAACGTTCGCTGAGATCTCGGCAAAAAATTCGGATTGCAGAAATCTCGGTAAAATAAGTACCGAAATTCGGCGTTGAAAATTACCGAATTCTCAGCTGTTGGGTTCTCGGCGAAAAATTTTACTGAGGTCGGTGAAATAATTTAAGTGTGTACTGTAGAGTGAATTTCAGATTTTTGACGTTAACTACGTCTTACGGCAATATACTGGGTGTCAATTGAAAATCTAAAATGTCGCGACCGTCACGAAATTATGTAAGATTTTAAATACTAATAACTCAGCCATTTATCGGTAGATTTTCAATATTTTCCCACCAATCGGTCGGAAATTTATACACCATTTTACTCAAATGGAGAAAACTTTTGATTTTTGACAATGGACTGTCGAAAATTGGGAAAATGTCGACCCCTTTCTTACGCAACCAAACTCGTTCATATTGTCTTCCACGATTCCTTTGGGTTGGGGGGGAAGCGCACTATAAAAGCTGACCATTTTCAGCTTCTTCGCTCATTCTTCTTTTGATGTTAACTACATCTTACGGCAATATACTGGGTGTCAATTAAAAATCTATAATGTTGGGACCGTCACGATATTATGTTAGAGTTTGAACTAAAGGAAGGCTGCAACTATGAAAATCGACTAAAATTCAAATGCAAAAAATCACTTGGCGTAGTTAACGTCATGCGGTCGTGTCTTGGACACAACCCCCTCTGATTTTTCCCAACCCTGATCATAAGTACGAATGATTAGCCCTATATTAGCATAAGAATAGCACTACAAATGCAAAAACCCTAAATAACAGCATTTCCATTCCTTAGAAATCCTTTAACTGCATCATCAATGCTTCTAAGCCTGACGCGTACAGGCGTTCAATAAGCATTAAACTCGATCTACATATATTTGCATAAAGGGTATATTTCAATGCTGTCCAGTAGACTAATGCAAGTATTGAAGTTTTTGCTTCTCTATGCTTAAACGGTGTCAATTATGATGAACATCATTCTTCCAAAATTTGAAATGATTTGGATGAATTTGGTTATGCACACGCCATTTGAAGTTTATATGGAAATTACTGTGGAAAAGCCAAAGCTTTTGTGTTCAGTCCTCTATCTGCTCGTAATAATAATCTATAGAAAAGTGAACAAACTCCCCGCACAGAAAAACACAATTTGACATACTTTCCGCACAGTATATTGCTTATTTCTGTTAATGTTAGTGTATCATAAACTTAACCACTGCTATTAATATTTCAGCAGTTCTATTCCAGAAATTGTAATTGTAATAATCCTCATTTTGGAGACTACCTAACGAGGTTCAATACATCACAATTTAAGAATGGAAATTCTGAAACATCTATATTCATATCATATACAACTATAAATTCCATTTTATATATTTTATTATAATTATTTCATTTATTATATGCTGGGTATTGAGAGGGTGCATTAGGGCATCAGAGAAGTCACAGATGGACGATGTAGTAGGGTGTCAGCCGGAATCTAGGAGAATGTGCCGTAACATCCTTGCACTACATGCTGCTACTTATAAATGACTTTAAGGTGAAACAGCTTGGAATCAAAATTCAATAATGTACCAAAACTTTGAAGGCACAAATCTCGCGAAAGAAGCATCAAACTACACTACCATTTCTATTTTAGGTTTGTGCACTAGCAGATAGCTTAATATAAGAAGATTGACTTTGTACGTTCATTATTTCAGCAAATTAGTGCCTTTGAAATCGTGAGTAGGGGCACAAGCCGGCCATTGTGCCTGCCATGTTTGAATTCCGAGATGTGTCACCTTAATGTAATTGTCTTTATTTACTACAGTAGGCTACAGCGAATGAAACGAAGCGTCGGATGTATTATTATTTTGTTTGTACTCCATAAACATATGGAAGCTGGAATTTTGTTTTTGATGTATCCGGAAACTTTATTAACATATCGCTGATTTTTTTCATTCAAATTATTTGTTTATTTTTATCATTCTTCTCTCGACCAGTCTAGGATCATCAGTAGCACAAATATTCAAAAGAAACAGATAGGGGAACTGGTGGTAAAATGAACACCGTGCCTTTTATCGAGAAAAAAACAAATGTCGATGAATCATTAGCACGCACGGACGATTTAAAGCATAAATCTGCGTGTTCGAGTTGATATGTAGGTCAATTGAAGTGAAAATATCAACGAAAACTAGGATTTTAGAAAACCACATTTGAAAATTAGAACTGACGTAACTTTTAGCTCGGAAGACTTGAGGTTTTTCAGTGAGGTGAATATCGTTATGATATGATGTCAAATCTGATACCTTTAGAATTCTTTTTGAATGGGTTACAATCATTGATGGATATATTTTCGGTGGGGCAATGAAAATTTTCAGAAATATTTATTTTGGTCACGTTTTTTGCGTGGTGTTCATTTTACCACCAACCGCTGTTCACCGCTGTTTTACCCACATAGTGCAGATAAAATGAACATTTGGATCACTTTTTGATAGCGATGAAAATATATGAAAATTTAGCTATTTAAGTCTGAATCCATGACGCTGCTATAGATTACATCCCTATTTTTGATGTTATGCGATAGAACTATACAAATTCCTCGTTTTTCTATCAGAAACAGGATGATTTCCTTAAGGTGTTCATTTTACCACCCCTTCCCCTATGTCGGCAGATATAATACTGCATGCTGTTTCACTGCGTCATAATTTATTGCTACTACCATTTTATTTTCATATTTTATTATCATATTATTATATATATTATAATCTTATCTACTATATAACATATCAATATAATTGAATTTCTCATGTTTTGGGGAGGGAGGGAGCATCAGGGCATCATTGAAATTACAACTGGACAATAGGGTGCGGCTTATTTTTGAAAAGTTCTCAAAACCAAAAATTCGTGTGCTCTACTGAATTCAAATCACATTTAAAGAGAAACCTCAAAATCTGAGGCAAAAATATTAACATTTAGAGGTGGCGCAAGCGTCTTGAAGTTGAATTTTCAGGTTATAAAAAATGACCTTCAGTGAAGTACACATAACTTTGTTATTTTTCAACCGATTTTAAAACTTTTAGCATCAATACCTTCAAAATTAAATTTGTAAAAACTTTGTTGAACACCAAATTTGTCTAAAATCAAAACAAGTTTTAGTTAAAAGTAATTTATTCCAAATTTTTCCTTATTTAACTAAAAATTTCAGCTTTGTTTGACCATAACTTCATGATTACTTAACCGATTCCAAATCTTTTTATATGCTTTTGAAGCTAATTTATTTGTTTTCAAACCTTTCATATATCACATTTGACTAAAAAATATCTTGACCAAGTTATTCAGCAAAAACTGCACAAAAACATTATTTTTTAACGAAAAATGCCAGTTTTGTCAAATCTTTGGCAATTAAATATTGTCTCTTAAGCTGAAACTGATTTTTATCATTTGTTAAACCTTTGGGAAGGACTTTGCAACAATTTTTAAATAATTTTGAAACAAAATTATGTTTGCATATGTTAAAAAATATATGCCCTATTCAACTCGTAACTAAGGCAAGATGCTTTACATATTTAAGTTTTATAGAAAAAATGCTGTTTTTGGCAAAAAAACTCAAATAATCCAAAGAAATTAGATTTTTTCATTGAAAAATCATGTTTTTGGGTAGTTTTTGTTGATTACCTAAGTCAAAAATATTTTTTAGAATAAAATGTTGTATGTACAGTTTAAAAACAAATAAATTTGCTTCAAAAGTATGTAAAAAGATTTGGAATCGATTGAGTTTTAATGAAGTTATGGTCAAACAAAAATAATTTTTTTAGCAAAATGAGGAAAAATTTGGATAAAAGTATTTTTAACTAAGACAAGTTTTAATTTTAGACAAATTCGATGTTCTACAAAATTTTTATAAATTTAATTTTAAATAAAATGGTGCTAAAAGTTTTGAAATCGGTTGGAAAATAACAAAGTTATGTTTACTTAACAGCAGGTCGTTTTTTATAACTTGAAAATTCACCTTCAACAGGCTTGCGCCACCTCTAAATGTTAATATTTTTGGCTCAGATTTTGAGGTTTCTCTTTAAATGTGTTTTGAATTCAGTAGAGCACACGAATTTTTGGTTTTGAGAACTTTTCAAAAATAAGCCGCACCCTACTGGACAATGAAGTGGAGTGCCAATCGGAGTCAGGAGGAAAAGTGGTAATCGTTCACGTCTAGTAGGTACTTTTCTTTCCAACAGTTGTAAAAGATTTGACGCGCCCTTCTTCTAACAAACCTTTCCGTGGAAAGCTCGACAAGTATTGCAAATTCTAATACTCAATCTGTTGGATCATATGACTGGAAGGAGATTCTCTATTTCCCGCGGGTTTCGCGTAAGTGTTTCTTCTTCTACGGTCCGCCACGCCCCTTTTTGGCCCTTCATACAGCGATATGTTGAATGCAGATTGGTAATAAAATTTGACCTTATTGTTGAGTGGAGCCGCATGCAGAGCAAGACCCAAGCAAGGATTGGTGGCTACCTACATACATACATACATACAAGTTAGTGTATCATTAACAGTGTGTTATATGTTGAACAATACGAGTCTGATTTTTGTTTACTGTAAAAACTGGTTTGTTCAATCTATACCAAACTGTAACAATATACCGAAAGGTGCATAATTTGTTGGAATATATGAGAATGAAAGATCGTTAGAAATCTTAGCAATGTATGACCACCCTCTCCCAAACGGTTTGCGCATTTTTTGTGCAAAAACAAATCTCGCGTTCAATATCATAAGGGCGTATCTGCAGTTTTGGTGGGAAATGAGATTTCGTAATATTTGAATTCTATAGGTCCGAAACTATAACCCTACCAAAAATTATTACTAAAAACATTCTAGAAATAGCATATTTTCAAAACCATAATTTGACGTAACTACAGAACTGCAATGAGATAAAAGATACGTCAGACGTGACTTTTCTGGTCATCATCTGTTGATGTTACGCCAATTGCGATACTGTTCCGTGTTTACAAAAATAACAGAAAATATTTGCTGCTCCATATTATTTCTTCATTTTACACACGATATGACGCAGTTGCTAAAGTACGATGCATTCGAGGATGTAGTATTTCAAACACATGTATATTTCACTATATATATTACCTTACTTTAGCAGTTTGGTAAATAGTTGCACACATCGTTATGTGTGCGAGAATTTGTGAGCTTTATTTTTATACACGGCTTTTCTTACATGGTCAATAATTTTTATGCAACAATAAAGCCAAAAAGTCGTGAAGTCGTGAAACTGCTGAGTGGTTCCACAAAAAAATGACGACTTTTTTTTTCCCTAATTTCATTTTTATATTTTTTGATTTGGATGAAATTTTGCACATGCTTTCTCGGTTCACCATTTTGACTCTAGCCTTACTTTTGAGAAGGGCCTAAGAAAAAATGCCTTAATAATTTTCAAAAAATTATAACTTAGAAACGGTTTGTCCGATCAGTTTGGTGTCTTCCGCAAAGTTTTAGGTTATTGTTGGGACAATCTGAAAAAAATATACACTGTAAAAAAATATGTTTTTATATTTCGAAAATAAAGCTTAAAAATTCAAAAATCGTATTTTTGATTTTTTTTTTATATGTTAAAGTAGACGAAAAATGAACTCTTTTGCACAGTGGGTCAAGATGGAGAAATCATGGACAAAAAAGTTATGATTTAAAAAAAGGTGAATTTTTGAAAATGGTCATAATAAACTTTTTCAATGTTTTTCAACTCGATTTTATGAAAGTACGCTAAATTTACAACAAAAAAGGTTTGCGGGAAAATCAGGCTAAATTTTACCGTTTTAAAGATACAGCGGTTTTAATACAAAATTATGATATAATTTTCAATTTTCTGTCATTTTCGAATGTTTTTCGAGGCTCATAACCCAAGTAACAATTCTACAGCAACTTGGCTTTCGTGAGGATTTATTAATGTTTTATGACAGTTAAGTGATTGCTATAATACTTAGAGGCGACATTTGCCGTTGCCAAAAGATGATATTTTTTAATTCGGCTCTTGGCTGTTTTCAAAAACTTTTAGAGCCAAAACATAAAGTCAAAATTTTGTGGCTACAAAACCTGCTATATTGCAGCATACAATACCTTATTTCAACTGGCTGCCGTGGCTGAACGACTCTTATTTGTTACGGCTTTGATAAAAGACTCATATAATAAAGCTTGTTGTCTTAAAAGCTGCTTTTAAGCTGCATGACTTCCACTTGGTTTCTGATGACTTACCTTATTTATACCATCCAAATCAGTATTGGGACTCATAAGATGCGAAAACACTATTTGCATTGCAAATTTAATACTAACCACAACAATACAAAGTCACTAACATTGCGTTATTACCAAGGAACACTTATTCCTAATGGTAAAATGCAAAACTGATATGCGTTTTCATTTTTTTTGCGTATTTTCTTCAAAACAGCACTCCCGAACTGTCAAACTATGTTAAATGCTGCTTAATCACCATAAAAAGCGAAAAAGAGCTGAATCATCTTCAATCAGCATTTATTAAGGCATTTTTACATCCACAAATGCCGAATCATAACAGTGTGCCCTTATTGATGTATTTATGATATCAAAACAACATTTGTCGATGGCAATCTATCTATTATGGTTCCGTCATATTAATTTCACACCGGTTGCCACAATTTCACTTTTTCAAATCATATTATCTCCATGAATTCGCTCATAAGACGTTATGGTGTGACGATTTAACTGACTGAATATAATTTAAAGCACATTTACTGCCCAATCAAACCAAGAAATGTTGAATTTTCACCTGGCGGTTTATTTTAGCAAAAGCTAAATAATTAGAAATATGTCACTTTCAGAGGGGGCACAGGGAAATTCACTTAATTCTCATCACATTTCACAGTAAATCTCACTCGGCACTAAAGATTCGAGCACTATAACCAAATAAATCACTTCAAAGAAAAAGCACTGAGAAATAAATTATCACAGACGTGTTTTCAATCTTATTTTGGTTTGTTTACGTTGGAATAAATTCGGCAAGATCGACATTATGATAAAATCATTTTCAAGATGAAGCAACATTCATCCAAAAAAGGTGGCCTCAAAGTAACTACCATAAATACTATTTTGCTTTATTCGTGTGACATAATTATACTCTTCATAGCCTCTTTCAGAGTGGGCCAACTAGTCACGTTCTAATCTACAAGAGGTTTTGGGGGATGCGATGAAGGCAACAGTGCCTTGACCATGGTTTTATCGGCGTTTATTTATAGCACCCTGGAAGTAATTCGTAAAACTAAATTTGTTACTTGGGAAGCCTAGAAGTTTGTTCATTATCTGAAAGAGCAGATAATTTTTGACTAAAATGTTTGAAAAAATATTGATTTGGTAATTTTTTATGGTATGAGGCGAAATAAAAATGTGCCCTATAGAAATGATTTATTTATTTTTTTTTAACGAAACACAACTTCAACATTTAACATTTTGATATTTTGATATGTAATTATCAAGAAAATATGGAACAAAATGTTAAAAATTAAAAAAATAACAATATAACGATAGAGCAATTCTCGCTGAAACCAGGCCGCCATCGGCACCCATCGTTAGAATTCCAATTTTAAGTCACTGATCGTTAGATTTCGATAAAACTTAAGGGTGGTCCTTTGGGTTTACTCAAATTGGTGGACCCCTCGTACGCCAGCTAGCTAAACAGTTTGCGAAAAAGCTCATTTTTTGATAAATCTTGGGTATTTCTTCATGTGATATTTCTCATATTTCCCTTGGAACACATAGTAAACTTAGTGGCATCGTATAGAGAAAAGATATAGCTTTCATTTCAAGTTAAAAAATATTTGACGGCCATTTTGAATTTGGCCGCCATCTTGAATTTGGATAGAAAAATCGTTTTTTCACCATTAGCGCACCGCTAGTTTTGATTTCTGAGATCACCATCAGAAAGCTGAGGAAAAATTGCGTAAGATAGGCTACATAAACTAGGTGAGCAATGGTATTTACCTTATGAAATGAACGATTTTCTTAAATTTGTTCTACGATTTTGACGTATATGGCGAGTGCAATCAATGCAAACATCATTTTTTGTACAACAAAGAAACAAGTTTTCAATCGTTGGTGTATTTTTCAAGTCAGTTCTTCATCTGAAGAGTAGGGGGAGATCCCCCAGTACCGGACACTTAAGCCACTAAATTCATTATTCAAAAAATATTGATTTTATGGGCTCCTGTTACCCATTTATGATAAATATTACCATTTTTATAGTGTACAAAAATAAATTTGAAAATATAAATATGAATTTTGACACTGCATTTTGATGATGAATTTTATTACCAAATTGATCGATCTCAAAAGGTGGCACCTAATACCGGACAGGATCTGGATATGTCTCGAATTCTGTAAATTTGAACATCATTGAATGTGTACACTATAGGAATAGTTTATAATTACCAATTCAATGTATTTGCAACATTTACAAGAATAATTTGAGTTTTTCTTAGTTTGCAAGATGTCTATCAATAACCTCTTTCATATATGATGAAAAATAGCACATTTTACGTTGTTGTTCTAAATGGTCATTCTTCTTAATTTTATTGCATGTTTGATACCATGATCGACGGAACCCATGAAAAATGAATGTATTTTGAGACACTGATGCAATAATTACAAAGATATCACATAACAAATCAAGCTGTCCGAAACTGAGGGACAGAAGGTGTTTAACCAAAATTGTAATTTGTCCATATTTAGTTCAATTATGGTACAAAATACATTCATACTATCAAATTTGGATTATGTTCGATCATGCTTGCGGGATCCAAAGTATTTTTTCATGTTCAAAATATTTACTACATATGCTCAAAATTAAATAGATACGTCAATTTTTTAAAGATTTTCAAACTTTTTGACTTTTTTAAAAAGGCATGCATCCTTCAAGGATGTGTTATTCTACGCAAACATTAGTCTACATAATAGCTTTCTTTTCTACTAATACACCATTTTGATTGGACCATTATTTCTCAATGCTCCGACTTTGTCCGGTATTGGGTGCTGTCCGTCACTGGGGGATCTCCCCCTATTATTTTGAGTGAAAAAATCTGGCGGCCATCTTGGATTTTGACGCCATCATTTGTTTTAATTAGGAGAATGAGTTTTCACCTTGATAGCACTCAGCATTGGACTGGCCCTAAAACAAAAAAGTTGTAAAACTCCACGGGGCACCCCCTAGATATGTGCCTTAGGGTAAGAAAAAAGGTCTCTCAAAATTTCAACACATTTGGTTGAGCCACGAGCTGGCGCATTCAATTTGAAGTTTGTATGGGATATTCGTTTCAAATGTATTGAAAATTGACCCTTTGTCACGGTTTTGTTTTGTATACTAATTGATCGTGTTCAATTGGACCCAGAATGACAAATACACTAGTTGATACCCTACTGAATATAATTGCAGAAGGATGTATCTGGATTTAAGCTAATTTTCATTACCCTTTAGTTGTTGAAAGTTACGCTCAGATCAAAACTCCCGTACAGTCACATTTATGCATGTGCCTTGCGCAGCAGCTCGCCCAGCGTTATAGGTGGCTATGATGCGCATAGTGGTAACCATCATGCTATGTTGAAAAAATACAGAGCAGTATTGCAGATCTACTTCAGACAGTTAAAACACCAACTTTATCAATTTTAATCATAATACAACCTTTTACAATATTGTTTGCTATGGTATCAAGTAGTGTTTTTGACATTCTGGGTTCAATTGTACGCGATCAACAATTTTCCTAAACCAAACAGTAGATGATGTACTGTTTCCTATATGTTTGAGCTGGAAATCCTAATTAACTTCAATTCAAATGCGCCAGCTCAAGGAACGACCAAATGAGCTGAAATTTTCAGGAAGTCTTCCTCTAACCCTAAGGAATAATTCCAGGGGGTGCCCCGTGGAATTCTACAACTTTATTTTTCTCCCATACTGAGCTGGGCCAGTCTACTCAGCATGTTGAATTTAGAGGCTACCAATAAAATCAAGGAGATGTAACAAATATATAAAATGTCTATATCCACATATTAAACTCGAAACTTTGTCTTAAGAATAAGCTTTTGAGCTTCAAACAAATTTTCAGACCATGTTGTATACTGTACCAAAATGGACTTGCTGTTGTAACACCATAAAAAAAAATCTGCAGAGGATTCAAAATGCAATTTTGAAAATTTTCATGCTCATTCCCTGGTTTAGTACTAATTAATCACAATGCCATTGTTTAAACATTGGAGCAAATGTCGAATAACATTATTAGTTTGTTTATACAAAATTCGTTGCAATCTTCTATTGCCACGATAATGCGTTAAATATTTAGGTTCAGTTTTTTGAAAGCATTTTTTTTTCTCTTATAAACAGGTGAATTCAATTCACCTGTAAAAAATCAATTCTAAACTGCTACGGCAAATGATATGTTGTTAACAAAATGTTAACAAGAAATTGATTTAGTTATAACAAATCAGGATGATATGTTGCCTAACGTAGAAACTTATGTATGAGCAATAGAGTGATACAAATTTTGAAATATTGGCTCCCCTATGCTTAAACGATTTAAATTATGGTAAATAGCATCCTCGCAAAGTTTGAAATGATTTGGAAGAAATTTGACTGTGCACAAGCCATTTTAAGTTTATATGGATATTACTATGGAAAACGCCAACTTTTAGTGTTCAGGCCTCTATCATTTCGACATAATATTTTATGAAAAAGTGAACAACCTCTGCTTATGTGAAATCCTTTCAGCTCCAACTTTGCTGAAGACCACGTTTTGATAGGACTTAAGGATAAATTGCTATTCTTAATTATAAACTGGGTGTGTATTTTGCATGCTTAATCAATTGCTCGGCAGGCAACAGTGGTGCTCCTGGCGGGTAGAATAGATCAAAGTAATCCAGGCTACTATGTTCTACAGCAAAACAGCAGTGTTGCTCTGAAAGTAATTGAATGATTATCTCAGCATGATTTAGACTTTGTTATCACCAATAACAAATTATCCTTACGAGCAGTTAGAGGACTGAACACAAAAGGTTGGTCTTTTCCATAGTAATTTCCATAGAAACTTCAAATGGCCTGTGCACAACCAAATTTCTTCCAAATCACTTCAAATTTTGGGAGAATGATTTTCATCATAATTAACACCGTTTAAGCATAGGGGAGCAAAAATTTCAAAATTTGCATCAGTCTAATGAGCAATTAATGAAATGATTTAAAAATGAGTCGACATTGAAACACTTCCATCGCACCTTTCAAGACGCGACTGTGCATCGGTTTGCGTTTGGATGGCTAGAACAGCAAACTACCGATTTGCTTCTCACCTTCCTCCAGGTTGCAAACCATGCTCCGAAGAGCAATCAAATTGGATCAGGCTCCATACCTGCCGCTAGCGAATCAGACCAGGCGCAAACTGTATTATGGGTTCTTTCAAGGATGCACTGCGTGGATAGGGTAAAGTGGGGCAAAAGTTCCTTAGTTCAATTTAAAACAAAATGGTATAAATATCTTGGTGGTCCAAAGGCTGTTCAAGTAAAAAACCTACTTTCCACATATTTTAGAAACTGATTGAAGTTTAGAAAAGTTATGGCCATTAATTTTAAACGTAAGAATTGTAGGGGTCTATTTTGTAAATATTTCAGATGTCACCAGTCGACTGTCGTAGTAATCCAGTCACATAGAGTGACAACTTTCGAAAAACTCGAATGACAGAGTCGAGTCGAGCGAATTTTTTGATCGACAGTAACTCCAGTCGAGTCATTTTGATCGACTCGACTTATAAAATTGGGCCCGTAATTTATGGTCGAACTTTCATTGGAAGGAAAAAGTTGAAGAAAGTCTTATTTGATTTTTTGAGTAAGGGTTACAGGTTTCCTGTATGATGTTTATTTGCTTTATATTATAATTATTTTTCTGAGAATACTGATTATTCCACTAAGGTCGAACTTTTGCCCCACCTTACCTATTCATTACAGACAACGTGCTAGCTATGCGAGCTTTTGCCGTTTGTGTGGATTCTTTTTCTCCAGAAGCATTTTTTGTTTTGTTTCGTTTTAACTGGGATGCCACAAAGAAGCATTCCGATAGGTTTCTACGGGACCAGTCGAGGAAATAAATCTCCGCGAAACATGCGGGAAGCCCACTGAAGAAGCTCCACTTGGATGATCAGCGCATTTATTGGTTCGTTGATTCATAGCTTCGAATGTGGAAAAGGTGCAGTATGCGAAGTGTTGTTGTTGTTTTTCTTCTGGTGAACAATGTTTAACTAGGTGTTATGCCATGTATTTATACTTTCTAGGTCATGGCTTCAGGTGTTTTTTTTATGGAATTGGTTATCCAAAGTAGGGAATTCTCCAAACATGATTCATATAAAGAATTTAGAGGAATGACAATGTGCTACTGATCTGTGCTTGGGGCCTTTTTTAGCCGAGTGGTTAGAGTCCGCGGTTACAAAGCAAAGCTATGTTGAAGGTATCTTGGTTCGATTCACGGTCGATCTAGGATCTCACGCTCATGCTCATGAAACACAGCTTTCCCATTTTAATTAAGACGTTGGTTTGATGTAGGATTTGCTTGTAATTTCTTCGTGAATCCCGAACCATTTTAAAATGCAAAAATGATCAATTAGTGAAAGTTTTCAGTTAGCTGCAAACACTAAGAACATTCATCTTATAGTAATCATAATTTTGTAGACCAAATGTTCAAATTTTTTTTTCCTCATCTGTAGAGCCTTTTAACCACTGCTTCCATTATTTAGGAATATTGTTCAAATACTCCAATTCTGAATATGATTCAACATCACAATATTCATGTTTACTTACATACATTCTGTATCACCAATATTTCAAACGAAATTCAATCAAAACTTAACAAAACGTACTTCACATATGTACTTGTTTTGCTTCTCGTAAAGAGAAAAAAGAACTTTTAACCCACCAATGTTTCGTCCCTGTTGTGGAAAATAGTTTTGCACCGAGTCTTCCACACAATGCGCAAAAATTCAATTCCACCCCACGAAGGTTGGCACTTGGCAGTTGTGGAAAAGAGTTTCCCAATAGTTTTCCACCAGTGGTGCAAATACTTCAATATATGTGAAAAACAAATTTTATTTTGCTTTTGTGCAGGTCCTGAAGGAAATAAGGGAAGACGTTGTTCTGTATAATTGATTACTTTGTCGTGTTTCGTTTACGAAAAAAAAAACTTTAGAAGAGTTTTGAACAGTGGTAGCATGAAATTCTGATTGATGCCTCTTCCGTATGACAATGATAAATGATGGCGTCAAAGTAGACGTGTAACTATGAAAGGGAAAATAGTTCATCGAACCTCTCATTGAACGAAACCTTCAGATTCATGCTATCGCGAAAACAGAATGAAATCTTTGAATTGCTTATTGTCTGTGAATTTCGATAACAGTTGAAGCTGTTCGGCGGCGGTGGCGGCAATGGAAAAACAGTCATTCAGCAGTCACAAACATCATGTTCATCAACCGTCCGTCGGTTTGGCTGATAAGATACATATTAAGTACGCTTCAGTACTTCTTCTTCTTCTTTTTTTCTGGCGTTGCGTTCCAATTGGGACGGAGGCTCCTTCTCAGTGTTCTTATGATCATTCCACAGCTATTAACTGAGAACTTTCTTTGCCAATTGACCATTTTTGCATGTGTATATCGTCGTTGCAGGTACCTACGCCTAGGGAAGTCTAGAAGATTTTTTTTTTGCGTTAAGATCCTCGATCAGTGGAATTCGAACCCACGAACCTCAGCTTGGTTTTGCTGAAAGCAGCGCGTTTACCATCACAGCTTTCTGGGCCCCGCTTCAGTCCATCCACGTTGAATGAGAGACGGATTGAGACAGTAAAGAGATAGGTACCTGATATGGCAATAAACCATTCACCTGCATGGCGATCAAAAACAGAAGGGTTTTACTGACAACGGGCGAACTTGGAAAAAGATTTCACGTGATAATTCTGAGTGGTGGCTCTGTCGGTATTACTCTGGTTATCATTTCAGTCGTTCTAGTCAGAGCATCACCTTCACACTGAAAGATTGTGTGAGATATTGAGATTCATATATAAATATCCTAGAAATAGGCTTTTTCAATAATCATTATTAGTTTCCGTGAATATTGGAACTGTTATTAGTTTCCGTGAAAAAATGTTCCGTGACTGAATGTCAAATTCTACTCTAACCTTATGAACCGATTCACGAGTTCACTAATTTGACGTTTGAGCGGTGCCAAGTTCACGCATTTCCATGGTCACATGAATAAAACGGCACCCCTCAAACGTCAAATAATGAACTCGTGCATTGATCCATGGACCAATGGACCAATGCACGGGTTCACTATTTGACTTTTGAGCGGTGCCGTGTTATTTATGTGACCATGGCAACGAGTGAATACGGCACCGCTCAAATGTCAAATTAATGAACTCGTGCATCGGTCCATGCACGAGTTCACTATTTTGACGTTTAAGCGGTGCCGTATTCACTCGTTGCCATGGTCACATAAATAACACGGCACCGCTCAAACGTCAGAACTCGTGCATTGGTCCATAGGGAGATAACTCTGAGCATTTTTCATTCATTCACATCATTCATCGTCAAGGGTGGGTGGAAAAGCACGATGGTCGCCAATGTGCTGATTGGTTGACAATGGAATATGTCAATCAGAAACCAGGTCCGGTTGATTTATGGTTTGGACGACTGGCTGCTGGATAATAGATGGAACAAGATAGCACATGGATTGGAATGTGAATCGTGAATTGTCGTGGGGATTGATCGTCTACAGTTTGTACACCTTTTTTGTTTATGTTTAGTGTTGTTGTAAAGGATTTGAAATTGGTACAGGATTAGAAACTCCGAAAGAGTTGGTTAAGGACATATTTGCTTGAGTACCAAAGTGGCTTCTAATATAGTAGTTCACTTCCCCCTTTACTTTCCGCTACCCCTAATACACCTCTCACAGTGCTCCCTAAAAGGAAGCACAACTTGACAAATTCTATAGTGAAAAATAGGACGTCACACAGTGGTACCGCCCATAGGCCATAAATCGAAAAACAAAATGTCTTGTTAGTCATTCCTTTACCTCTTCATGGATCAATTATGATCTCATGAATGTAAAAACATAAACATTATAGACATTCCTGAATGATATGCATAGTAAGGCTTTAAATTATTGAGTGTATTTTTCATGTGCTAAAAATACGTCAAAAATTAAGCGATTTCAGCACTTTGTTTATTGTCTTCGCAAACCAGAACCAAATAATGTTTCAATCAGTTTTGATTACAGAACATTAGTACAGATGTATATCTATTACTTCCGATACATTTTAGAGTGTTATTTGACATCTAAGAGTCAGTATTAATGAAAGTAATGAAGATAGAAATAGACTTACCTCGTAACTACATCATTTTGTTTGAAGTACGGTTTTTAATGTGTTCTTAATCACATTTAATCAAACTTCTGCCACCAAATAATCATGTTTGAGAAAGAAAATTAACCTGTGAAGGTTCTAACTACAAATATTTGCAAATAAGTTAGCAGCGTGCATTCAAAGTTGTTAGTTTTTACCAATAAAAGCTATGGTAAAAACAATCATAGAATTTATTACATACCAATATATTTGTAGCTAACTGGAATGAATATACAAAATAATAATGAATTTTTCATTACTCATACTTCAATTCAATATGAATGTACTAGCAGCATTGTATGTTGAACTCACGACTCCCTGATCTCTAGTTAGGGCGCGTTACCCCTACGCCATGAGAGGACTCATGAACGCAGAAGATAACCTGAATTCGATTTCAGCTCAATAATCACGTGGTCCTTTTTCGCAAAGTGCACCTCTTTTGGATGAATTAGATGCCCATCCAAACACAACGCTTTCTATATATATCCAATGCCTAGCCCGAGAGCGCATTGTTTTTTAGGTATAGGAATAGCACACTACACTAGCCAGCAACTGCGCTGGCTGAGGTTTCTATTGTGTCACCCATTGGAAGCCCACACAATTTGTGTTCTCAAACGACCGACTCGATAAACACTTGTTTTGAGAGTGTTTGTTTTTAATTATGAATCGTGGTTTACGGCTAACCAGCCGAGTGGAAGTTTAACAACTACCGAAAAGCTAAAAATTACAAATAGTTTGCAATAGGATTAAATGGACAAATTGATATGAAGTTTTGCGAAAAAGTTACACGTCTTCTCAGTGAGAATCGAACTCACGACTCCCTCATCTCTAGTTAGGGCGCGTTACCCCTACGCCATGAAAGGACTCATGAACGCAGAAGTTAACCTGAATTCAATGGAAAATGTTACAGTAATCCTACAAATTTTCTTGAAACAGGTGAGTTTACGGTAGTGCACGTATGTTTCATACATAAGCAAACGTTACGCATCGATTGTTGATTCCTGAACTTCCGACTGCGCATCATTTGCGATTATATCATTAGGTACAAATGTACGATTTACTTATTAAATAAAGAAGTGTGATTTGAGTTATTGTAATAAAGAGAATATGGCTCCAAGGAAAGCATTCTTTACACCGAATTCACAGTTCTTCGGTAAACGATTACAGTCTGATCGGTTGTTTTGACAGTTGAGCTCGAAAATGCGAATAACCGAACAATCTATAATTCATTCGTTTACCGAACTGATTACCGATCATTCTGCTGTTGAGATTTCGGTAAAAAGATTACCGAACTCGGTTATTTGAATTGAGCGTGAAAGAAGGAAAAACACTGATGAATCATTGGCGTAGGAACAGGGGGGGCCAGGGGGGCCAGGCCCCCTCCAGAACCATCCAGGCCCCCCCCAGAAATTTTGAATAACATACACTTGAAAATTTAAAAAAATATTTACGTGATTCTAACGTGAAGAAAAATCTTCAGAATAAATTGATATTTTTTTTTCAGTAGTACCGTTTTTTTATTTTATACAACAGTATCGCTAGTCATTCACAGTACCAGTGTGGCGGTTCTGACTTAGATGGATCGCACCACAGAAATATTAACCGTCTGGCTGTCGCTCAATTGATTACCAGTAGGACCAACTTGTTGTTGTGTGCGATAAACGCAATTTTTGACTTCTCCGTTGCAAAAAATACCTTGATACAAAAATGCGGCTGTATCCTGAAAATTTGGTTCCTTAAATTCGTATTTTTTGAATTATGCAAATAATACTGCTTCGAATGTTTTAACATAACGCAGCATATACACTGCATGATGATTTCACATGTTCGGTGATCATGATTGCCCCTATAAGAATTATCTAAATTAATCCATATATTAACCACAACACGTATAACGTCCGATAAAATAAATTGAAAAACAAGCAAAATTACTAAAGACACTTCTTAGACAAAAGGTAGCTTGAATTTTTGGCGAAATCATAATAGATCTTTTCAAGGAATTTCAGCCTGGCTAAGGCTTCTAAGAAAAGTCAAACTTTTTTTATCCAGCACCTAATTCTTTCTTCAATTTCGTTTCATTTTTTTGAAATAATTTCTCTTGAATAAACTTATAGCTTAAACCTTCAACTAGATTTTTCAAATAAAAGGTTTTTTATTCTAAATACTTTAGTAAAGTCAAATTCCTCAAGGAACATCGAAGAGTGGCTTCATAGCTTTTACTACAAATCTCTTGGATATAAGTAAAATAATATTGTGAAATATTGTGAGATTTGTTCATACTTTCAACGTAAATACCTCCTGGAGGACAACCATTCTTCCTATGTCTACTTTTTATCCACAAATTGATTCCAGAAGATGTTCTCGGATATAAATAAAAAAATACTTCCTACGCAATTCTTCCAAAAATTCAAATTCCTCCAAACATTCCAATTCTTTCATATAGTTTCTCAAAAGAACATATTACAAATTCTTTCGCTAAGTTCATCAAGAGAACTTAAGAGATATTTTCAAAATACATCATAAATTGCGTCACAAGTTCTGCTATGTTTTTTTCCTGTAAATTCTTCTTCAAATCCCCGGATTATTCAGGAATCATATACTAAAAGTATTTTCAGAATGTCTCTTGAATTCGAATCTCCAGAGGAAATTTGTTGGAAAACCCCAGGCATATTTTTACTTCCAAAATTTGCAAAGGAATCTGCTGAGCAACATTTATCAAAATAACTCGAAGGGATTTATTAATGTGAAGATGCATCGAAACCACACCTCAAATCTAAAAGAGCACAAATCTGGGGAACCAGGCAGCCGTTTGAGCTAAACACTTGATCGCTTGGTCATTCGTTGGTGGTGACCAATCGATCAAGTTTTCCTCTCAAAGCATCGTTCGGTTCTTTAAATTTTTGCATTTGTTGATTTGAGGTATGGCTTCGTCTTATCTACACTTTCAGATATTCATAAAGAAATTTGTAAGAGTCTTCCCTTAAACATTCGTTTAGAAATAGTCTAATTCTGCCAATAATAAATTTTGTAGAATTGAATTCATGTGCAATTTTAAATACGGATTTCTTAGAAGTTTTTTGACAGAATTCTGGGGAATCCAGACATCGAAGAAGAAATCATGCTAAATTACAAGAATTCTGATGCAGCTTCTTGGGGATTTTTTTTTATTTTTGAATTCATTCGAGAGGTTCAATAATGCTGTATGTATCAATTTCTAGAGAAAAGATTATACATAATAAAATAGTCCCTTCCGAAAAAAGTTTGTTAGGAATTTTTACAAGTAGGAAGAAATTGGTATTTACATGAATTCGATCGCCATAGTATCATGAAACTTCGGAGTTCATGCAAAACATTTTTTAATAAGTATATTTTGATACAAATACTTTCAGTCAAAATTTAATCCGTTTAACGTAAATAATTGTCCATTATAAAAGACGAATAAATACAAACAAGAATTTATATAGTAAATCTCACAAAAAGCACCCAAGCTTTTCTGTGAGGTACACCGTCAGGAATTTTGTCAGAAAGTTTTAGAAACTCTACGGTGCGCTCATGAATTTTCCAACATAATTTTTTCGAATTTAATTAAGCTTAAATTATCCAACATAAAGTTTTTCCAAAACATCATAAATCAAATATCAATATGGAGTGATTTGTAGATTAATTTGAAAAGAAATCCCTAAAAAATATTAAAGTATTCCTGGAGTAGCTTCCGAACCAAATGTGGAGAATGGATAGATTTCTAGATATTATATATGGAAGAATCCCTAAATTAACATTTGGAAAGAATATTGAGCAATTTGTAAAAACTGAAAAAATATTTGATGGATTTTGTGAAGATTTTTTTCGAGAATAAATTTGCAAATTGCACTAGTAAATGTGTTGAAAATGTCTTCTTAAATTCTCCACAAGATTCAGTAGTGCTGTTAAAAGAACTCAAGAATATACTTGGATGAATCACTGGTGAATTTATCGGTAGAATCCTAGGACGACATTCTTTTGAGTTTTTTTTTTAAGAAGAGCGTATGAAATAACGGTTGAACGTATTTCGCTAGAAGCTTTATACCGTTTTGATTCATATTACGGACAGCTTCAAATTCCGGACACTCTCGTTTGTATGGAAAACATTTCACACGAATTGTTTCAATTTTCGCCGTCCAAAAGTTTTCATTTTCGAGGCTCGTTTTACTAGGTTTTTTCCATGAATATCATTGCAAATTTATAATGCCCAACTACCTTAGACGTCTCTTAAGTGGTTGAACGATTTCAATTGATGATTTGACTGTTCCATTAATGATTATCATGAGCTGTCCGTAATTCGAATCAAAGCGTCCGGAATAAGAATCATGAAAAGGCCACACGTTTTGATTTATTTAAAATTATTCAAGTTGCGGACGCGTATTCTTTACCCATCATCCGAAAGTTAAGGGCTTCCGACGCTCGATAACGCTAAAAAATCATACATAATGATTTATTTTGTATGGTCCAAGCTGGGTTATACTTCACTGAGGCCTTGAGTGTCCGTAATATGAATCAAAACGGTACGAATGACTGATTTAAAAAACGAAATAGAGTTCTGAAGGAATGCGGGGAGTTTGAATTGGTTTTTAGACTAATCCAAAGAAACACTTAGAATATTTTCTGTGAAAAAATGCGAATAGATCGTTGGAGAACTTTCAAAGAAAATTAAAAATATTTTCCCGATTGAATCTTGTTTAATTGTTTAAGAACATCTTGTGAAATATTAGGAGAAATCCTTAGAGGAATCAGCCAGAATTATTTCTGGATAGCTCTTGCTGTGAATTTTTCAAGATAACCTTGAAGAATTCCTGAGAGAATATCTGAAAGATTTGTTTAGGGAATCTTTAGCAAGAGTTTCAAAGGCATGATTGGAAAAACTGTTGGTGAAGAATTCGTGCAAATAATCCTTGCTTGATGATCTTGAAGACGATTTTTATGATTATTAAATAATAACTGAACAACTGAATGATGTTTTAAACTAACAATTAGAATTCATGTGTAATAAGTACGTAGAGGACCGTCATGTAAGGGGCTGTCCATTAATTACGTAAGACAATTTTAGCGGTTTTTCAACCCCCCTCCCCCAATGGTAAGATTTTTGTATGAAAACCAAAAATAATTTGTATGACGCGTAAGAAATCTGGAACCCCCCTCCCCCCATAAACCCTTTCGTAATTAATGGACCACCCCTAAAGATTATTAAAATTCTGAATTATTCTTAATTCTACAACAGATTCTTTCAAACAATTAGATACAGATTCTTCAAGATATTTTCTGTTAAGATCAGAAGCCTAATGAAACTTCAGGAAAACATCTGTCGAATAATAAATTTAATATCGGGAACATTTTCCCGTGGGAATTCCAGGAGTAACTCAAGGCAAACTGGTAAAGGAATGCTTGGAAAATGTACTGAAAAAGTACGGTAATTATTTATGTCTTTATGAATCGCCGATACTTGAAAAAAAATTGTGGAAAAATTACAACGGGATATTCCTCGTGAGTTCTTTGGAATTGAAGGATTTTTTTAATGAGCTTTGCTACAAACACAGACAGAATACAGGAGGATTCAATGTGCTCTTATAATGAAGGCAATCAATCGAACGGTTCAGTGCGCATCGTACCTTCGTGCTGTGCGTACACGAATTCTCTCTGCTCTTGGAAGTTTTCTTAAAAACTACCTAAAGCAATAAAACAGTACTTTTCAGTGCTACAAAAACAGTACTTTTCAGTGCTAAAATTAAAAACGGTACTTTTCAGTGCTACTAAAACAGTACTTTTCAGTACTATTTTTTCTACTATTGATCCCTTTACGATCCTTGTTTGGACCCGTGCCTTCGATTTTTCGTTGGACCCGTTGGCGAAAGCTAGCGGTGGTAATCCTACTTGGACACCGTCTTGGGAAAAAACCTTTCGAAGGTCACGTCTTCTTTCGTTTATTAATCAAACATGGTATCAACAACAAACAAAAGGAAGGGTGAATCTCTGAATTCACTACTTCCTTCCAAAAAAGTGGGTTTTAAAACTGTCACTACACGTGGCAAGAATGGAAGAAAGGACGCTTCCCCGGAATGCGAACTTTCTTCCAAGGGTGAAATGAATAATTGTATCGAAATGAGCAATCAGTTCGATGCTCTAGACAAATTTTCCGAACACCAAATCGAAGCAGCCTCTAGCCCAGGCTCTTTGATTCAAGTGAGGAAGCAAAGAGTGCCGCCTATCGTGGTCAGTTGTTCCGAATTTGGGGGATTTAGGCAGGAGATCTTGAACTCCATTAGGGGAATCAAGGTTTCCTTCCAAATCGCAAAGAAAGGAGACTGTCGCGTTTTGCCGGAAACTCTTAAAGATCGTGAGCTTCTTCTCAAACATCTTGAAGAGAAGAAGCACACATTTTTTACTTATGACGACAAAACTGAACGTTTGTTCAAAGTTGTCTTGAAAGGTCTCTCAAGTGACTATAAATCACCTGAAGAGATCAAAAATGGAATAAATGATATACTTGGATTTTCCCCAGTCCAAGTAATCATTATGAAAAAGAGAACCCAATCTGGCATTGTTCGGAAAGGGCTTTCTCAAGAATTTTATTTAGTTCACTTTAACAAAAAAGAACTAAATAATATTAAAGCTTTAGAAAAAGCAAAACTTTTGTTTGATGTCCGTGTGACATGGGAACATTTCCAGAAACCTGGAGGAAATTACCAGAACCCCACTCAGTGCCGTCGGTGCCAAAAGTGGGGTCATGGTACAAAAAATTGTCGCATGGATGCTAAATGCATGATTTGCGGAGGTTCTTCTCACGCCAAAGACGTCTGTCCAGTGAAGGAAGATACCACCAAATTCATATGTTGTAATTGCGGGGCTAACCATAAGTCCAATTTTTGGAATTGTCCTTCACGCAAAAAGGTCATTGAGGCTCGTGCCAGGCAGATGAAAGATAATATCCGTTACGATAACGGTCGTTTCCGGAATTTGCCTGGTAGAGTATCGAACAATGCTCATTTTTCAGTTAACGATCGCTTGATCATGTATCATACCCATCAGGAAGATCATAATCATGCTCATTCACAAACTAATTTTAATCCGTCGGGTAGCCGTTCGAATCTTTCTATTTCGAATGTATCTACCCACGGTAAATCCTTTGCCGATATCGTAGCAGGAAATTCGAACTCCTCCCCTGTTCGATCCATGGGTACCCATTCTACTTGTTTCAAATCAAATGGAAAAAACCCTACCGCCACAGGTAACTCCGCTTCTTCGTCTACCGAAAATTCCAATGGGAAATCACATGACATGTCTGCCTCTGATTTCAATTTTCTAACTGAACAATTGAATCTAATGATTGATGCAATGTTCAAAGCCACCACTATGACTGAAGCAGTCCAAGTAGGTGTAAAATTTACAAATCAAATTGTTATTGGATTACGTTTTTCTAATGGATCCAAATAATAATTTAAATATTTTAAATTGGAATGCTCGTTCTCTGAATGGTAAAGAGGACGAGCTGTTTAATTTTCTTACGGTTAATAACGTGCATATAGCAGTTATTACCGAAACGTATTTAAAACCTGGATCTAAACTCAAAAGAGATCCTAACTTTTTTGTTTATCGTAATGATCGACTTGATGGGGCATGTGGGGGAGTTGCAATCATCATTCATAGGCGTATAAAACATCAACTGTTTTCATCATTTGAAACTAAAGTTTTTGAAACTTTAGGTGTTTCTGTTGAAACACAGTTTGGTAAATATACTTTCATAGCTGCCTATTTGCCTTTTCAATGCACTGGACAGCAAGTTAATTTGCTCCAAACTGACTTGCGAAAATTGACTCGCAATAAGTCAAAATTTTTTGTCATTGGTGACTTTAATGCCAAACATCGGTCATGGAATAATTCTCAAAGTAATTCCAACGGCAGAATTTTATTTGATGAGTGCTCTTCAGGATATTTCTCAATTCAATACCCTGATAGCCCCACATGTTTTTCCTCTTCTAGAAATCCATCTACGATTGATTTGGTCTTAACCGACTCTAGTCATCTTTGTAGCCAACTGATTACTCATGCTGATTTTGATTCTGATCATGTCCCTGTTACATTTCAAATATCCCAAGAAGCGATTCTCAATCCTATCAGCTCCACTTTCAATTATTTACGAGCCGACTGGAATATATATAAAACGTATGTTGACTCCAATCTTGATGTTAACATTTCTTTAGAAACTAAACTTGATATTAACAATGCTCTTGAAACTTTAACAAATTCCATTGTTGAAGCCCGGAGCATTGCAATTCCAAAATGTGAAGTAAAATTTGAATCCGTGATTATAGACGATGATCTTAAACTTTTGATCCGTCTTAAAAACGTGAGGAGAAGGCAATTTCAACGCACTCGCGATCCTGCTATGAAAATTATATGGCAGGATTTGCAGAAAGAAATCAAGAAACGTTTTGCTCAATTAAGAAACAAAAATTTGGAAAATAAAATTTCTCAATTGGACCCTGGCTCTAAGCCCTTTTGGAAATTATCGAAAATCTTAAAAAAACCTCAGAAGCCAATACCGGCATTGAAAGAGGAAAACAAATTATTACTAACTAATTGCGAAAAAGCTCAAAAACTTGCTATGCAGTTTGAAAGTGCGCACAATTTTAATTTAGGACTTACTAGTCCAATTGAAAATGAAGTTACTCAGGAGTTCGAAAATATTCTCAATCAAGAGAACGTTTTCCAAAATGCCTGGGAAACTGATTTGGAAGAAGTGAGAACTATTATTAAAAAATTCAAAAACATGAAAGCTCCTGGCGATGATGGAATTTTCTACATCCTCATCAAGAAACTTCCAGAAAGTAGCTTATCATTTTTAGTTGATATATTTAACAAATGTTTTCAATTAGCATATTTTCCTGACAAATGGAAAAATGCTAAGGTTGTTCCAATTTTAAAACCAGACAAAAATCCTGCAGAAGCTTCTAGCTATCGTCCAATCAGTTTGCTTTCCTCCATCAGTAAACTTTTTGAAAAGGTTATTTTGAACAGAATGATGGCCCACATCAACGAAAATTCAATTTTTGCCAATGAACAGTTCGGATTCCGCCATGGACATTCGACCACTCATCAACTTTTACGTGTAACAAATTTGATCCGTTCCAACAAATCTGAAGGCTATTCTACTGGTCTTGCTCTTCTAGACATAGAAAAAGCATTCGACAGTGTTTGGCATGAAGGTTTGATTGTAAAATTAAAAAAACTTTAATTTTCCAACATACATTGTTAGAATAATTCAAAGTTATCTGTCAAATCGTACACTTCAGGTTAATTATCAGAACTCCAGATCTGAAAGACTTCCTGTAAGAGCTGGTGTTCCTCAAGGCAGCATTTTGGGACCAATATTATACAATATTTTCACATCTGACTTACCTGAGTTACCTCAGGGATGTCAAAAATCTTTGTTTGCGGATGACACAGGCCTCTCCGCCAAAGGACGAAGCCTGCGTGTCATCTGTAGTCGATTGCAAAAAAGTTTGAATATTTTTTCTTCATACTTGCAAAAATGGAAGATTTCTCCTAATGCTTCCAAAACTCAACTAATAATATTCCCACATAAACCAAAAGCTCTTTATTTGAAACCTTCAAGTAGACATGTTGTCACGATGAGAGGGGTTCCAATAAATTGGTCAGATGAAGTTAAGTATCTAGGGCTCATGCTAGATAAGAATTTAACTTTCAAAAATCACATTGAGGGCATTCAAGCCAAATGTAATAAATATGTAAAATGTCTCTATCCCCTTATTAATAGAAAATCAAAACTTTGTCTTAAGAACAAGCTGTTGATATTCAAACAAATTTTCAGGCCAGCCATGTTGTATGCTGTACCAATATGGACTAGCTGTTGTAATACCAGGAAGAAAGCTCTGCAGAGAATTCAAAATAAAATTTTGAAAATGATTCTGAGGCTTCCTCCCTGGTATAGTACCAATGAGTTACATAGAATATCCAATGTTGAAACATTGGAACAAATCCGTGTGCGCTGTGCGTATCGAAGGAAATTCTTTTTGTTGCACCGTATTGAATTAAAGATTCTGCAGTGGATGTGTTGTGAAAAATAATTTTGAAACCATCAGCTGTTTTGGATGCAATTGTAGTTGCCGTTACATTATCTTGAAGCTAAAATCCGTATCTGCATACGCCGAAAAGCTCTATTTTATTTCGGTCCCACAATAGCAAAACGCAGTGCCAGTTTGGAATCAAGCGATGGCGGACGACAAATTCTGTCAAAAATGCTCTGGGAGAGTTGATTTGAGCACTGATCTTTTCACCGTCTGCGAAGGAGAGTGTGCATGTTTTTTCCATGCAGTATGTGTTGATCTGACTGAGGATGTGTTGCAAATCATCTCCGGCAATATAATCTGGATGTGTGACCAATGCATGATAAGGTTCCAACAAATGAGAGGCAATCTTCAACTCCATTCCAAAAATGCTGAAACGGTTGTATCGAATACGATTGAGCAGGAGGTGATGACGTTGAAAAGCACGGTAGCAGGTATCATGCAGACGCTATCGAAAATTGTCCCCGGAGATTCATCGAATAGTTTGAAACCATGTCACTCAACACCGAAATCATTTGACGCACATTTGGACGGATCGGATGCATGTGTTACCAATACAGATCATGTGAATGGCGATGATAATCTGCGATCATGGTGCTCGACGGACAATACCGACTTCTCGTTGTTTCTGTCGAATATTGACGTGAGTGTCACCGAATCGGACGTTCATCAGATGGTTGCTCGTTCTCTTCGAACATCTAATATTGATCGGATCGACATCGTTAAACTGACATCGAACTGGAATGGTCGCAGGGCGCTCGATTATCTTTCGTTCAAGGTAGTTCTCGATCGAAAATATAAAGCTCGTGCATTAGATTCATCAACTTGGCCGAAGAATGTTAAATTTAGAGAATTTATCAAGAGGAACAATGATACATGGAGACCTTAATAAGCTAAATATGTGCGTTGATGATTCCCTGTTTGTTAATTTGTTAATGATTTTTTTCTTTGTGATTTGTATTGTTTTTGTTACTGAAATAGTGTCGGAATGAAACGTTTGTACCTTATAGTTTTAAGACATTCAATAAGACTAATGAGAGTCAGTTGGATTAAACAAATAAAGATAAAGATAAAGATAAAAATGTCAAATAAAATAATTAATAATTTCAGGCAAAAATCGTTACAATCTTCTATTGCCACGATTAATGCGTTATATGTTTAGGTTAAGTTAGGTTAAGTATATTAAAAACATTTTTTTTCTCTTATAAGCAGGTGAAATCAACTCACCTGTAAAAAAAACTGAACTGCTACGGCAAATGAAATGTAATATGTTGTTAACAAAATGTTAATTAAATCTTAAATTTGTTTTACCAAATTAGGATGATAGTGTTGTCAAATAACACAGAACACCTAGATATAAGAAATGAATGTAATGTTTGGAATGATACTAATAAAGAAATTAAAAAAAAAAAAAAAAAAAAAAAAAAAAAAAAAAAAAATCGAACGGTTCTATCGATCGATGATTGATATTGGGAATCAACATACAATCACAAACAAATAATATCAATACAAATCTATGCAAACCATGAAATTTGTAAAAATCGTGATTTTTGCGACCGACATTACTTCTGTAAACCAAGAATTTGCAAGCCCCCCCTAGGCCCCCTCCAGAAAAAAATCCTAGCTACGCCAATGAGAATGTGTTAGCCATATGAAATAGTAGTAAATAATCAAACGTTTTCTCGGCCTGAGTGGCTGTCGTAAATCCACAATCCGATCACTGGGAAATTTCGTCCATCAAACTCCAACACAAAATAGCACAATTAAAATTACTTGAACGAACGTCATTTAAACACGTCTGTTCGTCTCAAAATCTATCCAAGGAATCCTTCAATCAGATCGACAAAGCACCACGCGCCCTATGGTATGTCGTTCTTTCTCTCTCCAACCAACGAGCCACACCTAACTGTGCTCCTTCAGCTCACTCGCTTCATTCGTGATTTTTCACAAGCCGAAGATTCATTGGAATCGTCAGCCTTTCTTATTTCACCAAAGCTGTTCTTTGCTTATGTCGACTATCAGTGATGCCCAATACATCCAAATAGCCACCAACCAATGAGTCAAATAACATTTTAAATATTTTAAAATGATTCAATGACTTCGTTATGTACACTACAGTGGCCTTCGACCTAACGACATTCTGACTAACGGCATTCGGCCTAACGACCTGCACCCATCTTTCTCTCTCTTTCATCTCACATACGACTTTTTCCACAATTTGCCGCCTTTCCACGGCCCTACTTTGCTACATACCACATGAGCCTTTGTTTGGACCCTCAACATAGGCTTTACAAACCGTATCTTCCACTTTTAATGAAAAAAAATCACATCAAGAGTATGTGTATGTTCTCCGAAGTCGGTCTACTGCTATTATTGGGACTTTTATGCGTAGAAATTCTTCTAAAACTTGTTATTTCTAGGCATTACCGTTCCACTTTGATTAAAATACCAAAATTTCATTTTTTTACTTTCGACACTGAAGCACAGCCATTTAGTAAGAAAGTTTAAGATAAAAATACCACTTGCAATGTTTATTTTTTTAATAAAATCCAGTAAGTCGAATATGAACGGATTTCTTTTATGGATCCATTGTAATAATTATAAAGGGTGTCCACGATGAAATTGCCACACACAAAATTGATTCGCAAAATTCGAGTTTTCATCCGATTACCATAAAAAAACTATTAAACTTCATTTTACCATTTTACTCGTATTTTATTTACAGTCCATACGCAAATGCCCGCACCTTGGCCTTAACCCCGGCCATAAGATTCTGCACAACCTGTGAATCAACCGTTTTCTGCATGTAAACCCATACTTTATTCAATTCCTCGACTGTCTTCACTACCTTAGGTCGTTTAAGAAGGTGCTGCTTCATAATCGCCCATTACTTCTCGATGAGGCGGAGCTCCGGAGTGTTGGGAGGGTTGAACATTTTCGGCACGAAATTGACCTTATTGTCCGCATGCCACTTCAGCACGTCCTTGGAGTAGTGGCATGAGGCCAAATCCGGCCAGAAGATTGTTGGGACGTTGTGGGCCTTCAGGAGAGGAGGCAGCCGCTTCTGAAGGCACTCTTTCATGTACACCTGTCCGTTCATCGTATCCTGGGTCACGAAAGGTGCACTCCGCTTCACGCACGTGCAGATGGCTTGCCAAACCAGGAATTTCTTCGCAAATTTGGACATCTTCTGAGTGCGGACATGCTTCGGAACGCTGAACTTATCCTTGGCCGTGAAAAACAGGTTGCCGGGGATCTGTTTGAAGTCGGCCTTCACATTTGTTTCGTCGTCCATGATGCAGCATTCAACTTTCGTCAGCATGTTGAGGTACAACTTCCTGGCTCGGGTTTTGGCGGACTTGTTCTGGACAAAACTTCGGCTTAGGTGCAGGTTCTTAGCCACATCCCGAACGGAGGCGTTCGGGTTTCGGTTGAAGGCCCCAAACTACGCGGTTGTGATTTTTGGTGTTGTACGGAATACTGTTTCCTTCACTTCTGGGCTTCCGATCGGTGGTCAGTCGTTCCTCGAACCGCTTAATCGCTCGCGACATCGTGGAATTCGCGATTCCCAACGTTTTAGCGATGGAACGATGCGAGAGATCCTTGTTCTCGTGTTGAATGCGCAAGATTTTATCACGCACGAGCTGTTCTTTCGACTCCATTTCCGAGTTTTGATCACAGGACTTTAAAACTTGCAGGATGTAAATAATGCACTAAGAACTAAATCCACCCAAATTTTCATTAAATTCTACCCAACGGTTAAAAAGTTAGAGCAATTACATAGTGTGGCAATTTCATCGTGGACACCCTTTATTAGTGAGTACCGAAAAAGATTAGCTCGAAATGTATTCAATTAACAGAAATCATAAGCAGTTTTTGTTCGTTTTTCTGTTCAAAAAATTATTCGGGCATAATTTAAAAAAAGGTTCTTCTTTCGGGCATAATTTTCTAAAAACGTTATTTATGATCAAAGTAAAGCCAATTTTTGTTCTGAACGAAAATAAAAGGCCAATTTCAAACTTGTTTTTAGAAAGAATTTGAACAAGGAACTGTGTTGTACGACAAACTGCCCTACACTTTGCTGTTCGTACCTTCACATATTTGATGTTATATGTTTGAATTTTATTTGTATTCATATTCAAATTATTCACAATATGATCGCATTTTGAAGTTTTGATTCTACGAAAAAAATAACATTATTTGAATCAAAAGAAAGCATTTATAAAATTTTTAATAGATATAGCCTGTTGCTTTTACCATTTTAAATGATTTTTTTTTTGCGATGATGGCAATACTATTTCTACACTTGAACTCTAGAATAAGGTTTGGAAGTTAAATGTTCAACAAAATCAATAATTCGGCTTCGTTTCAATTCATACATCAACTATGGATTTCAAATGTTCATTTAAAATCAAAACTGAGAGAAATTATTGAAAATTTTTGGTTTGGCATTAGCCGCTGGCTTTATTTTTCAATTTTATACAACTATTTGTTCCTAGCTATTGTGAATTCGGTCAAACATTAGAAAATACTATTCGCCGAGGTTGGATTTTTCTCAGCATCTATGTGGAATACCTTACTTCGAAAGTAGGGCGCATTAGAGCGCATCTGGACGCGAATTGAATGCACCATTAGGGCGATTCAAATTTAAAAAATGTTTGAAAATCCAATCTCCCATATGCTTTTTTCCATCCTTACCATAAGCTTTCTAGGTGGTGATTTAAAGGTGGCCCAAAGACAACGTAGGTTTATATGGAAATTACTATGGAGAAATTTTGAGAAATATTCCAAACACGCTAGTACTGTAATGTAAGTAGAAACGTATCATCCCATATTGAAAATTCATTTTTCAAACCTTAGTGAAAGATGTTGCTGAAGGGACAAATCCCTTTTGAGCTAATTTTGTTTGGAATTTTTGTACATGTTAGCAGGGCTATAATGCCATATAATCAGGCTTGGAAACTATGACCACAATTTACCACAGTTCATCGATTCTGCCAATCAACCAAAACACAAAGCAGCAGCAACAATACCATTAGCCATTCCGAGGTGAATTTTTGAAAAAAAAAATAAATAATTCAATCGCTAATATTTCCCTTTGTGTTTTCAACTAATTGAAATCTATTATCTTGCTGTTAGAAGAGCACAATAATTTCGTTGCGATACATATAAACAAGTTCAATTTAATGCTGCCTTTATCGAGCAAAAATGCAAAACCCCAAAAACCGCAAAAATCGTGTCATCACTGTGCTCGAGTCATTTTGCATAAGCCATTTTACAGTCGGTTCACAGTTTCTGGCGGGCCGCTCATTATTGTTATTGTTTTAAAAACTAGCATGATATGTGAATGGCGCTGGTAACGTTCTTGCGGGTGATGACAATTTCGTCTCTTTCTGGCTATTTTTCTACTCGGTTACATGTCTGATGTTACCAGCAGAGCTGTTAAATGTCATGAATATCACGTGACTTTGACAATTGAATATTACCAATATCATCGTATCACGTGGAAAAAGTCATCGGAAAATGTTTTTCCCGGTGACTTTTTCCGAATTACTATCGGTTGGCAATACTTGCTAATGCGATATTTCGCTTGAAAAGCTGCTATAAGCATTTTAAATTTTCCAAAGTTTTGACATTTAACAGCACTGGTTACCAGTAAATAAAATAAATTCTTCCCTGCCTGCTGATTTTAATTTTACTGGAGAAGATTGAAAAGCTCGTTGCACTTCATTAATGAATGAGCTCCTCCCAATTGTGGCGCTAGAAGAAACGTAAATAAATGGGCCCGCCGGCAAGTTTCAAAGCTGGTAAACAAACAAGAAACATGTGATTCTAAACGTCTCATAAAATGGCTTATTCGGGGTTGGAAAAGCGTTGGGAAGAAGAACAGTTTTGAAGACCCGTGACATTTTTTTGTTTTGAACGGTCATGGTTTGCTTTGGATTTTGATGGTCGTGTAGAAACCTGGGAGGGAGGCACCGATATTACACACAAAATATGACACAAAAAGTTATTTCGAATTGCAAGAAAACTCCAGCTTGCCAACGACAATCAAGGCAGACTTGATGAAAATCGCTAGTTTTCTTGTGTTGTGTTCCTTCGATCGTTCTGGACAAACATGGAAAAAACGCCAAAGTTTTCTGTGCATTTAATTTTTCGTTTTTATTGGAAAAAGTAAAATAATGCGTATTTGAACACTTTATATTCAATCAGGATAAAAGGTGCTATTGTGACATTACTTTTGAGTAAGCTTGAATAGTTTTTCAATCAATTTTTTGTCACATTTGATAAAATGCAAAAATACGTTTTAATCAATTACGCGCTTTTATTATGTTTGTCCATTGTTTTAGATCTGGGCTCACAGTGACAGTTCGTGACAGCAGAATCTCGGCTCACCTTGACGTACATAAATTTGGTATTGGTTTCTCCCTCCCTGGTAGAAACATGTTAATGTAGAGGCGGTACTGTAACAAAGCACTTTTCCCATACCTGCATATATGTAATAGCAAACAAACTCATGAATATCTCTTCTGTCGGATTGAATTTCTCTCTTCAGAAAATTTCTTTATTATGGTTTGAAGAATGCACGGGAAAAAATTCTGTGGTAAAAATAACTATTTTAGCTGACTACGCCCATTCTTAAAACTACCATGGAAATTTAGACCAATTTACTACGTTTACGGTACACCTCACCGCATTACTGGCACATTTGACAGAAATAATTTACAACAACCTGATTCCGACTACAGACATGGTAAAATCAAGCACATTTCTGGTCTGCTGAAAATTGCCGGTGCGAGCGCTTAAGTTAACCCCCTAAAATGGTAGTTTTTACCGCACAATTTTTTTGCGTGTGAGTTTCAACTATGGGATAATAAGTTTATACTTACGTAGTAATTTCTATATAAACCTACATTGTTTTTGGGCCACCTTCAAATCACCACCTAGAAAGCTGAAAATTTCATAGAACACTATTTTTATGTTAAGGATGGTAAGGAACATATGGCATAATGGATTTTCAAACATTTTCAAAATTTGAACCACCCTAATGCACCATTTTCGAACTTAGGGGCGATCCATTAATTACGTAAGACAATTTTCAGGGTTTTTCAACCCCCCCTCCCCCCCATGGTAAGATTTTTTGTATGAAAATAAAAATAAATTGTATGGCGCGTAAGAAATCCCAAATATCCCCTCCCCCCATAAACCCTTACATAAATCATGGACAGCCCCTTAGGTATCTCGCATAGATTTTGGAAAAAAATCAACTTCGATGAGCAACCGTTTCTAATTTTTTACCGTACCGACAATTTGCGGATATTGATTCACCGACCCTATAGTTGAAGAATGAACAATCAATTTTCTAAGAAAAAATCTCGCGGAACATTACTAAAGGACCTATCTAACATTGAGAGGCTCTCTTTGTTTACTTTCTCTTTCATTAATAACTGAGTCACATTAATCACTTCTGTTGCGTTTTTTGTATGAAACGCTAGTCAAGGAAATTGACTTTCGATCTATAGTGAAAAACTTATCAAAATCTTTAGTGTTTCACTGTTATAATCGAAAGAGAACGAGAGAGGAGAGAATTTCTCATTTGTACATAGGTCCTTTAGTAATGTTCCGCGAGAAATGCAGTGCTCCGCACATAATGTTAAGGTGAAGATGAATCGAAGCCAAACCTCAAATTTTTAAGAGCACAAATCTGGAGAACCAAACATCCGTTTAAGCTGAAAACTTAATCGATTGGTTACTAGCTGGTGGTGACCAATCGATTACGTTTTAAGCTCATACGGGTGTTCGGTTCTTCAGATTTGTGCTCTTGAAAGTTTGAAGTTTGGATTAGATTGATCTTCACCTTAACTGTGGTAATTTACTTCGTGGTGTTCCATAACATTGGTGAGTTTGCTAGCGTATTCACCTCAACGCTGACTTACCACAGTTGATTCCAATTCGATGATAGTGGTCGAGTGTATAAATTTAGGCGTTCAACGAGTTCAACAAACTTTAGAAAACGATTTACACCACGAGAACGCAAAATCGCATCGCTTCTCAGCGTTTTATGGTTTCAAAGTTCAATCAAACATGCATCTTGTCAGTTTTATTCATGAAAGAGAGAATCGTCGAAGATAAATCGCCCTTTTTCTAGCACATGATTGAATTTTACTTAACAGAAGAAGTTGGAAGAGATGGTGCTTCATTCTTCGTCGCCCAACACTTTTCTCATGTACACTACCAAAGGTGTGTCAGGTTCTCACTTATATCTATTATATTGGTCAAAATAATTTGGAGAACGTGATTATTTTGCATACACAAAGAATATATCAGCAGTTATTGTTTTGTATGCTAAATCTTGTAAGCGATAACTTTTGTATTGTGAACATGAAATTTTAATTATTAGCCAGTATTATTATAATGAAACAGATTTGACGCACTCCTTTACAAGCAAACCATCCCGTGGAAAGTTCGACAAGTACCGTAAAATGGGGTGAAGTTGAGCACTTTCGAACGATTCTATTCTGTTACTCCTATTAGGATGCATTTATTATCATCCAAATATTTTTAAAATCTGTACTGGTTGGATATCTATCGAATTATACAAACTAAATTTTGACGAAATTTTCTCTTAATAACAAAAACATTTTTTAGTAATCATAAAGTGGAGTTTTTGCTTCCGGGGTGAAGTTGATCAATAATTGCGATAGGTGTCATAAGATAAAAAGATATACTAACACTAAATTTGGGGTCACTGAATTTACATCAAGTTTCAAAAATCTTACAATTTAATGATATATTGGTCAATTTTATATTTGAATGTTGTAAATTGCAGATTATACCACATGCACCACAACGCCTAGATGTATGCAATTTTCTTTGAAATTAGCAACTCGTGCACAAAAAATACAATTTTTACTCAGAACATGATTTTTTATCCAAAATTCAAATTCAAAACTAGATTCACAGAACATATCTGGAATGTATGAAGCAGTTTATTTAAATGGTGTCTTCATATAGCCTTGACAGTAATCGATTTTTTGGAGAAGAACCCTTCGACAGTTCATCAAACATTTCCTAAAAATCTGTTTTTCCATGGTATAATTATCTTGAATGCCAAACCGAATGTAGGAACATCAAGAGCTACCATCAGGTGATACGACATCACAGAAATTGTGCTAATTAAAATCGAATCATAGCTCTCTTGGCAGTTTATACATGTGGGTGGGTACGTGAATGATCAACTTCTCCCACTGATCAACTTCATCCCGAATTACGGTATTGTAAATTTCAACCAGTTGGATTATACTGTTAGGAAGAGATTCTCTTTTCTCCGAAGGTTTCACGTGAGGGTCTCTGCTTACGGGCCCGCCACCCTCCTCTTGGCCCTCCATACAGCGGTATGTAATATTCATGTTTTCTATGAAATTTGTTTTTGGTGTTAAGTTGCGCCTCAAGCAGAATAAGGCACAAGCAAGCATAGTGATTAACTACATTTATATATGTACAAACATCATCAAGATAAAACAGGCTTTCGGATACATGAATACATTTTCTTTAAAAACAAAATCAATATATTTAGTTTGCTTTAAATTATGAGTCATAATATGGAGTAAACATAAGACCACATCTTAGGTATGAGTAATATCTTTGGTTCGGATGCCGTTGAGTGTTACACATTTACAAATATCTTGAATAATTTATGTTTCCGCGATAAATGAGAATAGAGAAAAACTCATTACAGTAGGTACTGTCTTAAATTGAACCTACCAGTATTTGGATAGTCTTATTCTTCAGAAATACATTTAACCTAGATATCTACCCATTTTCTCGGCGAAAACTAACACCCAATTAATAATAATCTCCTTCAACTTTCTTTGGCTTCAACTTGACGTATATCTCTTTTCGTACTTCCTTCCCTTCCTAACTGATTGCTGCATCATGACTAGAAGAATTCTGACCGCATAATCCTTCTTACTCCCATCGACTGTCGTCGGCCGAAAGATAACTTTCGCATATTCATCGAACTTGGCTCCCCGTCACTGCCATCTGGCTTAAAAGGAACACTCCCATTTTCGCCTGAAGTTCTCATTCGTGGTTCACTCCCACGCGAAGACTCTGGAAGTCGTTGTCTGGTCTTCTGATATCAGTATCGGAAGCATCGCTGTCAGCCCGACATCGGTACACTAAATTGCACCCCAGATAGGCACTAATTAGCACATCCTCCGCCGAGAGATTCAATTTACGATCGTCGGACATCCTTTGCAGACGTTCGTACATCTGGTACGCTAGCAGGAGATTCTGGTTCTGCGGCTGCTTCGAAGTGTCCAAGTCTGAATCCGACGGCGAAGAAGGTATCATTTTAACGGATAATTTCGACGACCGCCCGACAGGAAATTTAATCCAAGCTTCACCAAATATTTCACCGATCGACGGTTGCTAACGGCGAATCAGCTGACTGACTCTGCGGGTGCAACGACTTTATCACTTTGGGGACCGAAATAGAACTGATGCAAAGGGCGCCGTTTGAACGAATGTTAGAAACGGTTGGAAGGCATCCTGCAGCCGGGAACGATATGGGTTCATTTATTTTCGAGTCCTTTTTCGTTTCCCTTTTGCGCTTCTAGTTAGGCCGGGCGGGTTCTGCTGTTGTTGTTGAGGCCGAGGGAATCTTTAATTCTGAAAAAGCTACAACGCCACGGCGCACAGTGGTTCTATTTGTTCTATGAAGTGGTCATAAATCATCTCACACAATATCTGTTAAAAAAAACATCAGAAGTGTTAATCAATTGGGAAAACACTGCCGAACACGTTTTTGTCTCAAGTTTTGCAGCTTGTATAGATATTTATTTGCTAAATTTACTCCAGAACTCAAACCTCATGTGTATCACAATACTTAGAGTAAAGTGGGGCAAAAGTTCGAGTGGGGCAAGAGTTTCTTTTAAAGATTTCTAGCTCAATTCAAAACAAAACTTAGAAATGTCATGGTGGTTCGAATGCTATTCAAGTAGGAGACTTTCACTCCAAATATCATAAAAATCGATTGAGATTTGGAAAAGTTATGGCTATTTGTTGTTTTTCGACGTAAATATTGTAATATTTGGTCAAACTTTCGATGCATGGAACCAAATGAATATATAATATTTTTCAATATTTTATGTAAGGGCGTTTTAAGGCCTATCATAAGGATACTTTGACGTGTAGAGTAAGGTGGGGCAAAAGTTCGACCTTAGTGGTATAATCAAAGTTTCCAGGAAAACAATAGCAGTTGAAACAAAACAAATACCATACATTGAATCTTCAACGTATTGGCTATAATTTTGCTGAACAAACTTGTGTCAAAATATTTACCCAAGCGTTTATAATTTTAGTTATAAGAGTTTCAAAATTAATTGTCTTATTCGAACTTTTGCCCCACCGGTGGGGCAAGAGTTCGAATTTAGTGTGGGGAAAAAGTTCGCTGGCTAAAACACAAACTATCGATCCTTTTATGATAGGCATACTTTACACCAGCCGTAAACTTAAGTTTTCTCAGGGATACGACTGTGATGATTATGTTGTAGGTTATGGCCTTCAGTCTATTATGCTCAAAAACGGATTTTAAGTTTTCATCCGACGTTTCGGACACATTTATTGTGCCTTTTTTCAAGGAGTTAACTGTGTTCCGTTTTCTCGTTAACTTGCCCACAGCATAGGCAGCATAAGTCAACATAGAATTTTGCCCGTTCTGATCTTAACACGGGCGTAGAATCCGAAAAAAACGATCCGGGTCGCAGAACTTCGATAAAGTTGCCTGTTTATCGCCACTTTTATTCAAACGTCGGATGAAAACTTTAAATCCGTTTTTGAGCATAATAGACTGAAGGCCATAACCTACAACGTAAACTTAAGTTTACGCTTTGTTCATGCTTTGAGGTGTATTAGTTTCTGCATAAATGCTTGGAACCAATTTTTAGCCCATAGTGGGGCAGAAGTTCGAATCAGCGGGGCAAAAGTTCGACCCATGTATAAACTCACGGAAAAATTTGCAAATTGCCTAAACTCCACATATTATCTTCAAATTTAGCAAAAGTTGCCTGATCGTGCGAAAAATGTCATTAAAATTTTACATTTCCACTTAGTTTTGCGAAAAACTGCTATTTTTGAGTATATTTTAATTAATCCTGTTTTGGGTAATTTTTTGATGAAATTTTAGTGTGTATTTTT